>NC_136972.1:3660180-3842680 GCF_032717465.1 Coenobita brevimanus
CCTTCTTCTTTTGTGCTACAACCTGTCTTACCTCTTCATTCCAATATGCTGTTCCCTAGACCCCCTATCGTCTTCTCTTCATCCCACACACCACCTCACATGTTGCGCAGATTTCTTTTGTGAATATCTTGCACACACTTTCCATGTCTCCTGTCTGCTCCAAAATATATATATATATATATATATATATATATATATATATATATATATATATATATATATATATATATATATATATATATATCTATATCTATATACCTAGGCTGCTTCCCCCAAGGAAAGGGAGGTAGCCGAGACAGGACGACTCACTCTCCATTTACTCATCCATTCAAACACATTCATTCGCATCTTAGCCCCAAAGGGGAGAACGGACAGATCCTCACCGCATCACACCGCACAAGGGTCAACTGCGCAATGCAAGCAGTGACATCCACAGCAGGGCCCGACAGCAGAACTGGTTTACCCCTGCCACATCATAACAGACCCATCCCCTTACCCGCACCTGACCTGACTAGCTGATCAGACCAAATGCGGGAGAATATCCCCTCAGGGCTGCGTCATCACTTATTCATTCACAATTTCTCTCCATTTATTTCTGTCACGCACAGCCACTCTTCCTTGCTCAACAGACATCCCTCTCGCATCCAGCGCTCTCTTCACACTGTCCATCCATCCTATTCGTGGTCTTCCTCTCAGTCTTACACCTCTCACATCAGATCTAGTTATCTTTTTCACCAATCGCTCATTATCCATTCTCTCCATATGCCCAAACCATTGCAACACCCTCTGCTCAACTCTACCAGCCATCTCCCGAACAACTCCAGTTCTCCTTCGCACTTCATCATTTCGCACTCGATCCATACGCGTCACTCCACACATACTCCTCAGACATCTCATCTCCATTACATTCAAACTTCTCCTCTCTGCTACACCCATATTCCATGTTTCAGCCCCATATAACGCAGTCGGTACCACAACACCCTCATACAGCCTTCTCTTTACATCCATTCTAAGCGAACGACATTTAAACACTTTTTTCATTCCTCCCAGCACCTTTCCTACTTCATTTATTCTAAACTTCACTTCTGCATCTATTCTTCCATCCACAGCAACATGTGACCCTAGATATTTAAAACAATCTACCTCCTCAAGCAACTCACCATTCAAAACTATATTCATCCCCCTACCATCTATCAACCTCGTACACTTCATCACTTTACTCTTATTCTCATTTACTTTCAATTTCACCCTTTCACACACCCTTCCAAATTCCTCTACCGACTGTCTCAATCTCTCCTCTGAATCAGTCACCAGTGCAGTATCATCTGCAAACAGCAGCTGCTTCAGATTCCACTCTCCTCCATCAACATTTACCAGACTCAGACCACCTAAAACTCTTGCATTCACCTCCCTTACAACACCATCCATGTAAATATTAAACAACCAAGGCGACATCACACATCCCTGTCGCAGCCCCACTCTCACGGGAAACCAATCACTCACAGCATTTCCCACTCTTACACACGCTCTACTATTTACATAAAAACTTTTCACCCCTTTTAGTAACCTACCATCAAGTCCATACAATCTTAAAACAGTCCACAAAGCCTCCCTATCAATTCTATCATACGCTTTCTCTAAATCCATAAATGCCCAAAACACATCCTTGCCTTTCGCTAAATACTTTTCACACACTTGTCTCACAGCAAACATCTGATCAACGCATCCCCTCCCTCTCCTAAAGCCACACTGCTCATCACTAATCACTCCCTCTGTACCCTCTCTAACTCTCATAATTAACACTCTACCATACACTTTACCTACAACACTCAACAGACTTATACCCCTAAAGCTAGTACATTCATACTATACACATATAAAGGTGGTGGTGGTGGAATCAAGACTTAGAAAGCTTGGGTGATATGTGAATGATTGTGTGGTCCTTTTCCGTAAACACATTGTCTGATATCCACTCCCCCACGGTCTGTCTGTCTGTCTCTCTCATTACCAACCTTTCCTGGCAGGCTCGTTTCAGCCTTTCCTAAGGATTTTTGGAGGCCAAAGGATTTTCTGCTTCTTCTGATCAAAGATAGCCATTCTTTCGTTTTGTTTTCTTCTTCTTCTTCTTCTTCTTCTATTCAGTTTCTTCTCCTTCTTCTTATTCTTCCTCCTCTTCCTCCTCCTCCTAATCCTCCTCCTTCTCCTCCTAATGCTCCTCTTCCTCCTTCTTCTTCATTCTCTGCATCTTCTTCTTCTTCTTCTTCTTTCTCTGTTCCTCCTTCCACTCTGCCCCACCTCTGCATGACATGGTAAGACATCCTAGAAACTGCCTAACCCCATAATCTGTCCCTACACCATTGCCCTTTTTCCCTGAATCTTGCCTTACCTTCCCAACCCTGGCTCGCCTCTTAATCCCTGCCTCACCACACTCAGTTCTTATCAATACTTGTTGCCTCTCCACTGACCTTCTACCGTTCAAATGCCTCACCTCTGCCAGCCTATGCCTATAACCTCCTCTGCCTCATCCCTGCTCACCTTTGCCAGCCTCTGCCCTTAACCTCCTATGCCTCACCTCTGTCTGGCATGGTGGGATATCCCTGACGTCTCCTGATGCCATAAACTGTACCTCCCTAACAAACGCCTTATTTAACACCCAAGGACCAGAATCGGCAGGCAGGGTGCAGGCAGCGAGAGAGAGAGAGAGAGAGAGAGAGAGAGAGAGAGAGAGAGAATTAACACAATAAACAGATATACAAAAGGGTGACAGGCAATATAATTCACTCATTAATTCAGTGCAATCCAAATATCAGAACTTTTGTCTGTTGCAGCAAAGGTTCTAGAAAATACAGAATTTAGTTGAGTAGGATGGTGACATTTTGACATTTTGACTACATGTTCCTGGGTCTTTTCTGGGAAGGTCGTGCCATAAGGTATATATATATATATATATATATATATATATATATATATATATATATATATATATATATATATATATATATATATATATATATATAGAGAGAGAGAGAGAGAGAGAGAGAGAGAGAGAGAGAGAGAGAGAGAGAGAGAGAGATAAATAGCATATTTGGGCATACCAGTAAAGAACGATTTGTGAGTCTGCGACGAGCGAGCGAGCGTTGTACATACTGTACATCTATCATCATAATTTTGATCATGTGGTAAAATTTTAACATTAAAGAGGCAGCTGGACAATAATGGAAGATAAATGAGCTAAGATATTTTCTTTCTCGCGTTTTCTCGCTCTCACGCTTTCTTTCTGGATGTGCATACAGCGAGGTGCTGTAGCATTGATCACACGTGCAATGTTAAGAGTTCTGTTCCCGACATGCCGTGTCAATGAACTGCGTCGGTAAACGCTTCGTTGTTGATCGAATGTTAAATCCCCAAAATGGGGCGATTACCCTTGTCGATTTCACCCTCAAACATAGAAAAAACGCTCATGTAAATTTATGAGCGAAATATCCATTATTTAATTATTGCAGTTCGTGCAAGGAAATATACGTTTACAGCCAAAAGCTTTTTTTGATTCGATTTTATAGTGATGCATGTCACGTGAAAACCTCAGTTCATACCTTTGGAAAGCTGGGATTCCAAGGGGTCCCATTGGTCTCATGAGTAAATATGTGGCTAAAAAAAATTATTAACTGTATCTACTACCTGCTGAAAAGTCTCTTCTCTATCTGACATAGTTCAAAGGTTATTAGCCTCTGAAAACGATCGCGGTCAGGCCGCGTCGTGTCGGGCGGTTCATTTCTCAGCTGAATGTAAACATCTCTTCGCTACGCTTGCTCACTTCGGTTGCTGCGCTCTCTTGTAGTAGTTTATCATCATCACCAACATCACATCGTTGTCTGTGTATATGTTGTCTGTCTGTCTGTTTATATGTTGTCCATCTGTCTGTCTGACTGTGTGTGTGTGTGTGTGTGTATATATATATTGTTAGGGAACAGAGAGAGATAATAAACACTACAAGTGAGAATACTAAAATCACTACTGTCCCGCAAAGTTCCAGGTTCAAAACAAAAGACTTAGGTAAAATTACAAGTTAAAGTTTAATGCTCAAACTAACAACTAAACATTCAGGACTCATAAGGATAATGTAATGGCAAAACAGGTTACATATATGGTTAACTGCAATAGCCTCTATTAACACGAATTTAGCAAGAGCAAATTTATCTAAGTCAGCCCTGATAAAATGAGAAAACCGGATAATGCTCAGTTAAAGCAAGATATAATATTATTACAGATACAAAATATTACTAATACTGGCTGACAGTAAAAACTTTACCAGGCTTACGAATTAACGCCTTATGCTATACAGTACAAGAAAAATGGTAATAACACTTATACTCAAATTATACAGCAGCTAGATGGCTGGAGACTTCCTGAGCACTCACAATAATAATATACTGTACAGGGGAGGACAGAGATGTGAACAGAATGAGGAGTAGATCTAATTGGGAACTAATGCAGAGACTGAGCTCATTATATAGGGGCCGGCAGAGCTTGATTCAACTTGTAAGAAGGATGCGCAAATGAAGGCATAGAGGACGAAGAGTTGACACTCCTGCTCTGAACAACAGAAAGAACGACTTACTCTACTATAAGGGGGAGAAAGGGGGAGTGAGGTAGAACACGCAAGCCTGGTCACTATGGAAGCCACGTGGCGAATCATGATCAAAGATGCAGCATACTGTACATTAGAATTATAAAAAGGATGATGAAATCATAGGCTATGTAACACCTCCCCACAAAGAAAAAGAAATTTACAAAGGAAATTTCTTATTACTCTAAAACAATCTGTCTAAAGTCTAGATAAGCAATCTGCAATAACATTTTCTTTCCCCTTGACATGTTGTATGTCTAATGAATACTCCTGAAGAAGTAGACTCCATCTTGTCAATCTCTGATTTTTTCTTTAAACTTGCTAAGGAATTTCAGTGGGTTATGATCGGTATAAATGACTATGGGGTCAAAACCAGAACACAAATAAAATAAAAAATGCTGTAAACCCAAAATCAAGGCCAAAAGCTCTTTCTCAATAGTTGAGTAGTTCTTTTGAGGTGGAGTGAACTTCTTACTGTAATAAGATACAGGGTGTTCAATACCCTGATCATCCTCTTGCAGCAAAACAGCCCCAGCTCCTGTATCACTTGCATCAACAGCCATCTTAAAAGGCTTAGCAAAATTTGGAGTAGCGAGCACTGACTGACTTAACAGGATAGCTTTAAGTTTACTGAAAGAGGATTCACAGTTATCAGTCCAGACAAATTTAACTCCCTTTTTCAGTAGGTCTGTAAGTGGTGATACAAGAATTGAAAAGTTAAGAACAAATCTCCTGTAATAACCTACCATTCCCAAAAATCTTTGTAACTCTTTCCTACTTTTAGGTCTGGGAAGATCACTTATAACCTGAACCTTAGCTCCTGGTGGTGCAACGTGTCCATCACCAATTACGTACCCAAGGTACTGAACTTTAGCTTGACCAAACTCACACTTTGATAAATTAGCTACAAGATTAGCCTGAACCAAACGCTCAAGAAATTTACTGACATGGCATAGGTGATCTTTCCAGTTGTCACTGAAGATTAATACATCATCAATATAAACAACACACCCTGCCAAACCCTCTGTTACAACATTCATGAGCTTCTGAAATGTGGCTGGTGCATTCTACATACCATATGGCATTACAGAACATGCAAAAGTCTTTCCTAGTGTTACAAAATATGAGATCTCCCTAGCACGTTCAGTCATAGGTACTTGCCAGTATCCCTTTAACAAATCAAACTTACTTATGTACCTAGCCTTTCCGATCTTGTCTATGCAATCTTCCACACGAGGGAGAGGGTAAGTGTCTGTTGTGGTTATCTGATTAACACGTCTGTAGTCGATGCAAAGCCGCTGTGACCCACCTGGCTTAGGGACTAGAGTGACAGGAGAACTCCACTCGCTCTGACAGGGCTCAATCTTGTGGTCCAACAGGTAGCCAAGCTCCTTCTGGATGAGAGGAACTTTTACAGGTTCACACAATAAGGAGGCAGTTTAATTGGCTTTGTGTCTCCAACATCGACATCATGCATCAACACAGTGGTTCTTCCTGGAGTGGCATGGAACACTTGCGGGTACTCCTGCAGTAATGCCGAAAACTCCTGCCTTTCCTCGGGAGCTAGATGAGAAAGCTTAGTCTGGAGATCATTCATGATATCAGGATTCTTCCCCAAACTATCACTCAGGCTTATACTGCATGGGAGAACTTCACTTGCAGACTCGGGTGGAACAGCTACAGTGCAGGCTGGGTTATTTTCGTCCCGCCTGTGATATAACTTTAGCATGTTGATGTGACTAAGTTGCTTGTTCTTTCTACGATCTGGTGTGACGATGACATAGTTGACATCACTGAGTTTCTTCTCCACGAAATAAGGACCACTAAACTTGGCTTCAAGAGGTTGCCCATGCACCGGTAGCAGAATCAAAACCTGATCTCCTGGCCGAAAGTGGCGTAACCTGGACTTCTTATCATACCAAGTCTTCATCTTCTCCTGAGTAGCTCCTAAATTCTCTCTCGCCAGCTGTAAAGCAGTGGACAGCCGTTCTTTGAACTTCATCACATACTCCAGCAGGTTGACGTCATCTTCCTCCGACATCAAGCATTCCTTGAGTAGCTTAAGGGGTCCCTTACTTCATGGCCAAACAGTAGTTCAAAGGGTGAGAAGCCCAGTGATTCATTTGGAGATTCTCTTGCAGCAAATACAACGAATGGAAGACCTTTATCCCAGTCTTTCTGATGTTACAAACAGTATTTCCTGAGCATCGATTTGAGTGTTTGGTGATATCTCTCCAACGCTCCTTGGGTCTGGGGATGGTAAGCTGAAGACGTGATCTGGGTGATGCCCAACTCTTTCAGAGACTGCTTGAAAACATTTGACATGAAATTACTTCCCCGGTCTGACTGTACCTCCTTGGGCAGACCAAACTTGGTGAAGAACCCTAGCATTTCCTTAACCACGTTCTTTGCTGAGGAATTTCTAAGTGGAATGGCTTCAGGATAACGAGTAGCCATATCAATCAGGGTCAACACATAAGAAAATCCTGAAGAAGTCTTAGGAAGAGGGCCCACAATATCCACCAACACACGGGTGAATGGTGCCTCAAAAGGAGGAATGGGAACTAGAGGTGCAACATTTTTGGTCTGATTACACTTCCCCACAATTTGACAGGTGTGACAAGACTTACAATACCAAGAAACATCTCTGAAGATACCTGGCCAGTAGAAGTGTTTCAAAATGCGTGCCACAGTCTTCCTCACTCCAAGGTGTCCTGCCAAACTGGAATCATGAGCTACTCTAATGATATCCTGCCTACAAACACGAGGGATGACAACTTGATGTACAACCTCCCATTCACAGTCGGCTGATGCTGTTGGGGGTCTCCACTTCCTCATAAGTACTCCTGACTTTATATAATAACAAGTAGAAGCACCAGCTGACTCTTCCTCACTGCAAGCAGAGTTAGCTAGACCTTTCAACTCAGGGTCAGCAACCTGCAACTCAACCAACTCTTGACGAGACAAATTATCAACACTACGGGGTACTGCCTCATCTGGTGAGTGGTCCAAAATAGCAAGAAAAGTGTCAGCTAGGATAACATCATCATCATCATTATCCTCTAAGTCACCAGTAAATTATCAACACTACGGGGTACTGCCTCATCTGGTGAGTGGTCCAAAATAGCCCTAGTGACAGCACATGCAGAGAACACATCAGGGACATCACAATCCTGGGTCGCAGTCACTGGTTCACTAGACAACTGAGGAACTGGACACACTCGACTTCCACCAATATCATTTCCAAGTAAGAAAGTTACACCTGACATTGGGAGTGTCTCAACCAACCCAACGATAACGGAGCCATTAACAAAACCAGACTCTAAACTCACTCTGCACAGAGGGACAGAGAAGTAATTATTCCCTACACCTTGTAAGATTACAGTTTCATCAGAGGAATTAACATTAGAGCCTAGAACACTGGTCAGCATAAGGGATTGGCAAGCACCTGTATCACGATATATTTTAACTGATTTCCTGTCATTACTGTCCATAGGACTGACAAAACCATCAGACAGGAAATTAGCACATGAACTCTTGAGAGTGTCACCCACGTTACTGCTCAAAAGAGGAGCTTCATCATGAGAATTTAATTTACCCCTCAAAGCAGGTTCAGTTAACTCGGTTAAAGAATTCTGGGAACTCTCAAGGGTGGACACTGGACCAATTGACTGAATATTTAAAGACTCCTTTTTGTTCACATCACGCTGTCTCCTGAAACATTTCTCCGTAGTATGACCAAGATTACTACAATAAGTACATTTATTTTTCTGAAATCTAGAGGTGGAGCTGGTATTTACTTCCTGAGAAACATCTTCTTTATTCTCTTTCCTGTTAGCTGTACTCTGAGTAGAGGTAACGTACTTACTCTCAGCTTTCCTTTTTTCTTTAGAATATCTCTTGTGAGTGAGAACATATTCATCAGCTAAAACTGCAGCATCAGACAAATTATCTATTCTTTTCTCATCAAGATATAGGCTTACATCTTTATTAATACACCTTTTGAAGTCCTCCAGCAAAATCATCTGCTTAAATTTATCAAAATCAGAATTTACATTCTTAGAATTTAACCACTGCTCTAACAGATCACCTTTGATTTTTGCATACTCAACATGGGATTGCTTATCTTGCTTATAAGTTGTCCTAAATTTTACTCTATAGGCTTCAAGAACAAGCTCATAGGCCTTAAGAATCAAGCTCTTAACTACATCATAATTGTCAGATTGATCCTGAGGCAAAGATGCATAAGTTACTTGAGCTTTACCGGTGAGAACACTCTGAAGGAGTACTGGCCAATACTTTTTGGGCCAATTAAAACCTGTAGCTACCCTCTCAAACAACTGAAAATACTTTGTTAAATCAGATTCATTAAAAGGAAGGACAAGTTTAACATTTTTAGCCACATCAAAATCATCAGAGCTAGATGATCCAGTTCCACCTTGTTTCATGCGATACTCATGGTTTGCCTGAATCCTAGTAAGTTCAATTTGTTCCTGAGCCTGTGCCTGTGCTTGTGCCTGTGCCTCCTGAATACGAGCCTGAAACTCAGCCTCCTTAGCACGAGCCTGAAACTCAGCCTCCTTAGCACGAGCCTCCTGCAGGGCTAGCTGTAACTTAGCTATTTTAATCTGCGTTTGCTCATCTGGAGGAGTTACATTGAACAAGCTTTGATTAATCATGTCAACAATTTGATCTTTAGAATGATGAGAGCGAACAGGAATTCCCAATTGTTGAGCAACAACATTAAGTTCATTCTTTGTTCTGTTTTCTACATCACACACTGTTTGCACATTTGACTAAAAAACTTTGGCTTCATCAAGAGTAGTAATAGTAGACATCATGAATAAATCACAGTCACAAAATATCAAGCAATATCCTTATGATAATATCCTGAATATCCTGATAAGAGGTCGCCAAATTTATGTTACGGAACAGAGAGAAATAATGAACACTTCAAGTGAGAATACTAAAATCACTACTGTCCCGCAAAGTTCCAGGTTCAAAACAAAAGACTTAGGTAAAATTACAAGTTAAAGTTTAATGCTCAATATAACAACTAAACATTCAGGACTCATAAGGATAATGTAATGGCAAAACAGGTTACATATATGGTTAACTGCAATAGCCTCTATTAACACGAATTTAGCAAGAGCAAATTTATCTAAGTCAGCCCTGATAAGAAACCGGATAATGCTGACTTAAAGGAAGATATAATATTATTACAGATACAAAATATTACTAATACTGGCTCACAGTATGGAACCAATATGAATCATAAAAACTTTACCAGGCTTACGAATTAATACCTATGCTATACAGTACAAGAAAAATGGTAATAACACTTATACTCAAATTATACAGCAGGTAGATGGCTGGAGACTTCCTGAGCAGTCACAACAATAATATACCGTACAGGGGAGGACAGAGATGTGAACAGAATGAGGAGTAGATCTAAGTGGGAACTAATGCAGAGACTGAGCTCATTGTATAGGGGCCGGCAGAGCTTGATTCAACTTGTAAGAAGGACGCGCAAATGAAGGCATAGAGGACGAAGAGTTGACACTTCTGCTCTGAACAACAGAAAGAATGACTTACTCTACTATAAGGGGGAGAAGGGGGGAGTGAGATAGAACACGCAAGCCTGGTCACTATAGAAGCCACGTGGCGAATCATGATCAAAGATGCAGCATACTGTACATTAGAATTATACAAAGGATGATGAAATCATAGGCTATGTAACAATATATATATATATATATATATATATATATATATATATATATATATATATATATATATATATATATATATATATGTATATATATATATATATATATATATATATATATATATATATATATATATATATATATATATATATATATATATATATATATTTAACTCATTGGATCCCAGGGGCGCTGGGCGAGACACGGAACTGGGAGGGAACCAAGGGCACCGACCTCCGCCTATCGGCTCACAGTTGCGAAGCTCATAGGTCCCTTCCTGGGGGTTCCCTACTTTATAAAGACTTGAAAAACCCCAGTTCTGTCCAATACTCGGGACACTGGGCTCCAATGGGATATATACATCCCAACACACACACACACACACACACACACACACACACACACACACACATCTGTTTGTCTTTTTTATCTGTGCCTCTCTATCTATCAGTTGGCCTGACCTCTATCAACGTGCTAATATGTGTCTTTTATCTGCCTATCTGTGTGTCTTTCTCTTTATCGACCTCTTTGTCTTCCTAATTCTCTCTCTCTCTCTCTCAATTTGCATATCTGTCTGTCATTGTATCTGCCTGTCAATGTGCCTGTCTATAGCTAGCAGTCTATTAACCTATCTATCTTTCTGTTTTATTATCCATTTATCAATCTGTTTGCAACACATGCACATCTTGGTGGTGCTGGAGAGGGACACCTTCACGTGCAGGCACTGATATGGCCGGGTGGCTCCGCTGCCTGGTAATACAACGTATTTCAGTTTCCTACAAGTCCCCTTAAGAAGGATAGTGGACTGTGGGAGATGAGTGACTTCATCCTACAATCAACTGAGTTCACATTCAGATGAGTCTGGGGTGGCATCTACTACAGCTAGGAATGTCAGGACTCCATGTTATAAATACAAATCATAATAGATAGCATAATGGATGGATAGATAGATAGATAGACAGATAGAAGCAGCAAGTCAGGGGATGAGACAGGTAGTGTGTCAGCGAGAATCGAGAAAAAGGTAAACAGGCTTGCACACTCTTAACTGGAGGAATGCTGATATGTACACGAACAGCGCCTCGTGACCATACATACACAGACACACACACACACCGGCTTCTAGAAGCTTCACATCAGTATATTCCACGTGACATGGCCCCTGCTAAAATAGGAATTTAGGAAGCAAAGCTCAGAAGGAGGTTAGCCTTAGAATCGACAGGTAGTAGGGAGAAGGAGGCTAGCAACATGGGCAAGAGGGTGGAAGAGAGAGAGAGCGAGACAGGAGGTAGCTTGCGGGACTCTATACTTCACTCGTGTGTGAGAGACATTGTTAATATTTCCAAGACAAATAAATATAGTCCCATACTAATCTTTACCTCTCCTGTCATTGCATGACTAAAGGGAATGAAGATTATCTACTTACAAAACTACTCACGTATAACAACCGCTCGTCCACGAGTCTCATACATGTATAACTGATCTACAAAACACACTAAAGAAGCTACAAAGTTTCTACAAAGTTATTGTAAGATATGGCAGCAGCAAACATACGAACCTAGTCTACGAATCTACAGCGAATTTCTACAAAAGCAGGTGAGCCTCTAACCAAGATTAGCTTCAGTTCTACAGTGAATTCCTACAAAATACGAGTCTACAAGCCTACGACCCTACAAGCCTACGAGTCTATGAGTCTACAAGCCTACCAGCCTATGAGCCTACGAGTCTACAAGCCTACGAGCCTATGAGCCTACGAGTCTACAAGCCTACAAGCCTATGAGTCCACGAGTGTACAGTTGATTCTACATTATCAAGATTGAAAACGAACAATACCTCTTTCAACCAACAACTCACAACCAGCTCCTGACAGTATTCTCTCCAACCCCCTCTCCGTCTGCCTGATCATCACATTGATGTAGTTTAACAAAATATTGATACAAACAATCTTGCAATTTCTACGACGAACCAATGAACTACAACCATTTACGATCAACTACAAGTAACAACTCTACGAGTCGTCTGTATAGTCTTCTACACGCACCTACAAGTAGTGGCAGTCTTCATCCCACAACAAGTAAATCACAAGAAAAAAGGACCGAAAATACATCGAGAAAGAAAAACAAAACAAACAAACGAAGAGTGAGACACGACTCACAACTAACAACCGCCTGACCTCACCCTCCTTTCTCTCCTACCGCCCCCAACCTCCACCGCTGACGCAGGAGTGCAAGAAGGTCAAGACGACGAAGCAAATACAAGCCCATATGCACAACTCATCTTACTCATCTTCACTCAAGTTACTCATCGCTACTCATTTACTCACCACAGCTACCAGTGTGGGAAGTCGACGTCACCATACGTGTTTGCTGAGACGACGCCACGCCTATCAACGTGTGTCTGACACTCCACAAGAAGTCAGTCAACCCGTGAAGGACAACGCTATCACCACGTGCAACACCACTCACACCATTCCCACCACGGTAAAAATTAGTGAGTTACATAGTTACTTCATTTATACAATACACAGTGATAGACAATAAACTTCTGCACAAACCTATAAAAAGTGCACTATAGTTACAACTTACGTACACATACCTAATTCAATTATCTGCATAATTCAATCACTAAATAATCACCAGCAATAAATATTCTACATTGTATATATTCATTCATTTATTATAGCATTTATATACTACCAACGAGTGTTACTATTTATACCTACATAAAATACGTGTTTCATACATACAGCTATACATTATTACATCTACAAAGTAATAACGAAAATATGCTATCACAGTTACTCAGTGAACGATTAAAAGAATTGTATTAAACATTTATTAATTAAAATTACCTATTGGAAACAGACAAATTAAGTTACAAGGAAAACTAGAAAAAAAAATGGCCAACACAAATGACTTTAGCAAGAATGAACATCTTCCACACAACTGTGAAGACAACGATTTCCACACAGTGCTGACACATATTGCCCACGATAGGTACTAGTGAACATCAAGTCAGTGTATATAGTTAATACTGTATATAGTGTATATATATATTTTTTTAAACATAATAACAAAATATGGGGCTATATAATATCATTTTCAGTAATATCTGTGCAATATAAACTAAACCTTAAAAAAGGGTCCCAAGGGAATTAGCCAGCAATTATGCAACCGCGAACAACACCAGAAAAAGCGTAGACAAACGAAGAAAAACAAACTATAGAAAATCAACACATACAAAAAAGAAAAAGAAAGAAATACAGTAAGATCACATACCAAACAAATGAAATACTACAAATGCCGAAATACCACATAAACTCCTTCTATAAGTGAAACAAAAAGCAAATTAGTGTTCTCCACAAGAAAGTGGCATGGCACATCATCACATAAACTCCTTCTATAAGTGAAACAAAAAGCAAATTAGTGTTCTCCACAAGCAAGTGGCATGGCACATCATCACTAGCATCGCCCGCAGCATGACCGGATCGATGTCAGGATGCAGTTATTACAATTATGTAACTACAAACAATATGTAACAATTATTTAACGACAAACGATTGTATTATGTTACACTTGCTGCAATTATATATCTACAAACGATATGTAACAATTATGTAACGACAAACGATTGCATTATGTGACACTTGCTACAATTATGTAATTACAAACAATATGTAACAATTATGTAACGACAAACGATTGCATTATGTTACACTTGCTACAATTATATAACTACAAACGATATGTAACAATTCATACAATGTTACAGTTAACCATTACCACAATATTACCATAAAATTAGGTAACAATTCATACAATGTTACAATTACGTATTACTACAATGTTTCTACAATATTATGTAGCAGTTCATACAATGTTTCAGTTATGTATTACTACAATGTAACAATTACAATACAATTATGTAACAATTCAAACAATATTACAATTATGTATTACCACAATGTTCCTACAATATTATGTAACAATTCATACAATGTATCAATTATGTATTACCACAGTGTTACTACAATATTATGTAACAATTCATAAAATGTTACAATTATGTATTACCACAGTGTTACTACAATATTATGTAACAATTCATACTATGTTACCACAATTCTGTATTACCAGAATCATCACACAAGTTAGGTGAAATATTAGACATTACTAAAGGGACAACTCCATATGTAATGTAATGACCTAGCAGTATTACCATTGCACAATTATATATATATGTCTGTTATACATACACATCTTACAAAATGTCATACAATAACCAATTTAACCATTTTGTATTTGTTCAATTATGTATACAACTTGTTTAACATATAATATTACTGAACCATTACAATATTAACATGACTGTTATATGTATACAATATTATAATCAATATTATGGACTAACAGATTAACATGTCAATGATGATTACTGTCGGAGGACCGCCAGTGGTGCGACCGAGCGATGTCAGGACTCCATATTATAAATACAAATCGTAATAGATAGCACGATGGATAGATAGATAGATAGATAGACAGATAGAAGCAGCAAATCAGGGGATGAGATAGGTAGTGTGTCAGCGAGAATCGAGCAAAGGTAAACAGGCTTGCACACTCTTAACTGGAGGAATGCTGATATGCACACGAACAGCGCCTCGTGACCATACACACACACCGGTTTCTAGAAGCTTCACATCAGTATATTCCACGTGACACGACCCCTGCTAAAATAGGAATTTAGGAAGCAGAGCTCAGAAGGAGGTTAGCCTTAGAATCGACAGGTAGTAGGGAGAAGGAGGCTAGCAACATGGGCGAGAGGGTGGAAGAGAGACAGCGAGACAGGAGGTAGCTCGCGGGACTCTATACTTCACTCGTGTGTGAGAGACTTTGTTAATATTTCCAAGACAAATAAAAATAGTCCCATATTAATCTTTACCTCTCCTGTCATTGCATGACTAAAGGGAATGAAGATTATCTACTTACAACACTACTCACGTATAACAACCGCTCGTCCACGAGTCTCATATATGTATAGCTGATCTACAAAACACACTACAAGAAGCTACAAAGTTACAAAGTTATTGTAAGAGGAATACTACTGCTACAACTACTACTACTACGACTGCTACTGCTACTCCTTATGTTAGAGAATGCATGTCCAATACACTAAAACATATAATCAAAACAAACACACACACACACACACACACACACACACACACACACACACACACACACACACACACACACACACACACGACAGGTGATACAGTCTTCTTGGCATATCTCACCGCACATATCCACCCAATTCTCTTCGCCTCACTGTTAAATCTCTATCTCTTTTCTATCGCTACTTCAATGGTCACTGCTCCTCTGAACTGTCTACTTGCATCCCTCCACCTCTACGATGGGCGCGTAGCACCAGCCTAGCAACAAACTTTCATCCCTTTTCTGTCCAACACTCTAATGCAAGAGTTAACAGTTACTCCCAGTCCTTCATTTATGCAACAGGTCAGCTCTGGTACTGTCTCCCTGTGTCTGTATTTCCTACTTCTTATGATCTCCAGTCTTTCAAACGCAATGTGTCCAGACATCTGGAAATGAACGGATCTTGAATTTGGCACTTTTCTATTGTTTTTGTTTTTTTCTTGGAAGGAACGGATTGCGGGCTCCTGGCCTTTGGTTCTTTCTTCCTTGCATAAAAAAAGAATAAAAATCACTGGCACGTAAGATCAATGAAAGAAAATTGCAACAGGTGTTTTGATTCAGTGGTTTGTGGATCCTGTTTCTTAGCTAGGAATTGGGGCAGCGATGATGATAATGATGATGATGATGATGACAATGATAATGATGATGATGATGATGATGATAAGGAATGCACGTAAATACAGCAAAAAAGGAAAAATATCGTTCATGTAATAATCCCCGTAATACCACTGAAATCACATAACTAGAAACGGGAAGTAAAGCATCTGAAGCCTATGCCCAGAGTCGGTCACATAAAAAAAAAAAAAAAAAAAAAATCTACGATAAAGGAACATAAAATTGGATTAGGACATCAAGGAAGAATATGAAACAGACTTTCCTTCTCACACCAAAACCTCCAAGCCCAAGCTGACTAGAGAGGAATGGAGAGGGGAAGAAAATGGCCCGGAATAATGCCTATCGGGTACACGAGGGTCTCTATGACAGACAAATGAACTTTGCTGAGACGGTCTTCTTCTAGAATTCGACACGCAACGTTCTAATTTACATCCAGATCCTCAAATGAAATTATGCCTGGGAGGGAACGCAATGCACTGACGAGAGAGAGAGAGAGAGAGAGAGAGAGAGAGAGGATCCAGACAAAACTGAGGACGAAATCAAGCATTTGCAGTAACCGGAATGGGAAACCTTTAATAGATCATGTAATACTCTCCTTAAGGAGAGAAAGGTTGGGAAAGGCATGGGAGTAAGAATATTATTGCTCTTCGGAATTTTTATAATACAGAAACCATGCAGAAACGAGCACATAGGACCAATGAGCACATGAATGAAATCCGGATTTAAAAAGAGCTCTCAGTCGCCCAAGAAACCCTCCAACCGAATCTGGCAGTAAAAGCATAAGAAGGAGCACGAGTAACAGAAAAAAAGACATGTAAATTAAAACTGGAACTAGAGGCCCCCCATGGGAGGAATCAAACCAGCAGCAAGCTGATACATATCTAGTGCGGCTCGGAATATGACATTAACCTTGTCCTACTTTCACCAATTTCAAACTCATAGGAGATTTTCATCCTTATTTCACACCTGTAAATTTTGTGATGATATCTTGTGCGGTTGCGAATCGTTGTGACTGGCACACGACCTTGACCAACTTTCACCAATTTTGAACTTGTAGGAGATTTTCATCCCTACTGCACAGATGTAAAATTTTGTGCTGATATCTTGAGAGATTGGGAAGTTATCGTGCTAACGGACACACAGACAGACAAACTGAAAACAATACTCGTAGGAGATTTTCATCCCTACTACACACCTGTTATAATTTTGTGATGATATGTTGAGCGGTTGCGAAGTTATCGTGGTAACAGACACACAGACCTTGACATACTTTCACCAATTTCGAACTCGTGTTCCATTTTCTTCCCCAATACACACCTGTAAAATCTTGTGATGATATCTTGAGCAGTTGCAAAGTTATTGTGCGCGCACACACACACACACACACACACACACACACACACACACACACACACACACAAAATGAAAACAGTACCAGCCTCTCTTTCACGGCTGGTATAAAGCTCATGCAATATTAAGTGTAATACAGCATTCCACTTGGGAATATTCCACACCTGAGCTGACGCAGGTGGATGCTTCTGTCTCCTTTAACTGAGAGAAAGAGGAGTTGGGGGTGGAGCACATGGATTAAGGGCAAAGTGAAGGAGGGATAATTAAGAGGGAGGAAGGAGGAGGAAGGTCAGTTTAAGAGAGAGGGAGGGTTAAGGTGTCGAGAGGAAGAGATATGAGGCACGGGAGGGAGGAGGAGACAAGAAGTTAAGTAATGTAGAAGGGAGCAGATGTTAGGGTTGGGAAGGAAGGGAGGTCAAGGAAGAATAACAGTCAACGGGTGAAATAAAGGAGAGGAACGTGAGGAGGGAGGAAACAGAACGAAAGACTGGTAGAAACAGGAGCAAAAGGAGAGGAAGGGTAGGCAGGGATGAAGGAGGTGTGAGAGGGGGAGTAACGAGGTGGAGGAGGGGTAGGTATTAGGTGAGAGATAGAAGAGAGGAAGGTTGGGGTTTGGGAGAAGGGAGGGTAATGGTAGAGGAGAAGTGAGTGAGAAGAGCAGAGGGAGAAAAGGTAGGAAAAGTAAGAAGGAGAAGTAGGAGACAGGAAAAGATGTTGATGGGATAGGGGATGGGGAGGGAAGAGTCTGACAGAGGAGGAGGAAGAATTTGGGGTGAGTGGGAGAAAGAAATTTTAGCAGGGAAAACCACTGTCTGACTCTCTTCTTCTTCATTTCTGCAACATTCGCGGCCTTTCCTCTAACTTTCGCTCTGTTGAGCACCACCTCTCCTCAAAACCTCACCTTCTTTTTCTAACGGAGACTCAGCTGTCTGAGGCAACTGACAACAAACCCTTTTCTGTATCCTCCTACTTTCTCTATACTCATTTCAAAGCCAAAGGTGGCTGTTGTGTATATATACGCAACGACTTATCTTGCTCTCGTGTTCCTGAACTTGATTCTTCTGAATTCTCCACACTCTGGCTTCGGCTTTCCTGTCATTCTCTGACTAAATAAATCTGTGCTGTTTACTTATCCCCTAATTCTACTGACTATCAAAAATTCTTCGACTATCTTACTTCTACGATGGAACACATTCTATCCATTTCTCCTTTCTCTGAAATCTCCATTCTTGGAGATTTCAATGTTCACCACCACCTTTGGCTCTCCTCTCCTTTCACGGATCCACCTGGTGAACAAGCCTACATCTTTTCTATCCTTAATGACCTAGAGCAGCTTGTACAGCACCCTACCCGTATCCCTGACCGCCTTGGAGAGAGCTCCAACATACTTGACCTCTTCCTCACAACTAATCCTTCTGCTTACTCTGTTAATCTTTTCTCTCCGTTGGGCTCCTCCGATCACAACCTTATTACCTTAACCTGTCCTATCACTCCGGTACGGCCTGTGGACCCTCCAGGGGAACGTCGTCTGTGGCATTTTGGAGCCGCAGACTGGTAGGCCCTCAGGCAGTACTTCTTTGATTTTCCCTGGAATGATTATTGCTTCCATGGCCGGGAGCCATCTGAGTGTGCCTTGCGCATTTCGGAGGTTATTCTCTCGGGCATGGAAGCATACATTCCTTTCTCATATCCTTTGACTAACGCAAGAAAGCCTTGGTTTAATCACGCTTGTTCTAATGCTGTCCGCAACAAGGAGAGGGCCTACAAAAGGTACCGGAGCCAACCCACCCCTGAATCACATCATCTTTACGTTTCTGCCCGGAATCGTGCTAAGTCTGTTCTTCGCTCTACTAAAAATAATTTCATCCATACTAAATGCTCTCAACTCTCCAACTCGAATTCTTCCCGCTCCTTCTGGCATCTTGCCAAAAATCTTTCTAACAACTTTACCTCATCATCCTTCCCTCCTCTTTTCTACTCTGATGGTTCTGTAGCTATTTCTTCTACTGATAAAGCAGATCTCTTCGCACAGACTTTCTCCTCCAATTCTACCTTAGACGATTCCGGTGCTGTTCCTCCATCACTTCCCCCCTCTGACTTCCTCATGGCTGACATTAAAATTTCTTCAGTTGATGTATTTTCTGCCATCACTGGCCTCCAGTACTAACAAGGCATATGGGCCTGATGGGGTCCCTCCTGTTGTTCTCAAGAACTGTGCTTCTGTGCTTACACCCTGCCTAGGCAAACTCTTTCGTCTTTGTCTGTCAACTTGTACCTTTCCTTCTTGCTGGAAGTTTGCTCTCATCCAGCCAGTCCCAAAGAAGGGTGACCACTCCCAACCCTCCAACTATCGTCCAATTGCTTTAACGTCCTGTATTTCAAAAGTTTTCGAGTCAATTCTTAATAGAAAAATTTTAAGGCATCTTTCCTATCACAACCTTCTTTCCGATCGTCAGTATGGGTTCCGTCAGGGACGCTCCACTGGCGATCTTCTCACCTACCTTTCAGACTCCTGGTCATCCTCCTTTCGGGACTTTGGCGAAAGCTTTGCCATTGCACTTGACATCTCAAAGGCTTTCGATCGAGTCTGGCATAAATCTTTAATTTCCAAACTGCCCTCCTACGGTTTCTATCCTCCTATCTGTGCCTTCATCGCTAGCTTCCTTTCTGGTCGTTCTATAGCCGCTGTTGTAGACGGCCATCGTTCTTCTCATCGATCTATCAACAGTGGTGTTCCTCAGGGCTCTGTCCTATCACCAACTCTCTTCCTTTTATTCATCAATGATCTTCTAAGCTGTACATCTAACCATATCCACTCATACGCTGATGACTCCACCCTTCACCTTTCCATTCGGTTCCCGCAACGCCCATCTCAACAGTTACTTCAACAAACAAGGGATGAGGCTATGGCACACCTAATGTCTGACTTGGCTCGTATCTCTGACTGGGGTAAAAATAATATGGTTGTCTTTAATGCATCTAAGACTCAGTTCTTACACCTATCAACCCGACAAAATCTTCCACAGGTATACCCACTAATGTTTAATAATATTCAGCTTAATCCTGCATCATCCTTGAACATGCTTGGGGTTTCATTTACTCGGGACTTATCTTGGAAAGATCATATTACATCTCTTGTAAAATCTGCTTCCAAGAGATTGGGTGTGCTAAGCCGACTCCGCTCTTTCTTTACCCCTGCGCAATTGTTGACTATATACAGGGGTTTTATCCGCCCCTGTGTGGAGTACAACTCTCATGTGTGGGGTGGCTCCCCACATACAGCTCTTCTCAATAGGGTGGAGTCAAAGGCTTTTCGTCTCATTAACTCTCCTCCTCTTACTGACTCCCTTCAACCTCTGTCTCTTCGCCGCACTGTTGCATCTTTATCTCTTTTCTATCGCTACTTTAATGGTCACTGCTCCTCTGAACTGTCTGCTTGCATTCCTCCACCTCTACGACGGGCGCATAGCACCCGTCTGGCAGCAAACTCTCATCCTTTTTCTGTCCAACTCTCTAATGCAAGAGTTAACCGTTACTCCCAGTCTTTCATTTATGCAACAGGTCAGCTCTGGAACTGTCTCCCTCTGTCTGTATTTCCTGCTGCCTATGATCTCCAGTCTTTCAAACGCAGTGTGTCCAGGCATCTCAAAATGATCGGATCTTGAATTTGGCTCTATATTGTATTTTGTTTTTCTCTTGGAGGGAACTGTTACTGCGGGCTCATGGCCTTTGGTTCCTTCTTCCTCGCATAAAAAAAAAAAAAAAAAAAAGGTAGGAGTTGATAAAGGAGAAAAAAAATAGGAGGGAGATAGGAAAGGGAAGAGAAAATATGAAGGGAGAAAATTAGGAGAGGTGGGGATTGGTGAGTGGGAAGGCACAGAAAAGAGGTAGGCAAGGTTAGAGGATGGTACAGTAAGAGAGATTGACAAGACCAGATATGGAAGAAGGAAACAGATAGTGGGCTGGTTTTCAATAGACACAACTACTGACCGTTACACGACACACTACCTAGTTTTACTCATTTTGTCATACCTCTCACTGTCGTATCTCAAACTCATACTACACACTGCCATACCATACACTGCCTTACTACAGACCCCCATTCCTCTCCCTCCCAATTCACCTACCCTGAAACCAGATAAATACTTTATACGAAAAGCGAACTGGTTGCTCAAACTGAAGCCGACTCTGTGACGTCCTTAGTCATGCCCTCTTCGCTTTTCTTTCTGCTTTTCCGTCCGCATTTTCATCTACATCATTTTCCCCATATTTTTCCCTATTATTCATCTAACAAAATACTCCCTCTGTTCTTCTTCATTACCTACAGCTCCCTCTCTCTCCCTCCACCCTACTTATATTTCCTTACCCCTTATCCACATCCACCCCCTCCCCATCTCAAAATCTTTCTTCCCTCTTGAGGTCTACTTGCTCCAGAGAGAGTCGGTGTACATTTGGCGGCAGAACTGGACAGCATAGACGATGACTGTTACAAAATGTCCAATGATTTCACACCGCGGTGGTAAACCTGCATTCATAAAGATGCATTAAATCGCACCCTTGTGTACTTATTTCCCATTCAGCATTATCATGCGGGTATTCAGACGATAAACTATTATCTTTTTTTTTTTTTTTGCGAGGAAGAAGGGACCAAAGGCTGAGCCCGCGAAACAGTTCCTTCCAAGAAAAAAACAACAACAATACAAAAAGAGAGCCAAATTCAAGATCCGTTCATTTCGAGTTGCCTGAACAAACTGCGTCTGAAAGACTGGAGATCATAGGAAGTAGGAAATACTGACAAAGGGAGACAGCTCCAGAGCTGACCTGTTGCATTAATACAGGACTGGGAGTAACGTTTAACTCTTGAATTAGAGGGTTGGACATAAAAGGGATGAGAGTTTGTTGCTAGACGGGTGCACCAGTCGTAGAAGTGGAGGGATGCAAGCAGACAGTTCAGAGGAGCAGTGACCAGCGTTGCCACTCATGATCGGTGTATTTTTCGAGGTGTTTGAGTAAAATTTTTCAAGATTGGGTAAAAATTTTCAAGGTACTATATATTATTAAAAATAATAAAAATATACATTAACTGAATCTCTGATGCCATACAGAGTCGGCATATGTACTTCCTGACTACTGATTTACATTATTTTCCCCGCGAATTTTTTGAATTTCTAACAGTGTTACTTACCTGACCATCCAGTTTTAACACTGATTGAGTTACTACATCATATAGATTTGTTCTGAAAGGTACCTTATCAACAGAAGAGCGAGGTGAATGTGACAAATGACTGAATAAGCAATATCTTCATTATTTATTCATGATATCAGACAGGCAACAGACTCAATGTACTATTCTGCTCAAGGGTCCAAAAATAAAAATACACATAATCACAATACCTGGCAGCGGAGGCAACACATTGCAATGAACATGTGAGCTCACTGCAGTGGCTGTCTACTTCCCATCTACCCTCTAGTACAATACCATTACCTTAAATCTCGACTCAGTAGTACTGTCCAACATTATGACCCCCTTGAAATGGCAAAAAGGCCCTCAAGGCTTCCCCAAGGGGAGAATCACACCAGCCGCGAGCCGACGCATATCTAGCACGGCTCGGAATATGACCTTGACCTTGACCTACTTTCACTCATTTTGAATTTGTAGGAAATTTTCATCCCTACTACACACCTGTAAAATTTTGTGATGATACCTTGAGCGGTTGTGAAGTTATTGTGCTAACAGGCACACAGACACAAAAACAAACATAAAAACAATATTCGAAGATTTTTATCCCTATTACACACCTGTAAAATTTTGTGATATCTTGATCAGCTGCGAAGTTAACAGTAAGACAGACCTTGACGTGCTTTCACCAATTTCGAACTTGTGAACGATTTTTTACCCTACTACACACCTGTAATATTTTGTGTTATCTTGAGCAGTTGCGAAGATACTGTGCTAACACACACACACACACACACACACACACACACACACACACACTGAAAACAATATCAGCTTTGCTATCGCGGCTGGTAATTATGAAAAAAGATTAACCCATACCCTCCAGGTTTTTTTGGGCCCCCCCACCTCTTGAAAACCTGATTTATTTACTTATTTATTTGTTTTTTGCTCAAACATTCCATTTTGGTGAGAAACTAACGAAAATCACCAAGAAAGTTGCTCCCGTCACCCCTAAGTGCTCCTAAGGTGAGGCTCCCCTAGTCCCCTCACCTCAGCCAGGTGTTCTGTGGCCGGGCCGGTGCAGCTGATCCGTTTTCTACAGTGGGAAGGTGGAGGGTAACTAATAAAAAGCAACTTATATCCATATATTTACATTTACTTGCTACAAAAGCACATATACAACAACAATATTGTGGTACATATATGAAATAAAAATGGGTGAAAATAATGTAGGTTCATAATGGTACCACCCATAAGTCGCCGATTTCTGGCACACTTGACTAGCTGATACTTGCTGTTTCCGCTAACATACACTAGAGGAAGGTCTCACGTGTCTGCCTGCCACAAATCACCCGCAAAGTTTGAAAAATGTGCAATTGTGAATCATACGGCATATGATGATGGCTCTATGGCGGCTCCTATGGACCGTCGTATGACGTACGATGACGGAAGGGTATGGGCTAAACACACACTTACCACTCTAGCATTATCTCCGTGATAGAGAAGGTGCGTGGTGGTAGTCACGGGTCACCACGCACCACAGGAAGTGCCTGTGCTGGCAGCCTGTATATGTCAGGGTTGGTAGTTGGGCGGCCAGTTTAAATAACAGCAGCAACAAATATTTAAGTTACTTAACACAAAATCATCAAATCAACTAGTTCTGTACAGTCATATGACTGATTTTTCTCTGCTTAATTTAGTTAGTGACATCGCAAGTGGAAAAAAGGCAAAAACAAAAGTTTATGAGAAAATTTGATAATTTTGCATTTTTTTTTTCAAGATTTTACATTTTTTACTTTTCTTTTTCAAGCTTTCAAGGTTGGGGTCCATTTTTCAAGATCTTGAAAAAATTTTCAAGCACTGGGCAGTGACCGATGAAGTGGCAATAGAAAAAAGATAAAGAGACAACAGTGCGGCAAAGAGACAGAACTTGAAGGGAACCAGTAAGAGGAGGAGAGTTGATGAGACAAAAAGCCTTTGACTCCACCCTATTGAGAGGAGCTCTATGTGGGGAGCCTCCCCACACATGAGAGTTGTACTCTAAACCGGGGCGAATAAAACTCGTGTATAAAGTCAACAACTGTGCAGGGGTAAAGAAGGAACAGAGTCGGCTTAGCACATCTAATCTCTTGGAAGCAGATTTTACAAGAGATGCAATATGATATTTCCAAGATATGTCCCGAGTGAATGAAACCCCAAGCATGTTCAAGGATGATGCAGGACTGAGCTTGATATTATTAAACATTATTGGGTACTCCTGTGGAAGATTTTGACGGGTTTATAGGTGTAAGAACAGTCTTTGATGCATTAAAAACAAGATTATTTTTACCCCAGTCAGAGATATAAGCCAAGTCAAACATTAGGTGTGCCATAGCCTCATCACTTGTTTGTTGAAGTAACTACTGAGATGGACGTTGTGGAAACTGAATGGAAAGGTGAAAGGTGGAATCATCAGCATACGAGTGGATAGGGTTAGATTTACAGCTTAGAAGGTCATTGATGAATAAAAGGAAGAGAGTTGGTGATAGGACAGAGCCTTGAGGAACACCACTGTTTATAGATCTAGGAGAATAACGATGGCCGTCTACAACAGCAGCTATTGAACAACCAGAAAGTAAGCTGTAGATGAAGGCACAGATAGAGGGCTAGAAACAGTAAAAGGGCAGTTTGGAGTTTAAAGATTTATGCCAGACTCGATCGAAAGCCTCTGAGATATCAAGTGCAATGGCAAAACTTTCACCAAAGTCCCGAAAGGAGGATGACCAGGGGTCTGAAAGGTAGGTGAGAAGATTGCCAGTGTAGCATCCCTGACAGAACCCATACTGATGATCAGAAAGAAGGTTGTGATAGGAAAGATGCTTTAAATTTTTTCCGTTAAGAACAGACTCGAAAACTTTTGAGATGCAGGATGTTAAAGCAATTGGACAATAGTTAGCGGGTTGGGAATGGTTACCCTTCTTAGGGAATGGCTGAATGAGAGCAAACTTCCCGCCAGAACGAAAGGTACATGTTGAAAGAAAAAGGCAAAATAGTTTACCTAGAAAGGGTGTATGCACAGAGGCACAGTTCTTGAGGACGAGAGGAGGGACCCCATCAGGCCCATATGCCTTATTAGTATTGAGGCCAGTGATGGCAGAAAATACATCACCTGAAGAAATTTTAACGTCAGCCATGAGGAAGTCAGAGGGGGGAAGTGATGGAGGAACAGCACCAGAATCGTCTAAAGTGGAATAGGAGGAGAAAGCCTGAGCGAAGAGATCTGCTTTATCAGTAGAAGAAATAGCTACAGAGCCATCAGAGTAGAAAAGAGGAGGGAAGGACGATGAAGTAAAGTTGTTAGAAAGGTTTTTGGCAAGATGCCAGAAGGAGCGAGAAGAATTCAAGTTGGAGAGTTGAGAACATTTAGTACGGATGATATTATTTTTAGCAGAGCGAAGAACAGACTCAGGACAATTCCAGGCAGTAACATAAAATAAATAACATTCAGGGGTGAGTTGGCTCCGGTATCTTTTATTGGCCCTCTCCTTGTTGTGGACAGCATTAGAATAAGCATGATTAAACCAAGGCTTTCTTACATTAGTCAAAGGATATGAGAAAGGAATGTATGCTTCCATGCCCAAGAGAATAACCTCCTTAGTGCGCAAGGCACACTCAGATGGCTCCTGGTCATGGAAGCAATAATCATTCCAGGGAAAATCAAAGAAATACGGTCTGAGGGCATCTCAATCCGCAGCTCCAAAGTGCCACAGGCAACTTTTCTTTGGAGGGGCCACAGGCCATACCAGAGCGATAAGACAGGTTAAGGTAAGAAGGTTGTTATCGGAGGAGCCCAACGGAGAGAAAAGATTAACAGTGTAAGCATAAGGGTTAGTTTAAGGAAAAGGTCAAGTATGTTCGAGCTCTCTCCTAGGCAGTCAGGAATACGTGTAGGGTGCTGTACAGGCTGCTCTAGGTCATTAAGGATAGAAAATACGTAGGCTTGTTCACCAGGTGGATCAGTGAAAGGAGAGGAGAGCCAAAGGTGGTGGTGAACACTGAAATCTCCTAGAATGGAGATTTCAGAGAAAGGAGAACTGGGACACCAAAGGCTGTTGTACTCATTTCAGACATCATCAGAGTCCCCCATTACGTAAATTCTTGAAGCCAGTATACATTCATCATCTCTCTTTCTCCTCATCCCCGTTTCATTTTCATCTCTGCGTACTTTACTTTCCCCCGTTCCCCCCAACTCCCCTCTCCATTTACCTATTAATAACATTTTATTCTTCTCCCTCTCCTAGTCACTCTCTCTCTCTCTCTCTCTCTCTCTCTGGCGTCCACCGACTACATTTCCTCTTCTTCTCCTCCCTCTTCCTTTACTATCCTTCATACTTCTCTCCTGCATTCTTCAACCTGCCCCCCCCTTCCTCCTACTGCATACCCATCTTCGCCTCTCCTCTCCTAATCTCTCTCCCTGTACCTACTTTCTACCTCTCTACCATTCCTCTCCTGTTTGTTCACTCATCCCCCCAGTCTGTCTGTCTGTCTGTCTGTCTGTCTTCACTTTATCCTTTTCCCTCCTCCACCCTTATCCCTCCCCTATGTACAACCCTCCCTCCCTCTATTCCAATCCTCATCTCCCCCATCACCCTCACCCCAAATTCTCATTTTGCTAAAAGGCACGTGATAGCTATGAGTTATTTAGCACCAAAGTTTCCTTCTCTGATGTTTCCATTCCTATAATCATTCTCTTCACTTCCCCTGCCATTTAACTATCTTATTAGCCCCAAACTATGTCTTTTGCTTCAAGCAGTGCCTATTCCTACGACCTGTTGTAACCATTGTTTCCAAACTATTCTTACGACGATTTAGAGGTGTCAATCTTCACTGCAATATTGACAACATCGTTTCCTTGCTCTAGTGATATCTAACTAACGTACCCAAATCTAAATTGCGTAATCTTACATAACACATTTACGGAAATACAAGCATTAAATTAAGCTACAATGTAGCAATAGTACTAAATGAAAAATCAATCTGGTCGTACTTTGAACTCAGTGGACTTAACCTGCCCCTCTCCTGCAGTCCATCCTCCTCCTTTCAGGTGAGGAAGTTAAGGAATGTGGTATAACATGGCAGCTCCAGCATCCAGTAATAACGGTGCACCACATCAAGGCATTCCTGACCAGCATCACGCATATTATTGAACGGGCAGCAGTGCATACACTCCCGGCCGTTGGCGTTGTCTGTAGTTGACTCAACACTAAGTGACAAGCCAAAATATATCCTGTGATGTGGGAAACCATATATTACTTTGGAGGTTAACACATAGCCAACAGCTTAATGCCTGGTGGTCTAGAGGATTAAGGCTTTCCAAACAGATGTGATTTACAAAAGATGGCATCCCAGAAGAGTTTTTATATTCAAGGAAGAAGGAACCAAAGGCCACTAGCCTGCAAATTGTTCCCTCCAAGGAAAAATCAAAAACAAAATAACAGAACTAAACTTAAAAAAAAAAGTTCATTTCGAGATACCTGGATATACTGCATTTGAAAGACTGGAGAAAGGCAGGAAGAAATACAAACAGTGAGAGAAAGTCCCAGAGCTGACCTGTTGCATACTGGTACGTGAAGGACTGGGAGTAACGGATAACTCTTGGATTAGAGAGCTGGGCGGAAAAGGAATGAGAGTTAATTGCTAGTCGGGTGCTACGTGCCAGTCGTAGTGGTGGAGGGGTGCAAGCAGATAATTCAGACGAGCAATGACCATTGAAGCAGCAATCAAAAAGATATTAAGATGCTACTGTGCGGCAAAGAGACAAAGGTGGAAGAGAGCCAATGTGAGTAGGAGAGTTAATGAGACGAAAAGCCTTTGACTCCGTGTTGAGAAGAGCTATATGTGGGATGCCTGCCCACACATGACAGTTATACATTACGCAGGAGCGAAAAAACCCGTGTATAAAGTAACCAACTGTGCAAGAGTAAAGAAAGCACTGAATTGGCCTAGCACACCCAACCTCTTGGTTGCAGATTATGCAAGAAGGGTAATATGTTTTTTCCAAGGTAAATCCCGAGAGAATGAAACCCTAACTATGTTTAAAGATGATTCAGGATTGAGTTGGATATTGTAAAAAAAATTACAAGGTACTCCTGTGGAAGATTTTGTCGGGTTGATAGATGTATGAACGGAGTTTTTGATGCATTATAAGCAATAAAATTATTTTCACCCAAGTCACAGCTATAAGCCAAGTCACACATTAGGTGTGCCATAGCCTCATCCCTTGTTTGTTGAAGTAACTGCCGAGATGGACGCTGTGGGATGCGAATGGAGAGGTAAAGGGTGGATTCATTAGCGCATGAGTGCATAGCGTTAGATGTGTACAGCTTAGAAGGTCACTGATGAATAAAAGGAAGAGAGGTCGTGCTAGGACAGAGCTCTGACGGACATCAGTATTGATAACTCTAGAAGAACGATGGCTGTCTACAATAGAAGCTATAGAACGACCAGAAAGGAAGCTATAGATGAAGGCACATATAGAATAGAAACCGCAAGAGGGTAGTTTGGAAATTAAAGATTTATGCAATACTCGATCGAAAGCCTTTGAAATGTCAAGGGCAATGGCAAAGCTTTCGCCAAAGTCGCAAAAGGAGGATGACCAGTGGAGCGTCCATGACGGAACCCGTACTGACGATCAGAAGAAGGTTGTGATAGGAAAAATGCTTTAAGAATGGGCTCAAAACCTTTTGAAACACACGATGTTAAAAAAAAAAAATGGAGATTGTTAGAGGGATGGGAATGGTCACTCTTCTTAGGGAAATGCTGAATGATAGCAAGCTTCCAACAAGAAGGAAATCTGCAAGTTGATAGACAAAGGCGAAAGAGTTTACCTAGGCAGGGAGTAAGCACTGAAGCACAGTTCTTGAGGACAACAGCAGGGACTCCATCAGGCCCATATGTCATTTTAGTATTGAAGCCAGTGATGGCAGAAAGTACATCAATTGAAGAAATTTTAATGTCAGCCATGGGGAAGTCAGAGGAGGGAAATGATGGAGGAACAGGATCGTCTAAGGCGAAATTGGAGGAGAAAGTCTGGGCGAAGAGTTCTGCTTTATCAGTAGAAGAAATAGCTACAGACCCATCAGAGTGGAAAAGAGGTGGGACGGATAATGAGGTAAAGTTGTTAAGAAGGTTTTTGGCAGGGTACCAGAAAGAGCAAGAAGAATTTGAGTTGGAGAGCTCAGAGTATTTCGTAAGACTGAAATTATTTTTAGTAGAGCGAAAAACAGAATTAGCGTGTTTCCAGGCAGAAACATAGAATAAGCAAAATTCAGGAGTGAATTGGCTCCGGTACCTTTTGTAGGCCTTCTCTTTGTTGTGGACAGCATTAGAACAAGCGTGATTAAATCAAGTTCTTTTTGGATTAGTCAAAGAATATGAGAAAGGAATGTATGCTGCCATGCCCGAAAGAATAAACTTCATAATGTGCAAGGCACACTCAGATGGCTCTCAGCCAAGGAAGCAATAATCATTCCAGGTAAAATCAAAGAAGTACTGCCTGAGGGCTTCCCAATCAGTAGTTCCAAAGTGTCACAACCGACGCTTGTTTGCACGGTCCACAGGCCTTACTGGAGTGGTAGAACAGGTTAGGTTGATAAGGTTCTGATTGGAAGAGCCCAACTTAGAGGAGAGATTAACAGCGAAAACAGAAGGATTAGTTGTAAGGAAGAGGTCAAGTATTTTGGAACTCTCTCCAAGGCGGTCAGGGATACGGGTAGGGTGTTGTACAAGCTGCTCTAGGTCATTAAGGTTAGAAAAGATGTCGGCTTATTCACCATGTGGATCAGAGAAAGGAGAGGAGAGCCATATGTGGTGGTGAACATTGAAATCTTCTAGAATGGAGATTTCAGAGAAAGGTGAAATGGATGGGATGTGTTCCGTCCCAGAAGAAAGATAGTCAAAGAATTTTTCATAGTCAGTAAAATTAGGGGACAAGTATACAGCACAGTTATATTTAGTCAGAGAATGACAGGAAAGCCGAAGCCAGAGAGTAGAGAATTTAGAGGATTCAAGTTCAGGAACATGACAGCAAGAAATGTTGTTGCGAACATATACACAACAACCACACTTGGCTTGGAATTGAGTAAAGAGAAAGTAGGAGGATACAGAGAAGAGTTTGTTATCAATCTCCTCAGGCAGCTGAGTCTCAGTTACGGTTAGGTTTAGAGGAAAAGAGGTAGTGTTCAACAGAGAGAAAATTACAGGAAAGGCCGCAGATGTTGCAGAAATGAAGATGTGAGTCAGACAGTGGCTCCAGGCATCTTCAGACATCGTCGTTCATGCTTAACTAACTTATTGGACTTCTTCCATGATGTTTACAAATCATACAATGACTCAAGAGCAGTAGATATAATTTACCTCGACTTTCAGAAAGCATTTGACACTGTCCCTCACAAGCGTCTCATGAGAAAAATAGAAGCACATGGAATAAAAGGAAAGACGCAAAAATGGTTACAAGACTGGCTGTCAGACCGAAAACAGCGAGTTGTGATAAACGGAAAGGAATCCAAATGGCGTAATGTGATCAGCGGCGTTCCCCAAGGCTCAGTACTTGGACCGATAATTTTTATTATCTATATAAATGACATTGATGAGGGTCTAAATTGTAAAGTATCCAAATTTGCAGATGATACTAAAATAACCAGTAAAGTCACTTCAAAATTACAGTGGCAGCAGTTACAAAATGACCTAAATACTTTAGCAAGCTGGGCAGAAAAATGGCAAATGAAATTCAACACAGAAAAATGTAAAGTACTTCACATTGGAAGTAACAATGTCCATGCAAATTACAAAATGAACAATATTCAGTTATCAAGTACAGACAGTGAAAAGGATCTTGGTGTGATAATATCAAATGACCTAAAACCAAGCAAGCAGTGTACCGATGAGGTTAAAATTGCAAACAAGCTAGTGGGTTTTATTGGAAGAACTTTCGAGTTTAAATCGGAAAAAGTCATACTTGCCTTGTACAACTCGCTAGTGCGCCCCCATCTTGAGTATTGTGTGCAATTCTGATCTCCGTACTACAGAAAGGACATTGAAAAATTAGAGAAAATTCATTGAAGAATCACAAAATGATACCACGACTTAGAAACAAACCATATGAGGAACGCCTTGAAGAATTTAAATTATTTAGCCTCACGAAGCGCAGGTTAAGAGGGGACCTTATTGAAGTTTTCAAAATCATGAAGGGATATGACAACTTAGACATGAATAAATATTTTGATATAGACCGGTCGAGTCAAACCAGAAGTAATGGCTGCAAAATCATGGGAAAGCAATTCCAATCCCACGAAGCAAAATACTTCTTTAACAGAGTTGTAAATATCTGGAACAGATTACCCTCAGATACCGTGGACAGTATCTCAATTGAGACATTCAAAAACAAATTAGACAAGTATATGCACGAAAATGCTCAGCTGACTCTTTTTCTGTCCAAATAACTTGCTTTTATAGCTACGGTACATGTAAGTTCATGCCCCTTTAGTCTACAAGACACCCCGTAAACAATGTACCCGTACATAGTGTTGCGTCACGATATTATACATTTTCAATTTATTCAGTGCAAACAAAGCAATATAAGCACAGATTAGGATCTGCACAGATAACCCTGAGTTAACGGTCACTACTCTTACTTTCGACCTGTGATGGGCTGTGGATCACTGAGGGTCCGTGTTAGTCAAGTAACCACCATCGGGATTTTTTAATGTACCAGGGGTCACTGCTTCAGGATGAAACTTGTGTACTTGTCCCATATGGGAGAGTTCCCTGTCTCAGTGAAGTGAACGGAGCTAGGGCCTGATTGACTGCTGCCTACCTTAAAAGCGCCAGGCAAGGCTGCCGCACCACCCCTAAACATCCACACTGTGCAGTCCCCTCGTGAAAACAGGACACCCCTTAAACTTAAAATAGCGTCACGTCACGCCATTATACATTTTTCGATTTACCCAAAGAAAATGAGGTAATATACAATAAGCACAGATTAGGATCTGCACAGATAACCCTGAGTTAACGGTCACTACTTTTACTTTCGACCTGTGATGGGATGTGGATCACTGAGGGTCCCTGTTAGTCAAGTGACCACCATCAGGATTTTTTTAATGTACCAGGGGTCACTGCTTCAGGATGAAACTTGTGTACTGTCCCACATGGGAGAGTTCCTTGTCTCAGTGGAGTGAACGGAGCTATTGCCTGATTGACTGCTGCCTACCTAAAAAGTGCCAGGGAAGGTTGCCGCACCACCCCTAAACATCCACTCTGTGCATTGCACATCCACACTGTGCACTGTGCAGTCCCCTTTTATCTAAGACACCCGTCCTATATACATTTCAATCTCCCCAATGCAAAGAAAGCAATATTAGCACAGATTAGGATCTGCACAGATAACCCTGAGTTAACGGTCACTACTCTTACTTTCGACCTGTGATGGGCTGTGGATCAGTGAGGGTCCCTGTTAGTCAAGTGACCACCATCGGGATTTTTTTTTAATGTACCAGGGGTCACTGCTTCAGGATGAAACTTATGTACTTGTCCCACATGGGAGAGTTCCTTGTCTCAGTGGAGCAAACAGAGCTAGGGCCTGATTGACTGCTGCCTACCTTAAAAGCGCCAGGCAAGGCTGCCGCACCACCCCTAAACATCCACACTGTGCAGTGTGTAGCTTCCACGTTATGTCCACAGACTTCCCATAAACTCAATGTACCGGTTTATAATGTCATGCCGTAACTATTATTTTATTTGTTTACTTTCTCTTTCAGGTTACTCTATCGGGTAGCTTATAGATAAAGTATTATAGAATGTGTCTTTTCCTTTCCAGTGTTTCCTATAAAATTTCCATGTCAGTTTTTCCATGCTGCATGGTGATTTTTCTCACTTTTTCCTGGAGGGTTTGGTGGTGGGGGAAGCCTTCTTGCTTTACTATCCTTATCCTTCAGCATGTAGAGTTAGATCTTGTAGTTATAGTTATCTCTAACAAGCAGCCTCGAAAGGACCATAAGGTCTGTTGCTGTTTGCTTTCCTGTGTGTAATCCCGTGTGTGTAATCTCGCTGGGTCGTCACCGGAAGAGGGGAGGATGGTGGGGTCTTTGATGATTCCTACCCCCGCCGGGAACTCCGAGGCTTGGTTAGTAGAAGCCATGTTTTCTTTCTTTCTTTCATTTTCATTTTTTTTAGTTTTCTTTTTTTTTTTTTGGAAATTTTTTAATACGAAGTGTAGTGTGTAATATGCATAAACTTGTACTGAAGAGCATGCTGGCCTACTCTCTGTGTTACTGAAACACTTAAAAAGTTCAGCAAAGGGGGATGGTCAGGAACTAGCCCTGAGGCTGATGAAACGGGAGCTCCAGCTTTCCTTGTCGTCAGCTTTCCATCCACCTTGGGAGTACCGCCCTACTCGACTGGAGCTCCGGTCTTGTATAATGCCACTCCTTTTACGAGTTTTATTCTCTCTCTCTCTCTCTCTCTCTCTCTTTCTCTCATGGCACACAGATTCACCGTGAAAATGCCACTCCCACCTTTATCCTAATTCCTTAAATATTTCTTCTCGACTACACAGAAAAATAAAAATAGGATGGATATTGCGGGCACCTCATCGCACATTTTGTCTTTTCTTTCCGTGTGTGTTCTTACCTACCTAATTGTATCTCGACAGGAATGAGTCAAGCTCGTACTGTCCCGTGTCTTAAGCCATATTTATCGTACATATCCTTAAATTTGTGAATTGTTTTGGCACACATTATTTCATTCGGTAGTGCATTCCACTGATCAATTGCTCTATTTGGGAAACTAAATTTCCTTACGTCTTTATCACCTCTTCTTCTATGCATTTTTTTGCAGTGTCCTCTTGCTGATGCTTCCCCATACGTTAAGTAATCATTTATGTCTATTTTCTCCTTCCCTGGTATGCATTTATATAGCATAATCATGTCACCTCTTTTCCTTCTCTCCTGTAGTGTTGGTAGATTCAGTTTATTTAGTCTTTCTTCTTAGCTTAGATCCCTTAAGCTTGGTACCCATCTTGTAGCGGCCCTTTGAACTTTTTCAATCTTGTCTATGTGTTTTTTGAGATGAGGACTCCAGACTACTGATGCATACTCCAGGGTTGGTCTGATGAATGATGTTATTATCTTTCTTAGCATGTCTTCATTTATGTATGTAAATGGTATTCTCATATTGGCAAGCAGTGTATACATGTTCCGTACCTTCTCACTGATGTGGTCAGCCGGAGATAGTCTGTTATTGACAATCACACCTAGGTCCTTCTCTCTTTCTGATGTGTGTAGGGTTTTATTTCTTAACATATAATCCCAATCAGGTCTTTTTCCACTTTTACCAAACTTGATTACATGACACTTGTCCACATTGAATTCCATTTGCCATGTATTACTCCATTCATGAAGTTTATTTAATTCTTCTTGTAGCTCTTTACAAGAGTCTGTGTTAGTATTTCTCCTTTGTATTTTTGCATCATCTGCAAACATATTTAGGTAGCTTTCATTTCCAGTGTTACTGTCTACCTCGTATATCATTTATGTACACTAAAAACATGATTGGTGCCAGGATTGAGCCCTGTGGTACACCACTAGTCACTTCTTTCCATGATGAGTAATTTCCCCTTAGTACTGTTCTCATTTCTCTTTTTACGAGAAAATCTTGCATCCAACAATACAGTTTGCCTCGAATTCCTCCTTGATGGTACAGTTTCCATAAAAGTCTTTGGTGTGGTATATACTGTGTCAAATGCTTTCTTGAAATCTAAATAGATACACTCCACCCATCCTTCTCTTTCCTGTAATGTGTCTGTTACTCTGTCATAGATGCTCAACAGATTAGTAACACATGATTTTCCTTTTCTGAAACCAAACTGTCTTTCTGTTATCATATTGTGTTCTTCTAGACGATTTATCCAAGCTTTTCTTATAAGCTTTTCTAATACCTTACTTACAACACTGGTTAGTGATACTGGTCGGTAGTAAAGTGGATTTTGTCTATTCCCTTTCTTGAATAAGGGAACAATGTTTGCTTTCTTCCAAATATCAGGTAGTTTACCTTGACTCAAGGATTTCTTGAAAATTAAAAATAATGGTTTACTTAAGTCCTTTGCACATTCACATAGCACCCAACATGAAATTTTGTCAGGACCATTTGCTTTTCCTTTGTCTAATTTACTTAGCTCCTGTATTTCTTTTTCTGATGTTTGTATATCTGGTAGTATGTGTGGGCATGCATGTTCCACATAATCCCTCTCAAAATTTTTTTCCTCTGTAAAAACTGATTGGAAATTCTTGTTTAGTGCTTCACAAATATCCTTCTCTTATGTATAGGTGATTCCATCGTCCGTAATGGATTGTATTTTATCTTTTACTTTGGTTTTGCTTCTGATGTAGCTGTAAAATAGCTTTGGTTGATCACTACTTTTATTTATGATATCCTCCTCAAACTGTTTTTGGGCTTCCCTCCTTATTCTTGTATAATCGTTTCTTGCCTGTTTGTAATTATTATATGACCTTTCACTATTGTGTCTTCTGTATCTATTCCACAACAAATCTCTTTTTTCTTTTGATTTTTTACATTTTGTATTGAACCATTTCTTTATGTTCTTGTCTGCTTCTTCGTGCTGCGGGATGTACTTCTGGACTCCTATTTCATAAAGTTCACAGAATTTTTCATATATAGCATTTAAATCTTGTCCTCTAAGCTCCATTTCATAAGCAATTTCTAAGAAGTACTTCTTTAGGTCATGATACTTTCCCTTTTTATAGTTTAGGCTCTTTTTGTAACTTTCATTGCTGTTATGTATGTCATATGCAATCCTGAATTTGCAATTTAGTACTGCATGGTCGCTTTTGCCGAATGGAGGGTGATATATTAAATTGTCAATATCGATTTCTTGCCTAGTAAATATGAAATCTAGCACTGAGGGTACATCGAGTCCTCTTTTTCTGGTGCTTTCCCTTACATGTTGCGTTAGGAAAAACCCTTGCACAAGATCCAGGAGCTTTTGGTCCCAACAGCTTTCTTGGCTTATTATATCTAAAGTATTCCAATTTATGTTTGTATTAAAATCTCCAGTTAGTATAATTCTTTTTTATTTCTCTTCCATTTTATGTAGTAATGCTCTGAAACTCTGAATTGTACTCTCCGCCAGGTCCTCATATTCGTCTCTTTCCCATGTGTTTGATCTGGGTGGCATGTACAAATTGGCTACAATTACTTTCCTTTCAGATGTATTTATCTCTACTGCAATCAGTTCTACTTGTGAGGGTATATCTAATTCTATTTCTTTGACTTTTAGATTTTTCTTAGTTAATATTATAATTCCTCCTCCTTTATTTAAGTTCCTATCTCTTCTCCATATATTACATTCCTCTAAATTTAGGATGTCATTCGATATCCTTGGTGTTAATTTTGTTTCAGTTAGGCATATTATATGTGGTTCATTTTCTGATGAGGTGAGACAGGCTGTGGAACAAAAGAAGAAAGTATACAATGAATGGAGGAGAAATAGGGGCGTGGAAGAAGTTGAGAAGCAGAAGAGAGAGTTATATGTTGAAAGAAAGAGAGAGGTGAAAAGATTAGTAGGAGAGAGTAAGAAGAGAGTGGATGAGGAATTTGGAAGGAACTTGAGTGTAAAGTGGAGGGCCTGTAAGAAAATGTTCTGGAAAGAGGTGAAGAAAGTAAGACAGGGTGGAAGTGAGGTTAGCAGGGGAGTGAAAGATAAAAATGGTAGATTACTAATGAAGAAGGGAGAAAAAGTGAGCAGATGGAGAGAACACTTTAAGGAATTGTTGAACATACAGGATGGAAGTAATAAAGCAATGAAGAAAGTTAAATTGGGGAAAGCCCCAGGAATTGATGGAGTGTGTGGTGAAATGCTGAAGCATGGGGGAGAGATAGTAGTAGAATGGATGTGGAAGATGCGCAGATTGGCCTGGGAGGAAGGAAGAGTCCCGGAGGATTGGAAGTCAGGTATAATTATTCCCTTGTACAGAGAAAAAGAGGAAAAAGAAGTGTGTGGTAATCATAGGGGCATTTGTCTTCTTAATATAATAGGAAAGGTGTATGGTAGGATACTTATTGACAGAGTTAGAGAAAGAACAGAGGAATTAGTTGGAGAAGAACAGGGAGGCTTTAGGAAGGGAAGAGGTTGTGTAGATCAGATATTCATTCTTAGATCTTTAGTGGAAAAGTTTCTAGAGAAGGGAAAGAAGTTGTATGCGGCTTTCATGGATTTGGAGAAAGCATATGACAGGGTGGATAGACAAGGATTGTGGAAAGGATTAAGAATATATGGAGTAGATGGGAAGTTGTTGAATGCTGTGAAGAGTATGTATGATGGTGCTAAGGCTGCAGTGCGAATTGATGGTGAACTAAATGAATTTTTCTCATTGAAGGTTGGGTTGAAACAGGGATGTGTCATGTCTCCATGGTTGTTCAATCTGTACATGGATGGGGTAATAAAAGAGGTACAAGGTAGGGTAGTGGATGTTGGAGTGGCCCTGGTGAGAGAGGATAGTGTTTGGAAACTCCCTGTACTGTTGTTTGCAGATGATACTGTGTTGTTGAGTGAAGACGAAGGGGAGCTGCAAGGCTTGGTGGATGAGTTTGAGAGAGTGTGTAAGAAACGGAATCTAAAGGTGAATGTAGGGAAGAGTAAAGTGATGGTCTTTGAGAGAGGTGAAGTCAGTGAATGTACAGCGAGGTTGGATGGTGAGGAATTGAAAAATGTGAGTACGTTTAAGTATTTGGGTAGTGTAATGAGTAAGGATGGAGGTTTGGAGGGTGAAGTGCTTGAAAGGGTACAGCAGGGAAGAAAGGTTGCTGGTTCTTTGAAAGCAGTGATAAGAAACAGGGAAGTGAGCATGGAAGTGAAAAAGTTACTACATGACAGTATTGTGATACCAACTCTAACGTATGGAAGTGAAGCTTGGACGTTGTTGGAAGGACACAAGTCCAGAGTGAGAGCAGTGGAAATGAGTTATTTAAGAGGAGCCTGTGGAGTCACATGGAGAGACAGGCTGACGAATGAGGATATAAAGGAGCGTTGTGGTGTGGATGTGGATGTGATAGGAAGCTTTATGAGGAACACACTGAGGTGGTTTGGCCATGTGGAGAGGATGGAGGGTGAGAGACTGACGAAGAGAGTGTATGTGAGTGAGGTGGAGGGAGGAAGAGGGAGGGGGAGGCCGAGGATGAGATGGAGGGATGGGGTGGAGAGGTATATGAGAGAGGGAGGTGTGAGTTGGGAGCAGGGCAGTGAAATGGCGGGGGACAGGGCGACGTGGAGGCGATTTGTTTGTGGCCATCCCAAACGGAATTGAGGCATCTGGCAATAGATAGATTGATTTTCTCTGACGTAATCATGCATCTCTAATAATTTAGATACCATTCCATCCACATTTGAGTACATCAACTTAATCATCTTGTTTATATACTTGTCATGATATGGCTCTGCTACCTTCCTCCTTTTTATTCCCTCCTGTTTATGTACCACTTTCGTACCTGCAATCCAATTACTTTGTAAAAAAATGTGTTCTTCTCCTCCTCTGATCTTCCCTCATTTTTTGTTTTTGCTTCCTCCCTCTTCTCTTTCAGTAATTCCAGTTCCTCTTGTGTTAGGCATCTTTTTATCCATGCATTTTTGAACTCCTTTTTCCATAAGATTCTTTGCATTTCTTAGCATCTCCTCCACGGTGTTTACACTGGAAGGTTACCTTTAGGGGTCTTGACTTACTTCTCCCGTATTTCCCTAACCTTTTGTGTTCCTCTATGTCTTTACTACAGATTTCCTCTGATACTTCTTTCAATATGCCCATCACATTTGCCATCTCCTTATTGCCTCTTTAGATCTTGTTTTTTACTTCTTCCTCTTCTATACCAGTGATTACTATAGATTTGTTAATATCTACTGAATCTCTGACTAACTTAGGATTGTTTTGGATTAGTCTTTTCACTTCATTTTTAATGCTTTTTTCTTCCACCCTTGTTTCTAAGTCTTTCTTTACTTTCACCATTTCAGCATATGTGGTTTCCACATCATTTTTGTAGCTTTGCACAGCTTCATTCACCTGTGTTATCTTCTCAATATCACTGCTCTGATCTATCAGACTGCTTACTTGCCTAATTGTCTCTGTATCACTTTTGAACTCTTCCATAATACTCTCGTGGTTGACTACTGTACTTGCCATTTCACAAATTTTCCTTCTAAGTGTACCCACTTCAACTGTTAGCTCTCCTATGGTTATGTCTTTATTGTTGACTTCCTTTCCTAATTTTTCTATTTCTTCCTTTTGCAAGTGCATCTGTTTCTTAATTTCGTCAATCTCATTTTGAAAAGCAGTCTCAAACTTGTGTACTCGCTCAATCAGTTTGTTATGAGTCTCCATTTCTACCAGTTCTTGGTAGAAATCATCGTCCTGCTTTCTTCCTTTATCCCTTTTCTTTTCCAAATTTGCTTTACTAAAGCATGTGTTCAGGTTGCAGTACTAAAGCACATATGGTACTTACATTCCCTGGGGCAGATTGTAGACTAAACAACGATCAGCTGACTGTGAGTATTCTTACTCTAATTTGTTTTCTTTTCTGTTTGAACAAGTCTTGCTTTAAAACTTTTTTTTTTTTTATATATATTAGAACACCATTTGGTCTAACCTGGTACAGAGCTTGACTCATATAAAGATACAAATTTAGGTAAATGCCTCTGGCCAAGTTGGCCGTGTTTGGAGCGATGTCGGCGTGCGTCTGGTCTCCTCCGTGCCTTGTGTGTGTGTGTGTGTGTGTGTGTATGTATTTATGTATGTATATGAGAGAGAGAGAGAGAGAGAGAGAGAGAGAGAGAGAGAGAGAGAGAGAGAGAGAGAGAGAGAGAGACTTGGAACCAATATTTTACGAACAAAAGAGGTAGATGGATATGGTAAATGAGTGTGTGAAAATGGGAAGTTTGGAAGGGTGGATGGATAGGATATTGACCCTGGGCTACGAAAAAACCCCAACCCCCCTTTCTTTATACCTGCCACCATTTTTTCAGTTACTTTGATGTCCAAGCTTGAAGAAAAGCATGTTAGACAAGCGATTTCTGGTTGCTAGTACCCGTAAATAGAGATTAAAGATGGCTGCTGACGGACGGGGGGAAAACTGAATACTGCGCCATTTTTCAACCAGCAAAATTGAAACCAAGAGTTACTTATGTATTCCAACTGTTTTTTGGGTGACAAATTGCTTGGAATCGTTATGTTGGGGCTTCAAGATAATTCAAGTTATTGGTAAAATTACAGAAGTCTTTATTGACAGAGTTGCACGAAGCATCATCAATAAAATTCTTCCTCAAATAGTCTTTACCTATACATTCTGTCTTGTTATACTACAAATCTTTGAACATGTCAAAACCCATAGAAAAAAACTGCCATATCACGATACTTTTTTCCATTTCAGATTGCAGTATGGGGGATGAAAAGCCAATTTATCTGAAAAAAGAGACGTTGCAAAGGTTGTTTAAATATTGAATGCATATTTCACTATGATACTGTGGAACGAGATGATAAATGTTCACCTTTAACCCAAAAAAGTCTGTCTGTCATACAGAACGCAGCTAAAGTCAGGGAAGCTTGTGGCTCTACAGGCTATGAAAGACAGCATAACATCTATCGTAATCTTCCCACTGATTTGTCAGAACATCATGGATATCACAGTAAGTGCTATCAAATGTTTACCCACACAGGTAGACTCCTAAAACCTAAAGCTGATAAAGATTGTTCTGATTCTGAGCTAGCGGCTAAATGTTCAAAGGAAAAGAGGAAGCGCAGTCATTCAACTAGTGATCATCATGACTTGTTACCTCAGTGCGAATGTATATTTTGCGGAAAGTAAAAAAGAGTGGTGGAAAATATGAAGACCTTAAACGATTTGAGTCTAAAAGCCGTTAAGAGCTGAGGCTATCTGCGATACTAAAATTATGGCATAGAGATGTTGACCTTGTGGCAGGGGAAGCGAGGTATCATCTTTCCTGTTACCACTATTTCATCCCTCCAGAAGGTCCTGCTTCTAAATCAGCGTCAGAGATTGACAAGGCCATGCACATGGCTCATGAGAATGCTTTTGGATATATATGTAAATATGTCGAGGACTCAATTACTCGTGGGAGCAACGTTGAAAGGATAACCATGCTGAAAGAGAAGTACCTCCTGTATATATCGGAAAATCACCGAGAGTTTTATAACACTAAATACAAAACAGATAAGCTGAAAACACATTGGCGAAGCACTTTGGTCCAAAAATTCAATTTTGGAGACCCAACTATCGCAGTGAGCACGTGTATTCATCTAATGTTCCACCTGGTCAAGCTGTGGAGGCTGCCTTTGAAGCTGCTGCCTCTGACTCTAGACTGCTGAAGGAAGCAGCCCTTGTTCTTCGTCGAGTAATTATGTCTTCCTTCAACTCTTCAGATGAGCTGCCTTGGCCTCCTACTCCAGGCAAAATGATCAGAGATGTCACTCCCCCTCCAGCACTGCTACAGCATTTCATTGACTGTTTAATTACTGGAAAAACCAAAGGACACCTCACTGAGTCATTGTGTCATGATATTATGTATGCTGTCACGAAAGTACGATGGGTTACCTCCAAGCACATACTTTTGGCCATAACCCTGTGGCATGTTACTGGCAAAGCAGGGATCATCACCTTGCTTAATCGATTTGGTCATAGTGTGTCATACTCAAGGGTCCTTGAAGCACTGACGTCCAGGTCGAGGATCACCCTGGTCCCTTACCTCAAACTTCGACACAACAATGACTTCTCTCATTCATTTCTTGTTCGACAACTTCGACCTCCAGGAAGAGACACCATCTGGGAAATGAACAACTCACACCACCCACAGTCTTAGTTTTCAAGAGAAAGTCATCAGTGGCATTATCAACAATGATGATGATGATAAACAACGGCCTGCTGAAAAGCCAACAGGATCAACTGCTCCCAAAATGAGGTCTGTTAAGTATATGGCAAGTGAACTTCCCCTATGCTATATGAGGAAGAAGCAGGCCTCTCCCAAGTTTGATATGACTAGAGAATAAGGAAGACATGTAAGTGGTGACCAAAGTTCACGGTTCAGACCTTATGTGGATTCTGACGACGAAGATTTCTTTTCAGCCTCATGAAGATTTACCCCAGCTTGTTCCAGGGTGGAAAGGCTGGATGTCGTGCACCGGGAAACGAAATATTGCTTCTCTCACCACACTTGAATATTTTCCTCCTATAACAGCCCCTATCACAGAAAACATCACGGTGCAGGAATGTCTTATTCAAGCACAAACTATGAATAATGCAGTAGGCCAGTCTTGGACCATTGTCTGTTTTGATCTGGCAGCAGCTAAGAAAGCCTACGCTCTTAGATGGCAATATCCCGAGAAATTCCCCAAACTGTTATCAGACTTGGTGCCTTTCACACCATCTGTGCCTACCGGGGTGCTGTCTGGAAGTCCATGGAAGGAAGTGGTGTCGAACAGATCATCCAGTCTGGCTTATGTGCCAGTGGCTCCATCAGCAAGGTACTGAGTGACAAACACTACAACTGTTGTCGCTATGTGCTCAAGACTTTGCTTGAGGCACTGCAGCGACTTCTACTTGAGCATTATGAAATCCGTCAAGGTAAGATTCCAATGGAAACCGAAGATTATTCTTGATAATGCTGTTCAGTTCCTTGGTTTCATTTGCACGTGATTTATTTCAGGAGGAGGCCGACACTCGATTGCTGCTGCATGTCAAGGATGCGGCACAGCAGAACGCATCAGTTATCATCAGGTCACCAGACACAGATGTGTTTCTTCTGCTGCTTGCCTTCGTTGACAGGTTTAGTGCACCAATATACATGGACACGGGATCTGGTGACCATCATAGGATCATCGATATCGGCCAGATCCGGGCAGATGTAGGTGACGATGTCAGCAAAGAGCTACTGGTTCTACATGCGTTCACTGGATGTGATACTACCAGTGCCTTTATGAGGAAAGGGAAGACTCATCAACTCAAAATCATGCAGAGAAATGACCATTATATAAATGCTTTTAAAAAACTCGGGGAGCTGGAGGAGGTGCCAGATGATGTGACTGTAGTCTTGGAGGAGTCTGCTTGCTCAATGTATGGATTTAGACCAACCAAGAAATGCCGTCCAACCATCAACAACTGCCGATACCAAAAAATCATTCAGCGGTTCACAGCAAAGAAGGGTGTTCTGAGCACTGATGTAGGTGTGGATATCAGCCTATTACCTCCGTGCCACTCAAGTCTTTTGCTTCACATGAGGTGCTGCAACTACCAAGCTTCAATCTGGAGGAGGTCGCTGGAGCCACACCATCACCTATCAGACTCAAGTCTACATGGCTGGGTTCAGGGAGCAGACGGACTAGATTTCCAGTGGACGGATCTAGAAATGATGCCACAGGACTTGGTGTCAATTCTTGTCAATAACCACCCGAACTTTGGGGATGATATAGAAGACCAAGAGCTTGAACCACCAGTTCTCAGCCATGAAGATGAGCATTTTCATGAACTTGAAGATAATGATGGTCAATAAATACTGTAGTGCTACCAAAAGTTTTTAACTCTGTCCATCAATTTAACCCATTTTGGCATAGGTTCTAGGTTTTTAACACATTAAAATACCTTGAAGCCCTAACATAACAATTCCAATCAATTTGTCAAAAGAACAGTTGGAATACGTAAGTACTCTTGGTTTTAGTTTTGCTGGTTGAAAAATGGCGCAGTATTCAGTTTTCCCCTCGTCCGGCAGCAGCCATCTTTAATCTCTATTTACGGGTACTAGCAACCAGAAATCGCTTGACTAACAATGCCTTTCTTCAAGCCTGGACATCAAAGTAACTGAGAAAATTGGTGGCAGATATAAAGAAGGGGGGTTGGGAAACTTCTCAGATCCTGGCCCATGGACTAGTATGTGAGAATGAGAGGTATGGATGGGTCGATGTATATGGCAGATTAGTGAGTGAAAGAATGCATGGTATGGAAGCTGACATACGACCACAAGGAACTCACTGGAAGTCAAGTTGGTTAGATGATGCATAGACGAAGAGCAGCTAACAAGGGCTTGGCATTGTTTCACCATTTTAATGCTCCTATGATTCACTCTTAGCTGCATAAGCTCGTTTATGGTTGGTGTGGCAGGAATACAAAGCTACACATTTCCCAGCCGTGAGAGCATCCATATTGACATCATTAACACAATCACTCTCGTATCATTAACTCCTAGCTGGATAAAAAAAAATCTGGCATATGCTGAGGAAAATACTCGAGAAGACACAGTCATGTGAAAGTAAACTAAATGGTTGAAAGAATGACTATCTATTTTCCAGGTGTACGTGAAGGACGTTTATAAATAAAAATCGTCCCTCTACCCACACAAAAAAGAAAAAAAAAACTAAGTGTATACATAATTAGCGAGGTTGAGTCGGGTTTCCTGGAATACGATAAATAAATGATTGTATGGCCCATCTGACTTGGCTTGAAATTAATATCTACCACTTTAGCATACCTCCCTTTACTCTGGATCCTACCTCATCACTATTGTGAGTGGGAAAAAGGAATGATGATGATGATGATGATAATGACGTCAAAGCCTGAAAAGAGAGAGAGAGAGAGAGAGAGAGAGAGAGAGAGAGAGAGAGAGAGAGAGAGAGAGAGAGAGAGAGAGAAAAACTTCTCAAATCACGTTATCTCAACCTTTTCAAGCAGGGTGTACATGTCGGCTTGTTTCAGAGTGAGCATTATCAAGCACAAAATGCATATAGTTGAGTCATGGATAACAAGCTGCTCTGCCAAAACTCTCGCCATATGTGCTGTCCACAAACTCTGTGAGCCAAGGCGTGTGTGTGGGGATCAAATAGCTTTTGTGGGTGCCGAGGGGAGAGTTGTGGCAGCGGGCTTCTCTCTCTCTCTCTCTCTCTCTCTCTCTCTCTCTCTCTCTCGGGCCAAAGTTTAGCATAGGCGTCCTTCTCGCTCTTCAAGTTACATAGTAAGGACACACACACACACACACACACACACACAGCACCCAAACTCACTTCTCTCACCACTTCGGCCAGAGTCACAGGCCAGAATGGGTTTTGTAACTGTTGAAGTTACTGATACAGGGCATTTGCTTTTCGTGGTTAATCTCTTTATACTCATTTTATTCTGACTTGGGCTGAAATTTCCATTCACTATGAATTGCTATAGAAATGAGATAAAGCCATAGGATTATGTCTCTTTGCCATCAGTCTATGTGAACGAAACTGCAAAACGACCAAATTCTAGGCCAAGCTGAGAGTACTCATCATCTGCTCACTTGATGCAGTGCTGTTAACAGGTGATTGTAGGCTGAGTTACAAGTCAAATGGTTTACTATAACATATGAAATGTTCTGGGCAGTAACCATATAATTAAATGGACTCCCGGTTGTTTAGCAGGATTGGGCGATTCAGCCAGCCGTAGCACAGAAGAGTTTACATTGGAAGTGGCTGTGGTTTACTGCACACATAACATCGTCCCCGGCGGGGAGACTGGACACTCTGTATATCTGGGCTCAGTAGCCTAGTCCCCGACCCCTACACCAATGATACATTAAGAAGCGGATGAATATTTAACCTGCACAATACGGTCCACATATTCCGCAGTTCAGTTCTGCTGTCTAGTGGGGACGGTTTACTCAGGGCCAGAGGGGTCTGGCCAGCATCATTTTCTACGTCCGAAACCTTTTCATGCTTTAAAGTGTCCATTTTTTTCGTTCATAGGTAGAAGGGTTGATTAGTAATTTTAGAAAGTGGCCAAAATATCTGCACTTCTCAAGGTAGATTTAGCCGTCTCAGCAACACACAAAACTGGGGAGCCAATAATCTGGATGATCATATATATCACAACTACCGGCAGTCTTATTACTACCTGCTTAGTAAGGCCTTTTTGTCTTCACCCCAACATACACACACACACACACACACACACACACACACACACACACACACACACACACACACACACACACACACACAGAGTTATCACCGGAACTTTGTGTGGTCAGGAGTTTCACTAAGTTGTGACCGTGATGGAAAAACGAGGTGTGTGTGTGTGTGTGTGTGTGTGTGTGTGTGTGTGTGTGTGTGTGTGTGTGTGTGTGTGTGTGTGTGTGTGATCTCGTCTACAACCGCACTTGAGAGAGAGAGAGAGAGAGAGAGAGAGAGAGAGAGAGGGAAGGGGGGTGGCGGGGAACCCAACACATTCTCACAGCATACACTTTCCTCAGCATCCCATCGACTGCCATCATCCCCGTCCATCCCATCCACTCCTCTGCACCCACACCACCCATTTCTGACCTGGTGGTGCTGTGAGCTAAGGCGCTATTGACACATGTGTCCAATATGGGTCTGCTTCCAAGGAGAGGCTGGGGAATATTGCTCATATAAGGCAACTCAGCGGACGCGAATGGTAAGCTTCATCTTAAATATTGAGTTTAAGTAGCCTTGCCCCAGGCTCAACGATCCTTATGAGGCACTACAGGGGTGGGTGATAGATAGAAGGACAGGTAGATAAATACCTAGATAGATAGACAGATGGATCGGTAAACAGACAGATAGAGAGGCAGAAAAAACAGTAACAGCCAATTCCATTCTACCTTCTTTCAGGTGTAGGGGCCCGAGGCTAGGCTACTGTAATCCAGCACATGTAAAGGTAGATGACCAGCCTGCTTCCCTTGGTGGCATTACACCACTGAAAAGGTCTCTGTCACTTCCTGGGGATTGCACCTGCCAAAAGTAACAACGCCCATATTCGCAGGGTATACTCATGCCACTATCCTTGAGCATACTACCCTCTTCTCTCTCTCCACCCTGCACGTTTTGAATGTGACAATGAATATAAGACAGTTACTTCCTCGATTATACTCCTTTTACTTTAACCTGAACAAAAATGGGTATCTCTGGTTCATGAATACTGAGCTGCAGCAACAAATTAACACCAGTATACTCGTATGATGTTAGTCAGGAAGATGTGCTATGGAGAGGATGTGCAGTCATAGGACTGTCTTCTCTGTCAATAAGGTATACGGTGTAAGCTTAAAAAATACGAAGATCTTGGCTAAGCAAAGGTGAACGAACTATAACAATAGACCCACAACGCCGATATTCTCAGGGTATGCTCGTCCATGTGCAGACGGATTCCCACCATCGTCCCATCCCATTCTCTCCATTCCTTTCTAGCTACTACCTTTGGTCCTAAAAGACACGAATCAACATAGTGTACCGCAACCATCGTATTGGTAGGGCAGATTTTCTGCACACACCTTGATACTTTCAGGGGTCTGTGACTCACTCTCAGTTGAATAAAATCATCTGGTGGTGGCAAGTGAAATAAGAGTCCTCTTTGTAAAATAAAATATATATAAACTAATCACTGAATAGAGTAAAAAAATCATAGGCGGTGGCAAGAATAAAGGAACTTGAGGTTACAGTCAGAGCCAGGTACAGGTTTCGTTCCGGCCGATGATTGGTCAGTTGCGAGTTTTGATTTACAAAATAGTTGAAAAGATTGACACTTTTACGAGTAATACACGTATTATCAGAAAAAAAAAAAAAATACGTTTAATATAATTTAATATCGTGTGAATGTACCTTTGACGTACTATCAAGTACATGCTGAATAATGTTATGTTTCTATTTTGCCCTAAATATGTAATTCCGAAACACTGTAAAAACATGGACAGTCTTCAATATCATACCCCTTTATTTAGCCTACGGTAAAATAGAAGCATAAGAGTAACATTCTCCAGCCAGTGCTTGATGCAACGGCACTGGTATTATCACACGATATTATTCTGTTTTGAACGTGATATGTACCAGTACTACCCCCCTGGGGGTAGGGGGGTTTCAAGAATACTCCCCCAGTATCCCTGCTTGTCATACGAGGCGACTAAATAGGTTGGTGGTGGGTTAGTGCTCCACCCCGTAAAAAGAACTAACTAAAAAAGCGAACAAAGCACCTCGGACCCCGACGGACCATACGTTGACGACTAAGGAACGGACGAAAGACATTCTTAGGGTGGGAACGTGGAATGTGAGAGGAGTGAATGATGAAGTGAAAGAGAGAGACATTGTTCAGGTGCTTGAGGATGCAAAAGTGGATATATGTGGATTGACTGAAACTAAATGGAAGGTGAAAGGGTGAGAGAATGGGAATATGGTTTAGGTATATGTGCGGGAGTCAATGAAAATGAGAGGGCAAGAGATGGAGTATGTCTGATGATAGCAAGAACTGGAAGGAGAATATAAGAGAGTATGGACCAGTGGGTGCAAGGATTGTATGGGTGAGGATGAAAGTAGGTATACAAGCGTGGGCGATTGTATGTGTGTATGCCCCGACAGAGGATCGAGTGGCAAGAGTGAAAGATGAGTTTTGGGCAAGTGTAGAAGCGTGTATGGACAAGTTTGAGAGGAGCGAGAGAGTGCTGTTGATTGGAGACATGAATGGCAAAGTTGGGAATGTACGAGTGGATGGAGTGGTTGGTCAGTGGGGTGTGCCAGCTGATGTAGATGGGAATGGAAGTGATTTGGTGGTGATCTGTGCTTGTAAGGGGTTGGCAATAGCCAACGCCTACTTTCGGCATAAGATGATCCACCGGTATACATGGAGAGTAATGAGGAGGATGGATGGTGAACTTGTTGAACGAAAGGCAATGATAGACTACGTGTGTGTGGATGAGCGAATGAGAAGACAAGTGTTGGATGCAAGAGTGTGGAGAGGGTGGGGGAATGGAGTCTCGGACCATCACTTAGTGATGGCCAAAGTAGAGCTGCAAAGAAAGTGGTTGAGGAGACGAAGGGGAAGACAGGAGAAAGCAACTCCTGTGAGAAGAATGGAGAAATTGCAAGATAGTGAGAAAATGACAGAGTATAAGAGCATAGTGGAAGAAAGATTGGGAAGGTATGAGCTAGGGCAGATGGAACGGGTGGAAAACGTATGTAAGATATTCACGGAAGAGATAGGCGCAGCATGTGAGGCGGTTTGTGGAGTGAGGAGGAGATGCAAGGGTGTGCAAGGGACAGCATGGTGGAATGATGAGGTGAAACGAGCTGTGGAACAAAAGAAGAAGGCATATAGTGAATGGTTAGCGAGTAGAGGTAGGGGAGAAGATGAGAGAGAGAAGAGAGAGGTATATGTGAGCAGGAGAAGGGAGATTAAGAGACTGGTGAAGGAGAGTAAAAAGAAAGTGGATGAATAGTTTGGGAGGAATCTGAGTGTGAAATGGAGGGAGAGTAAGAAATTGTTTTGGAAGGAGGTAAAGAAAGTAAGGCAGTGTGAAAGGGGAAATAGTAGGGGAGTGAAAGATAGGAATAATAGATTGTTGGTGGAGAAGAGAGAGAAACTGAGGAGATGGAAGGAGCACTTTGAAGATTTGTTGAATGTGGAGAGTGAGAGCAGTGCAAGTATAAGCGGTTGGGGAATGGCTGGGAGAAGAAGAGATGAGAGGAGGAAGGAAGAGATCAGTAGGGCGGAAGTTGTGGAAGCGATGAAGAATATTAAGTTGGGAAAGGCCCCAGGAATTGATGGAGTGTGTGGTGATGGAGTGTGTGGGTAGGTATGGGGGTGAGATTGTTGTGGAGTGGATATGGAAGTTGTGTAGATTGGCTTGGGAAGAGGGAAGGGTTCCAGAGGACTGGAAATCAGGTATAATTGTTCATTTATACAAAGGAAAAGAAGAGAGAGAAGTATGTGGTAACCATAGGGGTATTTGCCTACTTAGTGTGACTGGTAAAATATATGGTAGAATACTCATTGATAGGGTTAGGCATATGACAGAGGAGCTAGTTGGAGAAGAACAAGGGGGATTTAGGAAGGGAAAAGAGTGTGTAGATCAGATATTTGTTCTAAGATGTTTAGTGGAGAAGTATCTAGAGAAGGGAAGGAAAGTGTATGCTGCCTTCATGGACTTGGAGAAAGCTTATGACAGAATAGACAGGCAAGGTATCTGGAAGGTATTAAGAATATATGGAGTGGAGAGGAAATTGTTCAGTGCTCTGAAGAGTATGTACGAGGGAGCTAGGTTACGGTGTGAGTGGATGGTGAGCTGAGTGAGTTATTTGATCTCAATGTGGGACTGAAACAGGGTTGTGTGATGTCTCCATGGCTGTTTAATATATACATGGATGAAGTTGTAAAGGAGGTGCAGGGTAGGGCAGTGGATGTGGGGGTGACTCTAATGAATGAGGGCGAGATTTGGAAGCTTCCAATGTTGCTGTTTGCTGATGATACAGTACTGTTGAGTGAAGATGAATGGGAGTTGCAAGGTTTGGTGAATGAATTTGGGACAGTGTGTAGGAGGAGGAATCTGAAAATTAATGTAAACAAAAGCAAAGTTATGGTGTTTGAGAGGAATGAAGTCACAGAGTGTGCAGTGAGGTTGGATGGTGAGGATATGGAGAATGTGAGTGCATTCAAGTACTTGGGTAGTGTGATGAGTAAGGATGGAACTTTGGGGGATGAAGTGCGTGAAAGGGTACAGCAGGGAAGGAAGGTTATTGGTACACTGAAAGCAGTGATGAGAAATAGGGAGGTGAGTATGGAAGTTAAGAAGTCACTGCATGATGGTATTGTGATCCCTACCCTGACGTATGGAAGGGAGGCATGGACCTTGCAAGAGGGGAACAAGTCAAGAGTGAGAGCAGTGGAAATGAGTTACTTGAGAGGAGCATGTGGAGTGACGTGGAGGGACAGGTTGACGAATGAAGAAGTGAAGGAACGCTGTGGGGTGGATGTGGATGTGGTTGAGAAGATTAGGAGAAATACACTGAGGTGGTTTGGACATGTGAAGAGAATGGAGAATGAAAGACTGACTAAGAGGGTGTATGTAGGTGAGGTGGAGGGAGGGAGAGGGAGAGGTAGACCGAGGATGAGATGGAGGGATGGAGTTGAGAGGTATATGAGGGAGAGGGGGTGAGTTGGGGGGAGGGTAGTCAAATGGTGGGTGACAGAGCGACTTGGAGGCGTTTTGTCTGCGGCCACCTTTTGCGGGATTAGGGCATCGGGCTATAGATAGATAGATAGATAGACTACGAAAATTATCATTGTCGATATTTTAACCCTGCTTGTAGCTTAAACTCGAAGGTGGCCAATAAACCTACTTTGAGGAAACTGTCTGAGGAATTACAGTGAATATTTCTGGATGAGGAAGCGATGTCGCGTGGCGGCTAGAGCAATGGTGGTGGTGGTGATTAGAGTGGCGAGGAATGGTGGTATGGCATGGTTGTGGTGGGGAGATGATGATGATGATTGTGATGATAATGATAATGATAGTGTTGATTTGGTGGTGGTAGGAATGATGTGGTGCGGTTGTACTGGTGGTGAGGGAAGTGAGGAAATGGTGCTGGTATGGTGTGGTTGAGGATTTGAGATGATTTTTTTTTCTATGTTGGTGGCACAAAGAATTTAAAAAAAATCCCTCATAGTCAAGTGGTTAATCAGAACTCTTCCCAGGGCGGCCCAGCAAGTTACCTAATCAAGAAGGCAAGGCGGCCAACTCACCCACTCTTCGCCTTTTTTTTTTTTTTTTTTTTTTTCTGAAGAGGAGGAGACGTGTTGGGAGCGAGGGAGAGGGGGATATCTTTGTGCACAGGGAGAATGAAATGTGTGTGTGTGTGTGTGTGTGTGTGTGTGTGTGTGTGTGTGTGTGTGAAATCGTGTTAGTGCGCTAGTGGCCACACACACACACACACACATATATATATATATATATATATATATATATATATATATATATATATATATATATATATGCGAGAAAGAAGGAACCAAAGGCCATGAGCCCGCAGTAACAGTTCCCTCCAAGAGAAAAACAAAATACAATAGACAGCCAAATTCAAGATCCGATCATTTTGAGATGCCAGGACACACTGCGTTTGAAAGACTGCAGATCGTAGGCAGCAGGAAATACAGACAGAGGGAGACAGTTCCAGAGCTGACCTGTTGCATAAAGGAAAGACTGGGAGTAACGGTTAACTCTTGCATTAGAGCGTTGGACAGAAAAGGGATGAGAGTTTGCTGCCAGACGGGTGCTACGCACCCATCGTAGAGGTGGAGGAATACAAGCAGACAGTTCAGAGGAGCAGTGACCATTAAAGTAGCGATAGAAAAGAGATAAAGATGCAACAGTGCAGCGAAGAGACAGAGGTTGAAGGGAGTCAGTAAGAGAAGGAGAGTTAATGAGACGAAAAGCCTTTGACTCCACCCTATTGAGAAGAGCTGTATGTGGGGAGCCTCCCCACACATGAGAGTTGTACTCCACACAGGGGCGGATAAAACCCCTGTATAGAGTCAACAATTGTGCAGGGGTAAAGAAAGAGCGGAGTCGCCTTAGCACACCCAATCTCTTGGAAGCAGATTTTACAAGAGATGTAATACAATCTTTCCAAGATAAGTCTCGAGTAAATGAAACCCCAAGCATGCTCAAGGATGATGCAGGGTTAAGCTGAATATTATTAAACATTAGTGGGTATACCTGTGCAAGATTTTGTTGGGGTGATAGGTGTAAGAACTGAGTCTTAGATGCATTAAAAACAAACATATTATTTTTATCCCAGTCAGAGATAAGAGCCAAGTCAGACATTAGGTGTGCCATAGCCTCATCCCTTGTTTATTGAAGTAACTGTTGAGATGGGCGTTGCGGGAACCGAATGGAAAGATGAAGGGTGGAGTCATCAGCGTATGAGTGGATAGGGTTAGATGTACAGCTTAGAAGATCATTGATGAATAAAAGGAAGAGAGTTGGTGATAGGACAGAGCCCTGAGGAACACCACTGTTGATAGATCTAGGAGAAGAACGATGGCCGTCTACAACAGCGGCTATAGAACGACCAGAAAGGAAGCTAGCAATGAAGGCACAGATAGAAGGATAGAAACCGTAGGAGGGTAGTTTGGAAATTAAAGATTTATGCCAGACTCAATCGAAAGCCTTTGAGATGTCAAGTGCAATGGCAAAGCTTTCGCCAAAGTCCCGAAAGGAGGATGACCAGGAGTCTGAAAGGTAGGTGAGAAGATCGCCAGTGGAGCGTCCCTGACGGAACCCGTACTGACGATCGAAAAGAAGGTTATGATAGGAAAGATGTCTTAAAGTTTTTCTACTGAGAATTGACTCGAAAGCTTTTGAAATACAGGACGTTAAAGCAATTGGACGATAGTTGGAGGGTTGGGATTGGTCACCCTTCTTTGGAACTGGCTGAATGAGAGCAAACTTCCAACAAGAACGAAAGGTACATGTTGAAAGAAAAAGGCAAATGAGTTTACCTAGGCAGGGTGTAAGCACAGAAGCACAGTTCTTGAGAACAACAGGAGGGACCCCATCAGGCCCAAATGCCTTGTTAGTACTGAGGCCAGTGATGGCAGAAAATACATCACCTGAAGAAATTTTAATGTTAGCCATGAGTAAGTCAGAGGGGGGAAGTGATGGAGGAACAGCACCGGAATCGTCTAAGGTGGAATTGGAGGAGAAAGTCTGTGCGAAGAGATCTGCTTTATCAGTAGAAGAAATAGCTACAGAGCCATCAGAGTAGAAAAGAGGAGGGAAGGATGATGACGTAAATTTGTTAGAAAGATTTTTGGCAAGGTGTCAGAAGGAAAGGGAAGAATTCGAGTTGGAGAGTTGAGAGCATTTAGTATGGATGAAATTATTTTTAGTAGAGCGAAGAACAGACTTAGCACGGTTCCGGGCAGAAACGTAAAGATGATGTGATTCAGGGGTGGGTTGGCTCTGGTACCTTTTGTAGGCCCTGTCCTTGTTGCAGACAGCATTAGAACAAGCGTGATTAAACCAAGGCTTTCTTGTGTTAGTCAAAGGATATGAGAAAGGAATGTATGCTTCCATGCCCGAGAGAATAACCTCCGTAATGCGCAAAGCACACTCAGATGGCTCCCGGCCATGGAAGCAATAAGCATTCCAGGGAAAATCAAAGTAGTATTGCCTGAGGGCCTCCCAGTCCGCGGCTCCAAAATGCCACAGACGACGTTTCCCTAGAGGGTCCACAGGCCGTACCGGAGTGATAGGACAGGTTAAGGTAATAAGGTTGTGATCGAAGGAGCCCAACGGAGAGAAAAGATTAATAGAGTAAGCAGGAGGATTAGTTGTGAGGAAGAGGTCAAGTATGTTGGAGCTCTCTCCAAGGCGGTCAGGGATACGGGTAGGGTGCTGTACAAGCTGCTCTAGGTCATTAAGGATAGAAAAGATGTAGGCTTGTTCACCAGATGGATCCGTGAAAGGAGAGGAGAGCCAAAGGTGGTGGTGAACATTGAAATCTCCTAGAATGGAGATTTCAGAGAAAGGAGAAATGGATAGAATGTGTTACATCATAGAAGTAAAATGGTTGAAGAATTTTTGATAGTCAGTAGAATTAGGGGTAAGTAAACAGCACAGGTATATTTAGTCAGAGAATGACAGGAAAGCCGAAGCCAGAGTGTAGAGAATTCAGAAGAATCAAGTTCAGGAACACGAGAGCAAGATAAGTCGTTGCGTATACATACACAACAGCCACTTTTGGCTTTGAAATGAGTAGAGAGAAAATAGGAGGATACAGAAAAGGGTTTGCTGTCAGTTGCCTCAGACAGCTGAGTAGAAGAGAGTCAGACAGTGGTTCCGGGCACCTTGAGTCGTCACCGGGAGAGGGGCGGAAGGTGGGGGCATTTATGGTTCCCCCCTCCTGGGGACTCTGAGGCTTGGTGATGAGACGCCATAATTTTTGACTTTTGGAAAAGGAAGTGTAGTGTGTACTGTGCATGTAGTTTGGTGTAGATAGTTAGAGAAATTTGTACTGGAGAGCATGCTGGCCTACTCTCTGTGTAACTGAGACACTGAAAAAGTTCAGCAAAGGGGGATGGTCAAGAACTAGTCCTGAGGGCTGATGAAACGGGAGCTCCAGCACTCCCTGTCATCAGCTTTCCATCCACCTCGGGAGTACTGCCCTGCTCAACTGGTGCTACAGTCTACTCCTCGTGTATATATATATATATATATATATATATATATATATATATATATATATATATATCATCATCCTCAGCCGTTGAGTTCCACTGCAGAACCGGCCTATCCCTACCGATGCAGGGACGATACAGCCGATGTATCTCTACCAATTGGCTTAGGCCGTCTGGTGGAGACATATATTAATATATATGTATACAGTATATATATATATATATATATATATATATATATATAGATAGATAAATATATATATAAATAATTCGCTTATACCCGATTCGCAGGTCTGATTGGCTAGACCCTCCCGGTGGGCTGGGCCTTCAGCCCCGACCGATTTTCGCTTAGTTAGCCATGTCGATTTACTAGCAATATTCTCGAAAATGCGTTTTTCAGACAAACATGCACATAATACATAATAAAGTTGTATACTGACGGTCAGCGAGACTTCCATCCCCACCCATGAGGCGTCTTCCGGGGGTCGTTTATTAGGAAATCCCCTTGGCCGAGACATCACCCAGAAACCTGAGAAATTTCTGTGTAATAGCAAGATGTTGTTTGGTGCACTTTTGGAGCAATTTGGTGCTCAAAATACATGCTTGTCTGTAGTACCAGTCGAACGGAGTGGTACTCTCAAGGTGGATGGAAAGCTGATGACAGGGAGAGCTGGAGTTCCAGTTTCATCATCCCTTGGGATTAGTTCCTGACCATCCCCCTTTGCTGAACTTTTTCCACGTTTCAGTAACACAGACAGTAGCCCAACATACTCTACAATACAAGTATCTCTAACTGTCAACACCATACTATAATTATGCACATTACACACTATACTTCTTATTCAAAATTCAACCAAAATAGCATCTCATAATCAAGCCTCGTGGTCCCCAGGGAGGAGGTGAATACAAATGCCCACACCATCTGCCCCTATCCCGGCGATGACCCAGCGGGATGCCTGGAACCACTGTCTGACTCACTACTTCATTTCTGTAACATTCACAGCCTTTTCTCTAACTTTCTGTTGAGCACCACCTCTCCTCCTCTAAACCTCACCCTCTCTTCCTGACTTGGACTCAGTTGTCTAAGGCAACTGATAGCAAACCCTTCTCTGTATCCTCCTACTTTCTCTATATTCATTTAAAAGCCAAATGTGGCTGTTGTGTATATGTACACAACAACTTATCTTGCTCTCGTGTTCCTGAATTTGATTACTCTGAATTCTCGACTCTCTGGCTTCGGTTTTCCTGTCATTCTTTGACTAAATATATCTGCGTTGTTTACTTATCCCCTGATTCTACTGACTATGACAAATTCTTCGACTATCTTACTTTTACAATGGAAGACATCATATCCATTTTTCCTTTCTCTGAAATCTCGATTCTAGGATATTTCAATATTCACCACCACCTTTGGCTCTCCTATCCTTACACTGATCCACCTGGTGAACAAGCCTGCATCTATTTAATCTTTTATGACCTAGAGCAGCTTGTACAGCATCCTACCTGTATCCCTGACTGTTGGAGAGTGCAAGTGAAATCACGCCAGATATCTCAAGTAGGTTCAGTGATTTCAGGGAAAATGATTATGTGTTAATAGTAATCAGTATACTCTCAGATAATTTATACTCCTTCTTTCATTCTAAATAGAGATTAGCGATATAAATACTAGTGATATAAGTATATAACAATATAATATACACATGGCATAACCTACAAATAACATACATGGCTCAAACAACATTCACACTCCTACCATACCGACCACTTTCACAAAATAACTGTATTATGGGGGCATGATTGAGCCATAAGCTTGAATGGAGACTTGTAGTACAGGATACAACGTAAAACCCACGGAGAAGAATGCAGGGTGACGTTAAAAGAAGGTCACCATTCATTCACGAGTAGAGAAGTCCTGTGAGGCATCAGCAGTAGTATTCAGGCAGCTTGAAACCATGAAGTGCCAGGTGTGGTTAGCCAACAATACAGTGTGGAGTATATGCAAGGTAGAGGCAGACGCCAGAGCACCATACTACAGGAATATGCCATGTACGGTCCCACACAACAGCTCACAGACCACGGCTGAACTAGGAACACGACACCCTATATCACTGCCGGAGAAAACCTGGTGTCTCCCTCATGGCTACAGGTGAACTCCAGTACAGTATATGAATGGTAGCACCAGACTACAGGCGTATGCTGTGTATGGTCCCTCACAGAGGCTTACAGACCACGACTGAACTAGGAACACGGCACCCTCTGTCACTGCTGGTGAAGACCTGGTATACACATCGAAGACCTACTACTTGGCCAGCAGCCAGGACAAGGAGCTCTTGGGGAAGTGAGACTAACACAGAGCACGGTGGCTCATAAACTGCCTAAGAGAATCACAAATCAGTCTTCACAATTATGAACATTACTTTCACTGGGCAGCTCTAATACTTTTTAAAGTAATTGTAGATGTGATATACAGACTATCAAGACTATCACTAACTCAAACATGGAGATAGAGTCTACACTACAAAGCATAAATACACTTCACAACTTACTAGTAGTATCAAGAACTGTCAACACTCCATGTACTAGAGAGAGACTGCCTGCTTGTGGCGGGTTGGAGCTGTGGGAGGTAAACTAAAAGAAACAAATGAAACACTCAACTCAGGCTTCAAACAGATCACTGAAACAACGAATCCACAGCCAAAACACACGACCACTCGTAGTGCTATCTTACAAAGCAATGAACCCCCACACAACCATACGGTGGACTTTGATGCATGGTCGTGGGGAGTACGGACGTGTTTTTCTGGCTCTCCTCTAGCTTTCAGGGCTGCCTCACCGGCATTAGTTTTGTACATAACATAATAAAAGTTAGGTTAGGTAGTCCTAATATTCCTCCCTGTCCTTAACAGATATTGTAGGTGTCTATGTCTACTTACTGAGATTGCCTTTGCTGGCTCACCTCTGGAGTGTACCCCCCACTGATTGCTCTGGGGTGTGAGTTATACACAGGCGTGTCTTCTCGAGAGTGGTTTGAGAGGGGAATTTCAGACTAGGTGTGTCTTCCCTGGGTGCTTTGTCCCTTGCTAGTTCTTCTCTTTCTTCCCACTTCCTCTACACAGGGGTTACTATGGCGGACGCCCCTGCTGCCTACCCCCCCTTCAGGGGGGGAGATAGTCCTGACCTAACCTCGACTGATTTACAGACGGACCTCCCCCAGACTGAACGGCCCCGGACAAGCCCTCCACTAGACATTGACGTAAAAATTACCAATTTTGTTTTGTTGCACGCGGTTGGTTCTACTCCCCTGTCCAGCCTCAATCCCTTCATTATCAAGAAAGTGATTGATGGATGTGCAGGAGAGGTAAAACAGGTGAAAAAACTTGCTAGCAGAGATCTTCTAGTAAAGACTGCAAACTCGTCCCAGGTTAAGGATTTGATGAAGTTGAGCGAATTCCATTGTTATGATGTTGAGTCGATGATCCTTCATTCCATGAATTCTTGCAAGGGTGTCATCACTTGCAGGACCTCATAGTCATGGAAGAGGACGACATCATATGTGAACTTGCTCATGAAGATGTAATTGACGCTCGTTTCATTACGAGATTTTCCGAGGGCAGGAGGACGAAAACGGCCACAGTTATATTGACTTTCAACAAAGTAACTCTCCCAACCCATATCAAAGTGGGGTATGAAATTGTTAACGTAAAGACATACATCCCTAACCCACTTCGTTGTTTATGATGTCAGTTATATGGACATCATGAAAAGTCTTGTTGGGCTTCCCAATCAGTCTGTGGCAACTGTGTAACGCAAGGTCATGATGCAGAACATTGCACATCAGAGATTGTCAGCTGCTTTCACTGCAATTGTGCTCACTTCACTTCCTCTAGGGACTGTCCCAAGAGGAAGGAGGAGAAAGAAGTCTGTAAGGTGAAGGCGACTGAGGGCATCTCTTTCTACGAAGCAAGGAAAAAGGTGAAGGAGTTGCATGCAACTCCCACACTGAATAGGTCCTATGCTTTGGCGGTGATGTCCTGCCCTGTGATGTGCACTGTGGAGACACAGACTGATCTCGTGCTTGTTAATCAGGCCACTCACTCTACCTCCACCTCCACCTCTCAGCCTCTTGTACGATCCAACTCTCTAACTGACCTCCCTAAAGCTTCTTCTTACTCACAGGCTGCTGCTGCTTCTCAGTCAGTCAAGCCAAAACCGAAGTCTGATAAGACTGTAATGCATAACTTCACCACTCTTTTGAAGCCACGTCCTCATGTCCTTCCTGCTCCTGGTCCAGCGAGGGAGAGAAAGAATAGCTGTTCCTCAGTGGAATCTGGGAGCCCAGTTATTGACGAAAATATGGAGGTTTCTGTCAGCAAGCACCGGGAAAGGTACCCCGGTAGCCACTCACCTGGTCGCAGGGGGCATAAAAAAATTAAACACACTGGCACCCCCTCATAAATCTTAAACCGCCGCATTCACTATGCTACAGTGGAATTGTAGAGGTATTGGGAACATATTACACAGTATAGCAATCTTGCTTTCTATACACAGGCCAGACGTTATTTGTTTACAGGAGATGCACCTGGAGGATCACCCTGATCCTCCACAGTTCAAACACTACCACTCACAAAGAAGATATGAAGGTCACAGAGTTGCCATATACACGCACAAATCACACCCACAAACGGAAGTGATTCTAAATTCTGCTCTGGAAGCTGTAGCGTGTAGAGTAAAATTTAATAACACGTATCTGTCTATTTGCTCTCTGTACTGTCCACCACATGGCCCCATTGCTAGTGATGCTTTAAATTCACTATTTGAACATCTTCCTGGTAATAAGTTAGTGTTGGTCAATTTTGATGCCTATCATTATCAATGGGGTAGCTTGAGGATCGATGAGCATGGGGAGCAAGTAGCCGAACTAATACTACAGTCCAACCTCTGTCTTCTGAACGATGGTAGAGCGACTCATGTAGATGATCGTACTGGTAACTTTTAGGCCATTGACTTATCTCTGGCCTCCCCTGGTATACATCAAGATTTCTCATGGGATCCTTATGACGACTCCTTGGGAAGTGATCATTTACCCATCTGTCTTTCTTATACACGCGACATCGTTTCAGACCCTCCACATTCCAAAATTTAACTATAAGAAAGCAGAAGGAGTAAACCGTAGCACCAGTCGAGCAGGGCAGTACTCCCGAGGTGGATGGAAAGCTGATGACAAGGAGTGCTGGAGCTTCCGTTTCATCAGCCCTCAGGACTAGTTCCAGACCATCCCCCTTTGCTGAACTTTTTCAGTGTCTCAGTTACACAGAGAGTGGGCCAGCATGCTCTCCAGTACAAAGTTCTCTAATTATCTACACCAAACTACATGCACAGTACACACTACACTTCCTATTCAAAATTCAACTAAAATGGCATCTCATCACCAAGCCTCGGAGTCCCCAGGGGGGGGACCATAAATGCCCCCACCATCCGCCCCTCTCCCAATGACGACTCGAGGTGTCTAGAACCACTGTCTGACTCTCTTCTTCTTCATTTCTGCAACATTCGCGGCCTTTCCTCTAACTTTCGCTCTGTTGAGCACCACCTCTCCTCCTCTAAACCTCACCTTCTTTTTCTAACTGATACTCAGCTGTCTGAGGCAACTGACAACAAACCCTTTTCTGTATCCTCCTACTTCCTCTATACTCATTTCAAAGCCAAAGGTGGCTGTTGTGTATATATACGCAACGACTTATCTTGCTCTCGTGTTCCTGAACTTGATTCTTCTGAATTCTCTACACTCTGGCTTCGGCTTTCCTGTCATTCTCTGACTAAATATATATGTGCTGTTTACTTATCCCCTAATTCTACTGACTATCAAAAATTCTTCGACTATCTTACTTCTACGATGGAACACATTTTATCCATTTCTCCTTTCTCTGAAATCTCCATTCCAGGAGATTTCAATGTTCACCACCACCTTTGGCTCCCCTCTCCTTTCACGGATCCACCTGGTGAACAAGTCTACATCTTTTCTATCCTTAATGACCTAGAGCAGCTTGTACAGCACCCTACTCATATCCCTGACCGCCTTGGAGAGAGCTCCAACATACTTGACCTCTTCCTCACAGCTAATCCTTCTGCTTACTCTGTTAATCTTTTCTCTCCATTGGGCTCCTCCGATCACAACCTTATTACCTTAACCTGTCCTATCACTCCGGTATGGCCTGTGGACCCTCCAGGGAAACGTCGTCTGTGGCATTTTGGAGCCACGGACTGGGAGGCCCTCAGGCAGTAATTCTTTGATTTTCCCTGGAATGATTATTGCTTCCATGGCCGGGAGCCATCTGAGTGTGCCTTGCGCATTACGGAGGTTATTCTCTCGGGCATGGAAGCACACATTCTTTTCTCATATCCTTTGACTAACGCAAGAAAGCCTTGGTTTAATCACGCTTGTTCTAATGCTGTCCGCAACAAGGACAGGGCCTACAAAAGGTACCAGAGCCAACCCACCCCTGAATCACATCATCTTTACGTTTCTGCCCGGAATCGTGCTAAGTCTGTTCTTTGCTCTACTAAAAATAATTTCATCCATACTAAATGCTCTCAACTCTCCAACTCGAATTCTTCCCGCTCCTTCTGGCACCTTGCCAAAAATCTTTCTAAGAACTTTACGTCATCATCCTTCCCTCCTCTTTTCTTCTCTGATGGTTCTGTAGCTATTTCTTCTACTGATAAAGCAGATCTCTTCGCACTGACTTTCTCCTCCAATTCCACCTTAGACGATTCCGGTGCTGTTCCTCCATCACTTCCCCCCTCTGACTTACTCATGGCTGACATTAAAATTTCTTCAGTTGATGTATTTTCTGCCATCACTTACCTGAGTACTAACAAGGCAGATGGGCATGATGGGGTCCCTCCTGTTGTTCTCAAGAACTGTGCTTCTGTGCCTACACCCTGCCTAGGCAAACTCTTTCGCCTTTGTCTGTCAACTTGTACCTTTCCTTCTTGCTGGAAGTTTGCTCTCATTCAGCCAGTCCCAAAGAAGGGTGACCACTCCCAACCCTCCAACTATCGTCCAATTGCTTTAACGTCCAGTATCTCAAAAGTTTTCGAGTCAATTCTCAATAGAAAAATTTTAAGGCATCTTTCCTATCACAACCTTCCGATCGTCAGTATGGGTTCCGTCAGGGACGCTCCACTGGCGATCTTCTCACCTACCTTTCAGACTCCTGGCCATCCTCCTTTCGGGACTTTAGCGAAAGCTTTGCCATTGCAATTGACATCTCAAAGGCTTTCTATCGAGTCTGGCATAAATCTTTAATTTCCAAATTGCCCTCCTACGGTTTCTATCCTTCTATCTGTGCCTTCATTGCTAGCTTCCTTTCTGGTCGTTCTATAGCCGCTGTTGTAGACGGCCATCGTTCTTCTCATAGATCTATCAACAGTGGTGTTGCTCAGGGCTCTGTCCTATCACCAACTCTCTTCCTTTTATTCATCAATGATCTTCGAAGCTGTACATCTAACCCTATCCACTCATACGCTGATGACTCCACCCTTCACCTTTCCATTCGGTTCCCGCAACGCCCATCTCAACAGATACTTCAACAAACAAGGGATGAGGCTATGGCACACCTAATGTCTGACTTGGCTCGTATCTCTGACTGGGGTAAAAGTAATATGGTTGTCTTTAATGCATCTAAGACTCAGTTCTTACACCTATCAACCTGACAGAATCTTCCACAGGTATACCCACTAATGTTTAATAATATTCAGCTTAATCCTGCATCATCCTTGAACATGCTTGGGGTTTCATTTACTCGGGACTTATCTTGGAAAGATCATATTACATCTCTTGTAAAATCTGCTTCCAAGAGATTGGGTGTGCTAAGCCGACTCCGCTCTGTCTTTACCCCTGCACAATTGTTGATTCTATACAGGGGTTTTATCCACCCCTGTGTGGAGTACAACTCTCATGTGTGGGGAGGCTACCCACATACAGCTCTTCTCAATAGGGTGGAGTCAAAGGCTTTTCGTCTCATTAACTCTCCTCCTCTTACCGACTCCCTTCAACCTCTGTTTCTTCGCTGCGCTGTTGCATCTTTATCTCTTTTCTATCGCTACTTTAATGGTCACTGCTCCTCTGAACTGTCTGCTTGCATTCCTCCATCTCTACGACGGGCGCGTAGCACCCGTCTGGCAGCAAACTCTCATCCCTTTTCTGTCCAACTCTCTAATGCAAGAGTTAACTGTTACTCCCAGTCTTTCATTTATGCAACAGGTCAGCTCTGGAACTATCTCCCTCTGTCTGTATTCCCTGCTGCCTATGATCTGCAGTCTTTCAAACGCAGTGTGTCCAGGCATCTCAAAATGATCGGATCTTGAATTTGGCTCTCTATTGTATTTTGTTTTTCTCTTGGAGGGGACTGTTACTGCGGGCTCATGGCCTTTGGTTCCTTCTTCCTCGCATTAAAAAAAAAAAAAAAGATTGGGGATCCTTCTCAGGGATCGCCAATTTAGATATATCTAGGGAGACCATAGATAGTAAGGTCGAAAATGTAACTACTTCCATATTACACACAGCTGAGGCTGCTATACCCAAGACTTCTCCAGTTCATGTGAAGCATAGAGCACATTGGTGGACGCCGGATTGCTGACAAGCATTATGGAAACACAATAGGAGATACAGGATTTTTGATAGTCAGCCCACTGAGAAAAATTTTATTGCATACAAACAGGCACGGGCTGAGGCAAGGAGAATAATTAGCAGGGCCAAACATGACTGCTGGCGGTCCTTTGTGTCGACGGTGACTCGTACAACACCATTAAGTAAAGTCTGGTCCACCATATGTATATTAAATAATAAAGGCCCATACTTCCCTGTCACCACCCTGCAGGTGAATAACACCATCTACGACGAGCCTGTGGACGTTGCTAACATCCTCGCCATGAGTTTTTCTCATGTAACTAGCTCAGCCAATTATGACCCGCGTTTTCAACACCACAAATGCACGGCTGAGCTACAGACTTTGCCACAGAAGACATAGACTTCCCGTACAACCAAGAGTTTACGCTAGAGGAACTGCTCCTTGTCCTTAAATCCTGTAAAGACACCAGCCCTGGACCTGACACCATTATGTACTGTATAATCCAATATCTTAATCAGGACAGCCTGATTAAGATGTTAGCATTGTACAATGAGATTTGGGCGTCTCGAACGTTCCCAAACTCATGGCACTTTGCGCACATCATACCAATACCCAAAGAGGCTGGTCATCTTATGAATCCCACTTCATTTCGTCCTATTGGGTTGACTTCTTGTCTATGTAAGGTCATGGAATGTATGGTTAATAATAGGCTTCTTTATGTTTTAGAGTCGAAGAATTTGTTAAATAATCAATAATATGGCTTCCGTATATACAGAAGTTCACTAGATCATTTAATGAATTTGGAGCATTGTATTGCAGAGGCATTTGCCAATAAAGAATTCATGATAGGGATGTTCTTGGACATCCATGAAGCCTATGACATGACATGGCGACACGGTATACAAATGAAGCTCTATGCTTATGGTTTAAGAGGAAATTTGCCTATTGTTATTTCAAATTTCTTAAGGGACAGGACTTTCTCTGTCAAATTGTCCCGTAACGTAACATTGGATATATTTATCCAGGAAAACAGGGTGCCGCAGGGAAGTGTGTTTAGTCCCACTTTATTTAGCATTATGATCAATGATATTCTCTCATCAGCTCCCATCCCGAGGAATCTTAAATACTCGCTCTATGCTGACGATTGTGCAATATGGCACTCTTCCCATAATGCACAATTATCGGCTGGGCAGATTCAAGCAGCCCTTGACTCCGTCCACCAATGGGCCTTGCAGTGGGGATTTAAGTTTTCCGTCCCTAAGTGTGCCACTGTAGTCTTCACTAATCATATCGTACCTAATTTGTGCTTAACTCTGGATAATCAGGCGGTACCTTTTCAAAATTCTGTAAAGGTTTTGGGAATGCATTTTGATCATCGTTTGAACTTCAAAATTCATGTTAATAATTTGATTGCTTATTGTGATAAACCAGTAAATGTCCTCAAGTACATAGCAGGTACTACAAGGGGTACCGACAGAAAATCTTTATTAATGGCGTATAAGTCCCTTATTCGATCGAAGCTAGACTATGGCGCACAGGTGTATGGCTCGGCATCCGTTGCCACACTGAAAGGATTGGACATGTTGCAGAATAAATGTTTGCGAATGTGTCTTGGTGCTGTCTGGTGTATGCGTAGCTTGTTTGGAAGTGGAGGCGAATGTGCTTCCCCTCCATATTCGCCATGACCACCTGGCCTTATCGTATGGCCTACAAACATCAAGGAAAAGTAATATCAGCAATGTGGCCTGTACCACCCCTGCGTCAATACCACCATCTTCTGCAGGGGATGTGTCAGCCACTTGCCGTTCGCCTCCACTTACTAACTCAGGAGCTTGGTGTAGACCTCAGTGACTGTGACAAGTTGGTGTTTAAAAATATAGCACCTTGGGAGCCACCCAGCTTTACAGAGGATGTATCATGGCTCTCAGCACCAAAGGCCAAGGCTCCGGAGGCGGAGATCCACCACTTATTCCTTAACATCATAGTTCATCACTTGGGGTCCCATCAATTGTACACCGACAGCTCCAAGTCGAGTGAATGTGTGGGTGCAAGTGTGTGGTCGACTGAATGTGCACTTAGGTATCGGTTGCCGACTCATACATCTGTATTTACCTCCAAACTTTTTGCTATTGACAAAGCCATAGACTATGCTCTCAATTCTAGGTATGACTCATTTGTCATATTTTCGGATTCAAAATCAGTCCTTCAGGCAATTGCATCTTGTACTACGGACTCTCATGAGATCCAGGGCCGCATCGTTAATAAGTTGCATTCATGCAACAAGTCATTCACGCTGATCTGGGTGCCTGGTCATTGTCGTATCTATAGCAATGAGCAGGCTGACTTACTTGCAAAGTCGGCTGTAGAGCTCGAGGAGACTTGGGACGTTCCTCGTGATCTACGGTCGAGTTTCTCTCTCAGAAAGAAATCAATAAATCTTCTGTGGCAAGGTCAGTTGACCAGACTAAATATTCGAATGCATAAGCCGTACCTGGGCGACTGGGACACTGCCAACAGTCCCAGTCACCTGGAAGAAAAAGTGTTGGCTCATCTACGGCTTAATGCCACCATAATAACTCACATGAAACCTTATATGGGAAGACGATTCCCACCGCACTAACCACACTCATATACCGTATCATTCATCCGAAACCACTCACATTTTTCAATGAATTCATTAATACTCCTGACAGAGAGAACTCCAACATACTCGATCTCTTCCTTACAACTAATACTTCTTCTTAAACTGTTTTTTCAACCGAAGTATTTTCTGCAATCACTGGCCTCAGTACTAATAAGGCATATGGGCCTGATGAGGTCCCTCCTGTTGTTCTCAAGAACTGTGCTTCTGTGCTTACACCCTGCCTAGGTAAATTCTTTCGCCTTTGTCTATCAACTTGTACCTTTCCTTCGTGCTGGAAGTTTGTTTTCATTCAGCATGTCCCAAGGAAGGGTGACCATTTCCAACCCTCTAACTATCGCCCAATTGCTTTATCATCTTGTATCTCAAAAGTTCTCGAGTCTATTCTTAACAAAAAATTATAAAGCATCTTTCCTATGACAACCTGCTTTCTGATCGTCATCATGGGTTCCGTCATGGAAGCTGCACTGGTGATCTTCTTACCTACCTTTTAGATTCCTGGTCATCCTCCTTTCGGGACTTTGGCGAAAGCATTGCCATTGCGCTTGACATCTCAAAGGCTTTCGATCGAGTCTGGCATACATCCTTAATGTCCAAACTGCCCCCTTTCGGTTTCTATCCTTCTATTTGTTCCTTCATCTCTTGCTTCCTTTCTGGTCGTTCTATAGCAGCTGTTGTAGATTGCCACCGTTCTTCTCCTAAATCAGGTAGCAGTGGTGTTCCTCAGGGCTCTGTCCTATTAGCAACTCTCTTCCTTTTATTCGTCAATGACCTTCTAAGTTGTACATCTAACCCTATCCACTCATACTCTGATGGTTCCATGCTTCACCTTTCCATTTGCTTCCCGCAGTGTTCATCTGAGCAGTACTTAAACAAACTAGGATGAAGCTATGGCACACCTAATGACTGACTTGGCAGGTATCTCTGACTGGGGTAAAAGTAATGCTGTCGTTTTTTAATGCATCAAAAACTCAGTTCGTACACCTATCAATCCGTCAAAATTTTCCACAGGAGTACCTACTATTGTTTTAATAATATCCAGCTCATTCCTGCATTATCTTCAGACATACTTGGAGTCTCATTCTCTTGGGAGTATCTTGGAAAGATCACATTACATCTCTTGTAAAATCCGCTTCCATGAGAGTACGTGTGCTAAGCTGACTCTGTACCGTCTTTTCCCCTGCTTAGTTGTTGATTTTATGCTCGGGTTTTGCTCGTCCCTGTGTTGAGTGCAATTCTCATGTGTGGGGATGTTCCCCACATACAGCTTTCCTCAACAAGATGGAGTCAAAGGCTTTTCGTTGCATTAACTCTCCTCCTCGTACTGGCCCCATTCAACCTCTGTCTCTTCACCACACTGTTGCATCTTTAATTCTTTTTTATTTCTATTTCAGTGGTCACTGCTCCTTTGAACTATCTGCTTGCACCCCTCCACACTAGGGTGGGTGCGTAGCACCCACCTAGCAACAAACTTTCATCCCCTTTCTGTCCAACTCTCTAACGCAAGAGTTAACCGTTAATTCCAGTCCTTCATTTATGCAACAGGTCAACTCTGAACTGTCTCTCTGTCTTTATTTCTTACTTCCTATAATCTCAAGTCTTTGAAACGTAGTGTGTCCAGGCATCTCGAAGTGAACGGATCTTGAATTTGGCTCTCTATTGTATTGTTTTTGTTTTTTCTTGGAAGGAACAGTTTGCAGGCTCCTGGCCTTTGGTTCCTTCTTCCTTGCTTGAAAAAAGAAAAGATGTTCATATGTTTCTAATGCACCATGAACTATTAAATTGTTGGCATGCTCTGCTTTGGTGCTCAAAACACGTTAACATAGATAGTCAGCTCTACTGGCTCAGTTACCAGTAATGGAATGGTGACTAATGCGGCTACAGGCTCCCCGCTTTCTCTCACTCTCTCACTCTCTTTGATGCCATGACAATTCTCAAAACACCTAATGCGTTTTTTCTATGTGTTTTCTTAGAATTTCACTCAATGCGCTCACCACTGATTCATCATACTCTCCATTACGCTTACATTTATTCTTGAAACACCTATCTACTGCGTTTATTTTATACTGGCTAAGTCAGACTTCAATCGTTTCAACCTTTAGTTGATGCAGTAAGATGTCATGAGCTGTAAAAAAATAAAATCGCTACATTAGAATGGAAAAAAAAGCACGAAAGTTGGATGTCCTGAGCTGGCTGCAGGCCAGTAGCTTTACGGAACGAAGGGCGTCATTAGGCAGAGGAATATCGACCTTAGCAGTGCGGCCGGCAGTGGACATGTGTTGAAGATGTGGTGAAACACTTTAACCCTCTTTTAAAAAAATGAACAGTGTATAAGGAATTTTTGCATGCAACGTTTTTTGGAGCATCCAGAGGCGTGAGAAAAATTTGGTGGAAAAGTGACCGTGTGGGAGAGGCTGGAGGCACTCCCCTCTCTCTCTCTCTCTCTCTCTGATGCCACTCCGCTTTCACTGGAAATGGTCGACCGAGGGAATTGTTGTCACCACGTGAACACGGACACACTCGTTAAAACTACTACATCAGAAAAAAATGGAAAATAGAAAGATCTAAAGATAACTTTAATAGTGGCCTGAGTGGCTAACCACAAATTCGGCCTCCTAAGGGTAGTTCTGGCCATTGCGGCCTGGAGGCTATTACAGTAGCCGCCTAAAATGGCCTCGGAGGCCAACACCACCATGCCTGTTCTTCCCTATGCTAAGTTACTTCTGTACCCCAATTTTCAGTCTCCTGGGTGCTCTGGTATGGCCGGCTTACTTATACAATATACAATGACCGAGAAGTTTATTAGTAAACATATATATGTACCGGGTATATTAGATAGATAGATAGATAGATAGATAGATATAGGTAGGTAGGTAGACAGATAGATATAGATAGATAGATAGGTATATTTTCTGCCCTTAGCATCTGTTATTTACCAACCTGTGACTCAAATGACACAAATCCATGGCACTCATTGTATTATACAGTATAATATACAATTATACATTATAATATGAAATATAATGTAAATGACGCAATATGTGCAGATTAAGCCATCAAGCACAACACTTATAACAAATCTAAAACGTAACTGTGTGGTTCAATATTCACTCTAAATGTTAAATGTTGGCATGATTGCTCGAGAATGTATTCTTGCTGCTTTTTTTTTTTTTTTTTTTTTAATGCAGGGAAGAAGGAACCAAAGGCCATGAGCCCGCAGTAACAATTCCCTCCAAGAGAAAAACAAAATACAATAGAGAGCCAAATTCAAGATCCGATCATTTGGAGATGCCTGGACACACTGCACTTGAAAGACTGGAGATCATTGGCAGCAGGAAATACAGATAGAGGAAGACAGTTCCAGAGCTGACCTGTTGCATAAATGAAAGGCTGGGAGTAACGGTTAACTCTTGCATTAGAGAGTTGGACAGAAAAGGGATGAGAGTTTGCTGCCAGACGGGTGCTACGCGCCCGTCGTAGAGGTGGAGGAATGCAAGCAGACAGTTCAGAGGAGCAGTGACCATTAAAGTAGCGATAGAAAAGAGATAAAGATGCAACAGTGCAGCGAAGAGACAGAGGTTGAAGGAAGTCAGTAAGAGGAGGAGAGTTAATGAGACGAAAAGCCTTTGACTCCACCCTATTGAGAAGAGCTGTATGTGGGGAGCCTCCCCACACATGAGAGTTGTACTCCACACAGGGGCGGATAAAACCCCTGTATAGAGTCAACAATTGTGCAGGGGTAAAGAAAGAGCGGAGACGGCTTAGCACACCCAATCTCTTGGAAGCAGATTTTACAAGAGATGTAATATGATCTTTCCAAGATAAGCCCCGAGTAAATGAAACCCCAAGCATGTTCAAGGATGATGCAGGATTAAGCTGAATATTATTAAACATTAGTGGGTATACCTGTGGAAAATTTTGTCGGGTTGATAGGTGTAAGAACTGAGTCTTAGATACATTAAAGACAACCATATTATTTTTACCCCAGTCAGAGATACGAGCCAAGTCAGACATTAGGGGTGCCATAGCCTCATCCCTTGTTTCTTGAAGTAACTGTTGAGATGGGCGTTGCGGGAACCGAATGGAAAGGTGAAGGGTGGAGTCATCAGCATATGAGTGGATAGGGTTAGATGTACAGCTTAGAAGATCATTGATGAATAAAAGGAAGAGAGTTGGTGATAGGACAGAGCCCTGAGGAACACCACTGTTGATAGATCTAGGAGAAGAACGATGGCCGTCTACAACAGCGGCTATAGAACGACCAGAAAGGAAGCTAGCGATGAAGGCACAGATAGAAGGATAGAACCCGTAAGAGGGCAGTTTGGAAATTAAAGATTTATGCCAGACTCGATCGAAAGCCTTTGAGATGTCAAGTGTAATGGCAAAGCTTTCGCCAAAGTCCCGAAAGGAGGATGACCAGGAGTCTGAAAGGTAGGTGAGAAGATCGCCAGTGGAGCGTCCCTGACGGAACCCATACTGACGATCGGAAAGAAGGTTGTGATAGGAAAGATGCCTTAAAATTTTTCTATTAAGAATTGACTCGAAAACTTTTGAAGTACAGGATGTTAAAGCAATTGGACGATAGTTGGAGGGTTGGGAGTGGTCACCGTTCTTTGGGACTGGCTGAATGAGAGCAAACTTCCAGCAAGAAGGAAAGGTACAAGTTGACAGACAAAGGCGAAAGAGTTTGCCTAGGCAGGGTGTAAGCACAGAAGCACAGTTCTTGAGAACAACAGGAGGGACCCCCTCAGGCCCATATGCCTTGTTAGTACTGAGGCCAGTGATGGCAGAAAATACATCAACTGAAGAAATTTTAATATCAGCCATGAGGAAGTCAAAGGGGGGAAGTGATCGAGGAACAGCACCGGAATCGTCTAAGGTGGAATTGGAGGAGAAAGTCTGTGCAAAGAGATCTGCTTTGTCAGTAGAAGAAATAGCTACAGAACCATCAGAGTAGAAAAGAGGAGGGAAGGATGATGAGGTAAAGTTGTTAGAAAGATTTTTGGCAAGGTGCCAGAAGGAGCGGGAAGAATTCGAGTTGGAGAGTTGAGAGCATTTAGTATGGATGAAATTATTTTTAGTAGAGCAAAGAACAGACTTAGCACGATTCCGGGCAGAAACGTAAAGATGATGTGATTCAGGGGTGGGTTGGCTCCGGTACCTTTTGTAGGCCTTCTCCTTGTTGCGGACAGCATTAGAACAAGCGTGATTAAACCAAGGCTTTCTTGCGTTAGTCAAAGGATATGAGAAAGGAATGTATGCTTCCATGCCCGAGAGAATAACCTCCGTAATGCGCAAGGCACACTCAGATGGCTCACGGCCATGGAAGCAATAATCATTCCAGGGAAAATCAAAGAAGTACAGCCTGAGGGCCTCCCAGTCCGCGGCTCCAAAATGCCACAGACGACGTTTCCCTGGAGGGTCCACAGGCCGTACCGGAGTGATAGGACAGGTTAAGGTAATAAGGTTGTGATCAGAGGAGCCCAACGGAGAGAAAAGATTAACAGAGTAAGCAGAAGGATTAGTTGTGAGGAAGAGGTCAAGTATGTTGGAGCTCTCTCCAAGGCGGTCAGGGATACGGGTAGGGTGCTGTACGAGCTGCTCTAGGTCATTAAGGATAGAAAAGATGTAGACTTGTTCACCAGGTGGATCCGTGAAAGGAGAGGAGAGCCAAAGGTGGTGGTGAACATTGAAATCTCCTAGAATGGAGATTTCAGAGAAAGGAGAAATGGACAGAATGTCCAACAACAGCTATTGATGCCGGTGTGACTAGATTTACGTACCATTCCGCTGCTTGTGTATGACATGGAAAACTTGGAATTTCAATGGCAAGGGTTGTTTCGTTACAAACCACACTTTCCAGGTCAGCATTGGAGATTAATTTTGTGACTGGAGGTTCAGTCAGGACACACTTCTGCAGGTCAATCAAATCAATGTATTTCTCGGCATTGAGGCCTAGAGATGGTACTTGAAAACATCTGATACCACACTGACGTGTCTTGGAGGCTCGAGCTCACATGATTCGTCGAATGCCCAGCTTCCTGATATGTGGTCGCTCGTCGGTTACCATGGTCAGCAAGATGTTCTCAGGGTGGCCAAAGTAGCCATTTCGCTAAATCACTGGATCAACTACAGCTTTCAGATCTTGCAACAAGTAGTGTGACCTCTTAATCTGCATCCACAGGTGCTTAGAGCCATCCTTGCATGAAAGTTTGGACTTGATCGTGAACCAGACTGGAGCATAAACTTTCAGAATGAATTCAGCATTTGTTTTGATATTATCGCTAGGCCTTTCTGCTGCAACATACAAACTCAGAACTCGATTGTTCAGTGTGACCCAGTAGGACATAAAGAGTTTTCTGGCTGACGATGTGACAAAGAGACAGAGCAATTGCCGGTGATTACTGCTTGGCAAGTATCTAGTAAATATTGCTGAACCGAACTCAGATCATCAACGTTGACATCCGGAAATTCACAGTGTATTGGCTGAAAAGGAACAAGTAATACTTCCCCACAATTTGCCAAAAAAAGAAGTGATTGGCCCTGAGAAACTTCTTGGTCCTGTTGTGCAACCATCCAGATGTTCGAACATATGACGTAGAGGAAGTTCATTTGCATGGAGAAAGCAAGCAAACCACTGCAGAGGACGTTTGACATGTTCTTTAAGGATTCTTATAACACCTCTCTTCTTCCCTGTGTTCACTGCAGTGCCATCACACCCAATTGCCACCAGCATCTGAGCGTCTATGCTATTTTCACCAAGAAAATGGATGATGGCCAACTTTATGCTTTCAGAACTGCCATTTTCAGTTTTAATAAGAAAAAGATAGTTGGAGCCAGGCTCCTGTGCCAGTGATATATGTTCCTCTACAGTCACTCTCCGGTGAGCTGTGCCCCCAACTGTATCAAGAGTCAGTGTTTTATCCTTTCTGCCATCAAAATATAGACGCTGTATTTCAGCAGTTAGACTTGCCACTTCAGCACGGATGGTTTCACGATACTTCTGCCGTTCTCCTATAACTCCTGCCATCGATGACATCACTGCAGTCCTCAGATGTTACTATGTCAAAGTCTTCCAAAGCTGCAGATGCAATCTTTGCCACTGCTCTATCTGTAATTGCATGTTGCTCCAAAGCCCTCGCAGTATTCTCTAGCCGACATCTTTGCTGTGGTGCTGCATGAGAAGTACATGCAGCAGTAGAAGGGTGTAATGCTTGTAAGTACATGTAACAGTAGCAGATAATATTTCAGTTTCACTATCACCAGGTTGATATTATGCAGAACTGCTAAAGCTGCCTTCATTTTTTCTTGATGTCGATAAACTGGCACTAGCTTCAAGGTGATACTGGGCTAGCCTGTCTTGTTCCTTCGACTTTCTTTTCAGACGCTCCTGTAACCTCTTTGTAGCTATGCTGTCAAGTGGTCCCATCATCATCTTGTGTGTGGTTCGTTGATCTTGAAGAAAAGACAGTTCAGAAATTGGAACCTTGCAAGACTTTGCACACGAACATGATGAATGGTTAGTACATTTGCATGCTGCAATGTAGAAAATCTTCCTGGCCTGCTCCTTGAATTCAGTGACTTTCTGTTCATACTGTTTATTTCTTTTCGACACTGAGTATCTCACAAGTTTGATATATTTATCGCGGTGATTTCGTATCAGCTGTATAATGCGGGTTGATGTCACAGTAGGCATTGATGCTCGGGTCCAAATCTCTTTAAGTTTGACAGCCAGGACATCAGACACTTCTGCAACATTTTTTTTTTTTTTATTACTCCTCAGTTTCAGTCTGACCCACTGATAGTCCATACACATGTCCTCAGCGGTTGGCAACCTGTGCAAGTTCGTTCTATGAGGATTACCGAAAATTTGGTATGCCTCGGATGACGTCCAGCCATCTTGTCACCATGCTCCAACACTCAAACTGCATAAGAAATGCAACAGAACATAGTAGGCTCAACAAACTAGAAGTATTATATGCATTATATAATATATACACTCAGGTACTCATAAAACACTTGAGAAGCATGTATCTAAAGCATTATTTTGCATTATTCTCTAATGTGTTTGATATGAGTGGACATGTCCCGACATATAAAATAACCAATTTTCGTAGAGGGCAGAAAATGTTGGTTTTAGGATGCTAAATTTTACATGCAAGATATGTGGGACAAATGACAATTCTTAGGGAGTAGTACATGTCGTAATTCAATTTTTCATTTTTTAAGTCCACACTAATATAGGGAGCGTTCTGGTGTGGACGTGGCTGTGGATTTGATAGGATGCGTTGGGAGAAACACATTGAGGTGGTTTGGCCATGTGGAGAGAATGGAGAGTGAGAGACTGACAAGGAGAGTGTATGTGAGTGAGGTGGAGGGGGAGAGAGGGAGGGGAAGGCCAAGGATGAGATGGAGGGATTGATGGAGAGGTATATGAGAGAGGGGGGGGGGTGTATTGGGAGCAGGGCAGTGAAATGGCGGGGGACAGGGTGACGTGGAGGCGATTTGTTTGTGGCCACCCCGTATAAGGGATTAAGGCTCAGTCGGTAGAGAGGTGGCCTGCAGTTCTACCAGACCCAGGTTCAAATCCCTGCTGGGGCAGGGAACAGTTTAAGGATTTGAGTTTCATGAAATCATATTTTACTGATCTACCAGAAGACCCACCGACATGTCGTGAAAATACCCCCACTAATAGCAATATACCAGTCCTGTATGAGACAGCCCTAGCATGTATTCAACATGGACGGTGGGTGTTAGCGCCGAAGTGGTGACATGTAGAGGTGTATGGTGTGTAGGAGGACTGCTGGGCCTTGATAGCAGGCTGTGAAGCCTATGCCCAGAGTCGAAAAAAAAAAAAAAAAAAAGGCGCAGCTAAATGGTTCTGGACCGAGTTCATGCCATAGAAAACTGTGCCATACAAATAACTAAACCTATGGGAAAAATGCAATTTGGTTCTGGGCGCTCACCCAAAGTCCCCCTTTTCATCCCACTTTTCCCTATTTTCCCCACTTTACACACTCACACAATCAAGCAATCAGTCAAAGAAAAATGACAACCCACCTTAATCATTTCCTGTGTCGGACCAAGTCATCTCCAAGCCCAAAACAAACATTATCACACCAATACAGGCAGCGCTACTCACGTACAGTTGCAACAACACAGAAATCACACTTGCAAACGTTTGCCTGGTGCTACATGATGTATACTGTAGTACGATGCTTGACTGAGAGGTGACGATAGCATGGGAGTACACGTGAAAGAGTGGAAAAGACAGGGCTTTGAAGGGGTGGTGGGACTGCGCAACTCAACCAAAACAATGCTCTGCACACCAGGGCCGCCATCTTGCCTGAGACGATCGAAGGTTGCTTTGCATGGGCCCTGCGCTTTGTGCAAAATTTTCCGATGGCAATATTGTTATAGCGGGAAATTCATTGTAAATCAGATTTTGGAGTGTAACATTTTTATTATTGCTGTAGCAAATTATCGTATACCAGTTCAACATATAACGAGCAGTGACTGTACTGTATGTACCCTGACTCCGACGATGATAGTGTTTAAGTGGAAGGGGTAGGGTTGGGGGTTGCAAGGCAAGAGGCTCATTTCAAATCTTGCTGCACCCACGCCATAGGTATAGTTTTATGCACATGGTTCGTTTTTTTGGCTCTGGCACCTTGCCATGTCATAGAAAACCGTGCCATAGAAGCAAGTGCCATAGGCGACTTAACTGTATATTGATACCGCATGGGGAAAGGTGGTTGTCTGGTAAGAGAAATGGCAAAATTGTGTTCATTATCATTCTGTATGATTCTTGTTTAATCTGTTATTTATCTACACAATGATTTTTGTTGAGACTGAAATACTGGCACTGGCAATGCTACAAGGCTGACAAATTTGAAATATAGACTACAGGTCATATTCTAGGTGGGCTGGGAGGCTTCATAGCACATCTTTGCATTTTTCATCTTATTGGCTTGTATGCTAAACAAGTCTTTCTAGTATCGATGTAGTTTACAGCAGTAGCATACATTATAAAAAGTCTATGAATTTGGAAAATAAATTGATCTTGAATTAGGCTTTATATTTTTCCTTATTTATAGAGGGGAAAAAAATCTTTGCTGGCTTTTATCCTTAGATTCATATTTCTTACCCTCCCTCCAGAAAGCACATACAGTATATAGTTAAGAAGCGTGATTTGCTAGCTAGGTAGTCGAGATGTTTCTCAACGTTTCCCGCACCGTAGCTCTGGTACGAGTCAGAGTTGCCAGTTAGCCTGCTGTTTGTGAATGTAGTTGTTTCTTAAGTTATACATTAATTTTTATGCTCGTTTTCTCAGTAATGTGTTATTTATGTGATTGTTTGTTAAATTATAATATTTAATTTAAGTTTGTGTGGGAAATGATTTAGAGTGTTATGTAATGTTAGAAAACTCTGGCATGTTTTGGATATCTTTGAGTTGGCAACTGTTGTTCTCGTAGAATGTAGAAGTTTGTCAAGTAACATAAGGCTACATAAGGATGGGGAAGAGACTAGGACAAGTTCAGTCAGTTTTCAGTCAACTTTGAGTGTAGTGCAGTGTTAGTGCAGTGCTGTTAGTGAAGTTTGTGAAATGTCATTGCGGTTGGTAAAGTCTGTTTAGCTCCAGTGCTTGTGAAAACAGTGAAATGTTGTTGGCAAACAGTGAAGTGTTACTGAAGTTTGTATATCATTGTTACTTGTGAAAACAGTGAAGTGTTTTCAAGAATTAAGTGTAATTGCAGCTAATAAAATTTGTATAGCTCCAGTGCTTGAGAATAGTGAAGTGAAGTTGGAGAGAATTAAGTGTAATTAATTGGAAAATAAGGATAGTGTAATTAAGAAGCCCATGTTTATTCACCACGCCTGAGCTGATCTTGTACACTGTACATCTAAAGGCTGACCATAGGACGAACGACTCACTGGGTAACATCCTTCCTCTACAGTACTACTACTGTTGGAGCCTGTGACAGCGAGTTGTGAGGATGTATCAAATATCACTAAGATAATGTAGTGAGGAACCCTCCAATGTACAGCAGAATACGACTTCCTCTGACGATCTTATGCCTTATTATTTAACCCCTAAATGCTGGCATGTTGGAGGCGGTCCTTGCACGTCCCGTGGGGATATTCGCACTCCGACTGACTTTTTAAGAATATTTGCCAAAAATCAGTTATTAGTCCTAGAATATTATAATTATATATGCCTATGGCACATACCTTCAACTTTCTCCTGGGATGTTTGTTGAGCCTTTGTCGACTACCATTGGACTTGTGGAGATTTTTGAAGTTGGGTAACGAAGTCTCCACTTTATACTTCCCGATACCCTGTAATATGGTTACCACTGCCTGATATTATAACTACAAACACTATTCTATGAATTCAAGTAGTTTGGAATCCAGACTCCCCCCAAAAAAAAAACTGTGAAAGCAACGTAAATTACGAGCGCATACAAGCTTTCCACCCACGCTCGTTCCTCAATGGTATTCTGAGGAGGAGCTATCACTTATTATTCATAAACACACTCACACTTTATATTCCTAGTACTTTATTACACTTATTTATATATATAATATTTATCCATAAGTTTCTTCCAGTACTAGTAGTTTATTAACACTCCAGGCATTCACTTTCTCGTTCAGTAAACTAGCATAGAAAGCGAAGTTTTCACTTTCACTTTCATTACTCCAAGTATTATACATGCTAGAGCAAAGCTTTCACTTTCACACTCATTACTCCAAGTATTTATACTCGTATTCTTATATTACTAACTATTTACATTTTTATTTACATTCTCTCTTTTATTTACATGTTACATTTCTATTTTATTTACACTATGTTATGCACTGTCACTTGCAGTAACTTATAAAACTATTCTCCATTCTTCAGTTATATTCACATTCATTGCTTTCACTTGCTATTTACACTTTATTTACATTTCCACTTGCACTGTTTTAGAGTCACCAGAAAAATCGTAGTCACTATTCATTATCATTGATAAATTAGCCAGTTCACATTCCACAGCAGAGTCACTTAGCCCTTTACCCCTTCCCACACGAGGTTTAGTAGGGGTAGAGGTCACAGGACCCTGTGCAGGGGGCTAAAGACAGGCGTGAATCGGATGTAGTTTCACCTTGAAAGACGACAGTAAACTGAATGATGTGGCCTAGGGACAGGGAAGGGTTGACAGTGTCAGTGTGGTGACAGCTGCTAATTTATATACTATGAAATGATTGGCAGGAAATCTAGGCAATACATAATAAATTAGGTAGTTCCATGTGCATGTAAATATCACTTAGGTTTCTCCCTTCCATTCTTATATATATTTTTGTTACGAAAATAGGTCATAAGGCATATTTCAAGGGTAAATAACCAGGGTAAATTAGCGAACAAGTGCACGTGGGGTGTTGCCAGTTGATAATTATCCCATTCCAGACATATGGCAGTATCAATTACCATTTCTCTTTCTTTTATATATTATGAAGTATAAGAATAGGGCACAGGGCACATTTCAATGGATAAAATGAGTGGAAAAATCCGTCCAGGATTTGTGTAGCATAGCGCAGCTGGGCAGGTGGGAGGAGAGGGTAATGGAGGGGAGGTAAGGAGGGGAGTCAAGGACATGGGGAAAAATGGCTAAATTGTCAACAGTGGATGGGCGTGCAGATGACATTTGCAGAACGGAGTATAGCTGGACACTGATAATACTGACAGATGATACAAGGCACTGCTTGAAAGCCCGGGTGAACTGAAAATAACACAAAATCACAAAAGTGACACCCCACGGTATGATCCCTTGCTCCTGAGCGTCACGAAAGTGACGCCCAGCAGTTAAAGGGTTAATCATGAGTATAAATGTTGCCCCCTCTTGGTTTATACACATTTTCATTCCTTTCCTGAGAGCTTGGTATTAAGTAAGTGAATATCAACAAAAGATGAATCTGATCTTCTGCTGTTCTCTCTCTCTCTATATATTTATATATATATATATATATATATATATATATATATATATATATATATATATATATATATATTTGAAGGAATAATAAAATTATATTATAAAATGTTCAATAATGAAAATTGGTATTGTGCACCATCCCAAAAAAGTATCGGCACTCTTACAGCATGATTCATTCTGAAACATGGATGAAGCATTGTGATGTACGGGGCATCCTGTATGTATAAGTGCAAATGTTATTCTTGGCATTTATTAGAACTCAAAATTGCAAAAACATCACTTACTGGGTGTTACTGTTATGAGACACCACATTTATAGACTCATGTACGTCAGCTGAAGTTGCTCATTTTCACAACCATTGTACCCAAAGGGGCTGATACATTTTCTGGGGAGGGTTTACATAATGCCGAAGGTGAATTTATATATATATATATATATATATATATATATATATATATATATATATATATATAATATATATATATATATATATATATATATATATATATATATATACTATGCGAGGAAGAAGGAACCAAATGATAGGAGCCTGCATAACTGTTACTTCCAGGAAAAAATAGAAACAATACAGAGACCCAAATTCAAGATACGTTCATTTCAAGATGCCTGAACACACTGGAGATCATAGGAAGTAGGAAATACAGACTGAAGGACAGAGTTCCAGAGTTGACCTGTTGCATAAATGATGGACTGGAAGTAATAGTTAACTCTTGCATTAGAGAGTTGGATAGTAAGGGAATGAGAGTTTGTTGCTAGACGGGTGCTTTGCACCCATCATAAAGGTGAAAGGATGCAAGCAGACAGTTCAGAGGAGCAGTGACCATGAAAGTAGCGACAGAAAAGAGATAAAGGGGCAACAGTGGAGCGAAGAGACAGAGGTTGAAGGGAGCCAGTAAAAGGAGGAGAGTTAATGAGATGAAAAGCATTTTTCACCCAATTGAGAAGAGCTGTATGTGGGGAGCCTCCCCACACATGAATGTTGTACTCCACACAGGGGCGAAAAAAACCCATGCATAAAGTCAACAACTGTGCAGGGGTACATAAGGTATGCAGTCGGCTCAGCACACCCAATCTCTTGGAAGCAGATTTTACAAGAGATGTAATGTGATCTTTCCAAGATAAATCCCAAGTGATTGAAACCCCAAGCATGTTCAAGCATGATGCAAAATTGAGATGGATATCTATCTATCTATCTATTGCCAGACGCCATAATCCCTTAAGGGATGGCCATTTAACTTTGAGTTATTTGTTTTACGGGGAGGGGCACTAACTCTCCACCAACCCACTTGCTGACAGGTAGGGAGCACGTATGATTTGGTTATATGGTTACCATCCAGCGTTGTAAATGGTTTCTTGGCTTATTAAACATTATTGGGTACTCCTGTGGAAGATTTTTTCAGGTTGATAAGAGTAAAAACTGAATCTTTGATGCATTAAAAACAACCAGATTATTCTTACTCCAGTCAGAGATACGAGCCAAGTCAGACATTAGGAGTGTCATAGCCTCATCCCTTGTTTGTTGAAGTAAATGCTGGAATGGACGTTGCAGGAACCAAATGGAAAGGTGAAAGATGGAATCATCAGCATCCTAGTGGACAGGGTTAAATCTACAGCTTAGATCATTGATGAATAAAAGGAAGAGAGTTGGTGATAGGACAGCACCCTGAGGAACACCACTGTTGATAGATCTAAGAGAAGAACGATGGCCGCCTACAACAGTGGCTATACAACGACCAGAAAGGAAGCTATAAATGATGGCACAGATGGTAGGATAGAAACCGTAAGAGGGCAGTTTGGAAATTAAAGATTTATGCCAGAGTTGATCGAAAGCCTTTGAGATGTCAAGTGCAATAGCAAAGCTTTCGCCAAAGTCCCGAAAGGAGGATGACCAGGAGTTTGAAAGGTAGGTAAGAAGTGCACCAGTGGAGCGTCCCTGACGGAACCCATACTGACAATCAGAAAGAAGGTTGTGATTGGAAAATTGCTTTAAAATTTTTCTGTTAAGAAGAGACTCGAAAACTTTTGAGACACAGGATGTTAAAGCAACTGGACGATAGTTAGAGAATTGGGAATGGTCACCCGTCTTTGGGACTGGCTGAATGAGAGCAACTTTCCGGAAGAGGAAATGTACAAGTTGAAAGACAAAGGTGAAAGAGTTTTCCTTGGCAGGGTGTAAGCACAGAAGCACAGTTCTTGAGGACAACAGGAGGGACTCCATCAAGCCCATATGCCTTGTTAGTATTGAGGCCACTTATGGCAGAAAATACATCAGCTGAAGAAATTTAATGTCAGCCATGAGGAAGTCAGAGGGGGGAAGTGATGGAGGAACAGCACCGGAATCGTTTAACCGTATTCGGTGCAACCCTTGGCGATTTCCCACACTTACGACCCTAGTATCGTGAAAAGAATCTTGAGTAATATTATTGGTTTGACGAAGTGAAAGGAACGCATTCGGACACGTCGGCGCCGTTGCAAGGCATGCGCCGCCAAACATATCGTACCGCACCCGCGCGCACTGAAACACACACACACACACACACACACATTTAACTCTTTTCAAATTTAAAATTAATGTAAATATCAAATGACCAAATATTTTACCATTCAGCAACGCTTATCATGTTTGCCATATATCAAAGCTGTAGGATATATTTTCAGTCTGAGGGCTGCAGTATCAATAAACCGTTTACTGTTGTCTCTCTCACACACACACACCGTCCATAACATGGAAGTTGATAGCTTACACATCTTCCTCATCATTAACATTACCGCCCTTTCTCCCTCACACTCACCACCTCCCATCTTCCTCACCCCAACCTTCCCTCCCTCCATCACCCTCACACTCACCACTATATTCCCTTCTACCCTACTCTCCCTGTCTCACTACCACCGCTTTTTTCCCACCACCATCTCTCTCACTCACTCGCCACCACTAATACTCTCCCTTTCTTTCTCACCATCATAACTCCTAAACCCACTTTCAGTGGATTTACTACTAGGTAGACTAGTTGATGGAGAGGTAGCTATTAGTCAAGGAATTCTAATAATGTAAGCATGTAAATAATTTCTGGTTATACATGCAAGTATTTTTTTTTATGCAACAAAGAAGGAACCAAAGGGCAGGACCTACAAATTGCTCCCTTCAAGAAAAAAAACGACAGCAGAGCCAAATTCAAGATCAGTTCATTTCGAGATGCCTGGACACACTGTGTATGAAAGACTGGAGACCGTAGGCAGTAAAAAATACAGAGATGGAGACAATTCCAGAGTAGACCTGTTGCATACATGAATGACTGGAGCAACGGTTAACTCTTGCATTAGAGAGTTGGACAGAAAAGGGCTGAGTTTGTTGCTAAGACGGGTGCTGCGTGCCTGCCGTGGTGGTGGAGGGATGCAAGCAGACAGTTCAGAGGAGCAGTGACCATTGAAGTGGCGATAGAAAAGAGACAATGATGCAACAGTGCCGCGAAGAGACAGAGGTTGAAGGGAGCCAGTAAGAGGAAAGTTAATGAGACGAAAAGTCTCCGACTCCATCCTGTTGAGAAGAACTGTGTGGGGAGCCTCCCCACACATGACAGCTGTGCTCTACACAGGAGCGAATAAAACCCGTGTATAAAGTCAACAACTGTGCAGGGCCGTGGGTTAGGGCTTCCTGACTAAAACCTCCCTAAGTGAAGAGTCCAGTCCTGCTGTGGACTAAAAATGGAAAGTACATAATGATGATGATGAGAATACTACCATATATTTCTTTCTAATGACTGAATATAATATTTAGCTAAGCGAGTTTCAGCCACACTCAAAAAAAGTGTGTAACCTGGATACGGGACGAGGACCCAACTCGCCATGTATCCCACCAACCACTTTCCCCAACCTCCTCCCTTTAGAAAGTAGTTATTTATTTTTCAAACGTCATTACCACTATATAATAATGAATTTATAGGAGTAAAAGATTATTCTTATTAATTTTACACGTGTGGTTTGAGGACTGTGTTGGTGCGTGAGGACTGTGTTTGTGTGTGAGGACTGTGGTGGTGTGTGAGGATTGTGTTGATGAGTGAGGACAGTGGTGGTGTGAGGACTGGTGGTGTGTGAGGACTGTGGTGGTGTGTGACGATTGCGTTGGTGTGTGAGGACTGTGTTGGTGAGTGAGGACTGTTGTGGTGTGTGAGGACTGTGGTGGTGTGTGAGGATTGTGCTCGTGTGTGAGGTCTGTGGTGGTTTGTGAGGATTGTGTTGGTGTGTGAAATATAATCTATTGGTGAGAACAAAACATACTCGACCTTCTCATGGACCCACTTCACGTATAACTAAAGAGCGAGAAACAGGTAGACCTTTATCATACAAATGGATGGCGAGTGAGAAAGGGCCGGGGAGAACAGGAGGTAGATAAGGCAGAAGGCGGTAGATGTACAGGAGATAAATGCTTGAAAAGGCATACATAGTACATAATAATTGCAAAATTCCACATCAACGGTCTTGTGCCTTACCTACCTCCTATTCTGCCTGCCCCTCTGTTGTATAATAAAGGTCTACCTGTTTCTCACTCCTTACTTACAGCTGAAGGAGGTCCTTGAGAAGGCTGAATCTGTTGTCACCAATATATTATATAGGTATTTCTAAATTTGAGTACTGCAAATTAAAACTGAAGGGCACAGAGAAATATTTAGTTATAATCAATTATTCAAAGGGCACGGTAGCTCTATCTGCTCATGCTACGCCCCAAGGAGTATTCAGAGCAATGCAATAACAAATATTCAATTATGAATAGTTATACCCAAAACATCATCTATGTATAGTATAAATCAATAGTTATTCAGTGGGGCAGTCAATCTCAAAATACCGGCAAATTAGTCAGTAGACTGTCCTTCTGATGTCAGTTTATTAGTAATTTCCCACTGGTCAATCACTTGCCTATCACTGAGACCTTTGTCGGTCAGCCAGCCAGTCTCTCCAGAAGTCAGTCCCTTGATCCTTTGTTGGTAGTCACCACGAGAAAATGCAGCTGCCAGCCAAAGCTCCGTACATGCGGGGTTACCATTAAATTCTTACGAGTAGACTGTTAACCAGGAAACGTGCCAGTCTTTGGATTACTGAATCGCTTAGAGCAGCCTGTAGCTTCCTGGTTAAACCCAATATCTCTATTAACTGGAGAACAAGCTGTTCCCTGGTTAATGCACAGGCACAGTGTGGATATGAGGGGTTAGGTCCAGAGCCTTGCCTGGCGCTTTCAAGGGAGACAGCAGTCAATCAGGCCCCAGCTCCTTCTCTCCACTGAGGGACCATGCTTCATTTCAGCTGATCCACTCCTGCAGCATCGACCCCTGGTAAGTTAAAAAGATCCCGACGGATGCCAATTAACTAACAGGGCCCTCAGTGACCCACAGCCCATCACAGGTCGAAAGAGTAGTAACTGTTAACTCGGGGCTACCCATGCCTATGCTCCTAATCTATGTATTTTCCGGCGGTATTTGATCCTACGCACTCGAACATCCTTTTTACTCTACACTTACAACTAATATAAGTAAGCTGGAGGATTCTTATGCTGCAAGATCCTCACCTTCCGTATCTCTATTTTTATCTATCATATAAGGAAATTTTTAAACAAAAATATAATCTGTATATAATGTAAACTCAGTCATAATCTATACATATTCGCAGACATGCATATTCATTCTTAATTTCCAAAACAAGACTTTCCCTGATTGGGCATGTTACTATAGCATTTCATACATACTTTATTTCAATGCTGATCACAAGTGTGCTTGTGACATACTTGACATTGTTTCGTGGACGATTTTACTTTAGGGCGATTCTGAGTGTATCCTGGACCATAGACTCCAGGCATGAATGACACTTGTGCCGCTTGCCTGACCTATTCTCATGTGTTACTTCTGGGACGGCCTCCTCTACATCTCCCTGTCCGAGCATCAGATTCATCTTAGCTATTGTATTCCTGGTCAGACCACAAGCCTGAACTTTTCTTCTTTCAATTTGCGGATTACACAATGCCTTCACTAACTGCCAGCCATAGGAGATTGAAGCAATTTTTCTTGGATCCTGATTATTATATAACGAATAAAATTGTCTGTGAAATTACTCTGGCAGTGTCGACAATGTAGCCAAGGGCATTCACTGTCCATCTTCTAGCTTTAGTGTGTACTGTATGAAAACTTATTCTCTGATCCATAATGTCAGTGCCTCCTTTAGTGAAATCATACAATTTAAATATAGCTTTTTTTTTTTTTTTTTTTCAAATCATCATCCTTGGTAATGCCTAATATGGGGGAAACTGTGCTCAGAAGTAACACATTTTTCTTACCTTTGATTTTGGTGGGTGTTACATAGGATTCAGTGTCATTTCCTCCCCGTGTTTCTTCCAGTAAACTTGGTATGACCTATCTTCCCTTTCTGTGACTGTCTTTATCTCTGGTGGTATGCCTTTCCTGGTAGAATCTACAGTACCTAAGGCTGAGATACCTTGTGTTTGAATCCACTCCAGTAACTCTATACTGGCGTACAATCTATCCAGACTAATAATCCTACCTCTAAGGTCGACTGAGGCTTGTAACTGACTTACCAGAGCTTTCACTGTTGGGACTGTACCGCGTATGTAGTGTGGTCCTGGCTCTCCAGGTTTACCTGAATATACAGCTGTCCTAAAGGTAAATGGATATCTAACAGCATTAATAGATTTATATTGGAGGCCGTAGAGTACGGGTTTGCTCTTATTGTAGTCTGAACCCTATTTGTGTTCTGCACCCATACAACGTTTCATCAGTGGTCAAGAAGTCACCTGGCTCTAACACTGAGCAACAACAGTTACTGAACTGTTCAAAAAGCTCCCTGATTGCTGCAAACCGATCGTGTACCCATCTCTGGTGTTTGGTATCAATGTTGATCGTGTACCCATCTCTGGTGTCTGGTATCAATGTTGTTCAAAGTTATGTTGGCATGTAAGAAATCAAATCGTTTTACAGACATGACGGCTCCAAATATTGGGTGACCAAACCCTTCCATGAAGAGACGATTATAGCAATATTTTGTCCCAACAAGCCTCTTGCAGAGAGCAGGCCAAAAAAGCTTTTCAGTTCTATGGCATCAGTCATCTGGACGTGTGTTGGTATTTCAGCACTGTCAGTATTAGAAATTTCGGTAATTATGCCTTGTGTTAACATGGGTTACAATACCATCAATCAGATGTTATAAACAACTCCCATGCCATTATTTCTGTATTAGCTGACCTTGCCTCTCCTAACAAATATCCTTCACTAGGCAATACCTTCTCAACAGGCCTACCTTCTGTATGAATGGTCCATGTTATTGACTTACCGATATCTAATTTTCTCTGGGGTTTCTCTAAAATGCAGGTATATTCCCTGAGCTCGTGTGGCAGGACAAATCCGTCATAATTTTGTTTGTTCAATCATTGGTCCAAAGAACTGATTAATCTATTTTTCACCAGTGGTTTTCTGTTTCTGAGTGGTACCCACTCTTTTTCATTTTGTCATCATTCTGATCCTCATCTTCATCGTCGCCCTCAGCTACTCTATCCAAGGCAAGGTCATCATCATCATCATCATCGCCAACTACCTCTTCCAAGTAATCTTCTACTGGGTCGTCAACATAGTCGAAAGTAAAAGCCATGACTACGTCCGTCAGCACATCCACCCCGTCCCTAATTAATGCCTAACTAACCGTCGTCCGGCACGCTTACACGACAGCCGCGAGGTTTGTGTGTGTGTGTGTGTGTGCACATTACAATGCACGTGTGTGTATCTGTGTGCACAATACAATGCACATGTGTGTATCTGTGTGTATGTGTACGAACAACCATTTCATTGGGTATGAGGAGTCATAGAGAAAAACAATGAATAATACATATATAATAAAATTAGTGAATGAAATAACTATTTCACTACGTATGAGGAGTCATAAAGTATGAACAATGAATAATACATAGAAAATAAAGTAGTTTTAAGGAAAATAGGAAACGTATCGTACGTCTGGAAGCTGTGTTGATGCCCGTTAGGCTTGCGTAGGCTAAGGTCCCAGATATTCCACTCATCTTCGAGCGTTTTCTTTTTGTTTAGCGCACTCCACGGGGAAAAATCGTTAATTTTAGAGAAAACGTTCTTTTCAACCCAGTTTTTTCGCTCAGAATCACCATTTGTTGTGTTTCCAGTAATTTAATAAGAAAACAATCGTGAGACCATGCATTGCTTACAAACCCTAGTTTATTGGTAAAAATTAGTTAGGGCGTATAAAAAATGATACGGGTTGCACCGAATAGGGTTAAGGTGGAATTGGAGAAAAACGTCTGAGCGAAGAGATCTGCTTTATCAGTAGAAGAAATAGCTGCAAAGCCATCAGAGTAGAAAAGAGGAGGTAAGGATGATGAAGTAAAGTTGTTAGAAAGGTTTTTTGGCAAAGTGTCAGAAGGACTGGAAAGAATTCGAGTTGGAGAGTTGAGAGCATTAAGTATGGATGAAATTATTTTACCAGAGCAAAGAATAGACTTAGCACGATTCCGGGCAGAAATATATATATATATATATATATATATATATATATATATATATATATATATATATATATATATATATATTGTACATATGGTACAGTGCGGGAGTGACGGGCGGTGCCGGCAAGCCGGCGACTCACCCAGATATCCTTTACCAGGCTATGTTATGTAGATGTTCACGGCCGGATTGGCATTAGCGGAAGTCCTTCTGCATGAGCAAAAGCGCGAATTTGCGTACAGTTTGTCGCAAACACAAATCTGTAAACGAAATAACACCTCCATGTGGAATTTTCGGTTTTGTTCCACCCCCTTTAGTGTCCATAGTTAGGAGTAATCCAGAGGTTTTGATGTTTCAACGGGAGTGTATTTGGAGAGAACAAACACAGGTCTAACTCATTCTATGCCAACCCCACAGCTTCGAGAGCAGTGCGGGGAGCCGCCTTGGAGGGCGTTAGGCAAGTGTTACCGTTCTTTGAACTTTGCTGATACGTGCACTAATTGTCACGTATGCACCCACTACTGGATACATACAGTATACTGTTTAACTTATATACTTATACAATGTTAATTCTAGTTTGCAATTCCAAGAGATTGTCAATGCATGGTTACTATATAAAGGTATGGTTACATCGTATTGGGATAAAAGGTATGGTTAGCATAGCATGGTTACAGTTTGCACAAGCGACTGTGGAAGTGCCCAGATCTTTATATATATATATATATATATATATATATATATATATATATATATATATATATATATATATATATATATATATATATTGCCAGATGCCTTAACACGGTAAGGGGTGGCCACAAACAAATCACCTCCATGTTGCCCTGTCCCCTGCCATTTCACTGCCCTGCTCCCAGTTCACATCCCCCTATCTCATATACCTCTCCATCCATCTCATCCTCGGCCTCCCCCTCCCTCTCCCCCTCCACCTCACTCACATACACTCTCCTTTTCAGTCTCTTACTCTCCATCCTCTCCACATGGCCAAACCACCTCAGTGTGTTTCTCCTACCGCTTCCTATCACATCCACATCCATACCACAATGCTCCTTCACTTCCTCATTTGTCAGTCGGTCCCTGTATGTAACTCCACATGCTTCTCTCAAATAACTCATTTCCACAGCTCTCACTCTTGACTTGTGTCCCTCCAACAAGGTCCAAGTTTCACTTCCATACATTAGAGTTGTTATCACAATACTATCATGTAGTAACTTTTTCAGTTCCATGGTCACTTCCCTGTTTCTTATCACTGCTTTCAAAGAACCAGCAAACTTTCTTCCTTGTACCCTTTCAAGCATTTCACCCTCATAACTTCCATCCTTACTCATCACATTACCCAAGTACTTAAACGTGCTCACATTGTATATATTGTTATGAAGGGGGATTTGCCAGTAAGGTAGTCTCGTACCTTCGAAACGTTTCTGGTACCGTAAGTTTCAGTACGAGTCGTCAGAGTTGCCAGTTTGCCTGGAGTTTGTGAGCGTAGTTATTTCGTAACTTAAACATTCATTTACTTTTGTGCTCTTTTTCTTTATAATGTTTTATTTAAGTAATTGCTTGTTAAATTATGTGATTTAAGTTCGTATGGTTAATGATTTAGAGTGTTATGTAATGTGAGAACTCTAGCATGTTCTGATGTCTCGTAGTTGGTAACTGTTGTTGCCATAGGCTGATGCAAGACAGTATGTCCTAGAATGTTGGAGAAGTGGACGTTTCTAGAACAATGAAGCTTATATAAGGATGGGGAAGACCTTAGTTAGTCAGTCAGTTTGGAGTTTAGTCGGGTTTCAGGTCAGTTTGTGTGAAGTGCAGTCGGTTTTGGTGAAGGTTGTATATTTTTGGTATTTGTGAAAACAGTGGAAAACAGTGACGGGTTTTTGAAGTTTGTATATCAGTGGAACTTGAGAAGACAGTGAAGTGTATTAAGTGTAATTACTGTCAGTGAAGATTATTTTCAGTACTTGTGCAATAAGTGAAGTGTTGAGCATTAAGAGTAATAACAGTTATTAAAGTTTGCATAGCTCCAGTGCTTGTGAGAACAGTGAAATTGGAAAGAATTAAGTGGAATTATTCGGAAAATAAAGACAGTGAACTTTAAGTAGCTAGTGTTTATTTTCGCCTCAGCTGATCTTGTGTACTTTACACCTAAAGGCTGACCATAAGAACAACAACTCGCTGGGCAACGACCTTCCTATACTGCTGTTGGAGCCTGTGGCAGTGTGGGGACTGGGACGTAACACTGGTGTCAGGAGTGAGGATTATTATACAGGGCTGCAGTGAGTCTAACTTTCGACATGGATGCAGAAGGTGTGAAAACAAAATCTCCAGCTGGGCAGGAGGACGAGGTGCCTTTGGCGGCAATTTTGGAGCTAATACAAGTACAAATTCGACAACACGAAAAACTGTTACAGACCATAAGTGAAGAAAAGAAAAAGCTCAGAAATGAAATTAAAGAACAACTACATTCACTGAATGAAGCAGAGAAAAAACTCAAAGAACTATTAGAGGCACAACGTGAAGAACAAAAAGAACGATATGAGCAACTTCAAGAGGCATCAGAGGAGCAACAGGGGGAATTACAACTGACCATGCAAGGACAGCCAGATACATTCATTGAGGAAATCAAGGAAGAACAGCAACAGCTTAAGGAGGAAGTAGATCCCAAGCTAGAGCAGATGAAGTATGAGGTAAGCAATAATGTAACAGAGTGTAAACAGCATGTAGATGAACAATTGAAGACAGTTAATGAAGAAATAGTGACGGAGTGCAAATAGCATGTGGAAAACCAGCTGAAGATTAGCGAGGGAATAGTGATGGAGTGCAAACAGCATGTGGACAACCAGCTTAAGATTAGTGAGGGAATAGTGATGGAGTGCACACAACATGTAGATAACCAGTTGAAGCATGTAGTCGACCATGTGAAAATAATTAGTGAGAAAATTGAGGCTGTAGAGAAATATTGCACTGCTGAGCCTCAGGTTAGTGTACAGGGAGCATATGAAAGGACTGAACAGCATATGGTGAATCTTGACGGATCCCAAGCATCTAAAATTAGCATTGCAGGGTTGAATAATCAGAATGTTGGAGGTTCAAGTCCGGACATAATTATGATGCCCCAGTTTCTAGGCCTCAAACAAGTGAAGTGCATGGCTATAATGGGGATCTAATTAAGAAGAAACCTCAAGAAAGTGATGGTAGAGTATCTTGGGAAGCTTACTGTGCACAGTTTGAGTTACTTGCGGATCAGAATGGTTGGGATGATAAGAAGAAGGCTGCGGAAGACCCACCGCTGAAGAAATGCATGAAAACCCTGATGGATAGTGTGCAAGAAGACAGAAGGACAGACGGCATGGAGCGTAGTAGGAATGGTAATCGCAGGAAGAAATGCTGCTGTACTGTAGTGATGCAGCCAGCATCGGATGAAGAAGACCTGGGGAGGATGCAGATGGAGGGTGCAGATTTGCAACCGGTGCTGGAATGGCTGCAGCAGAGTGCAAAGTGACCATCATGGGGAGGAGTTTCCAGGTTGTGCCCTGTGACCGGGAGCTGCTGGAGTCAGTGAGACCTTCTTCATTGCAATGGACTACTGGAGCTTCAGTGGGAGATGCTCAATGGCCTCAGTGAGTGTTGGCAACTGGTGGTTCAGAAGATGAGGTCTGAGATCTTGGATAAGTCCCATAACCAGATCACTAGTGGGCACCTGGGAAGCCGGCTGCGACACAAGTTCTACTGGATTAACATGCGTCAGGATGTTGAAGAGTGGTGTCGGATCTGTGATGTGTGCTGTGTCAAGAAGAGGACCAAGACCTTCCAGGAGGAATGGACTGTGTGGAGGACCAAGGCCTTCCAGGAAGAATGGACTGTGTGGAGAAACAAGGACATCATTGGAAGCGGCATAGAAGACCTGATAAGTTGAAAGATTATCTTGTGTATAGTTAGATGTTTTTTTTTTTTTTAAGATTAGGATTTATCTTTGTATATACTATGTAGTTTTGTCGGGACGACAAAGAACTAGGAGGGGGTAGTGTTATGAAGGGGGATTTGTCAGTTAGGTAGTCTCGTACCATCGAGACGTTTCTGGTACCGTAAGTTTCGGTACGAGTCGTCAGAGTTGCCAGTTTGCCTGGTGTTTGTGAGCGTAGTTATTTCGTAACTTAAACATTAATTTATTTTTGTGCTCTTTGTCTTTATGTTTTATTTAAGTAATTGCTTGTTAAATTATGTAATTTAAGTTTGTACGGTTAATGATTTAGAGTGTTATGTAATGTGAGAACTCTAGCATGTTTTGATGTCTCGTAGTTGGTAACTGTTGTTGCTAGGGGCTGATGCAAGACAGTATGTCCTAGAATGTTGGAGAAGTGGATGTTTCTAGAACAATGCAAGCTTATTATAAGGATGGAGAAGAGCTTAGTTAGTCAGTCAGTTTGGAGTTTAGTCGGGTTTCAAGTCAGTGTGTGTGAAGTGCAGTCGGTTTTGGTGAAGGTTGTATATTTTTGGTATTTGTGAAAACAGTGGAAAACAGTGACGGGTTATTGAAGTTTGTATATCAGTGGAACTTGAGAAGACAATGAAGTGTATTAAGTGTAATTACTGTCAGTGAAGATTATTTTCAGTACTTGTGTAATAAGTGAAGTGTTGAGCTTAAGTAATAACAGTTATTAAAGTTTGTATAGCTCCAGTGCTTGTGAGAACAGTGAAGTTGGAAAGAATTAAGTGGAATTATTTGGAAAATAAAGACAGTGAACTTTAAGGAGCCAGTGTTTATTTTCGCCTCAGCTGATCTTGTGTACTGCACACCTAAAGGCTGACCATAGAAGAACAACTCATTGGGCAACGTCCTTCCTGTACTGAACTAATGCTGTTGGAGCCTGTGGCAGTGTGGGGACTGGGACGTAACAATATATATATATATATATATATATATATATATATATATATATATATATATATATATATATATATATATATATATATATATATATATTTAAGAGGGACTGCATCATATATATATATATATATATATATATATATATATATATATATATATATATATATATATATATATATATTACATTACCTTAAACCAGCTATCCTATCTCCAAAAAACACCGATCTTGTCATTACATATCATAACCATTCCACAACACATCCCTGTTCTCCCCCCCGTAAAAAGAACCATGGCTGCTGCTATACTGGGAATCAGTGCGGTGGTTTCTCGGGTGACCACCACCGGTAGGGCTGGGTTGTCCGCACAGGGCCCTCCCTGTCATCATCAAGCGACTTTGCCACCTCCAGTGTTGCGGCGCCCTAAATCTTCTCGTCAGTGCAGTAAAATTTTCTTTTGCAATATTATGGGACTTCACTCCAACATCAACTCTGTTCAAAATTTCCTCCAGTTTGAATCCCCTGCTCTTCTATTTCTGACAAAGACACAAGTAAGCTCTACCTCTGATTTAGCTAGATTGAATTTTCCTGGATATATCTCGATTCAAAATTTCAGACCCAAAGGAGGCGTATGTTGCCTTGCTAAATCAGAAATTGCCTTGGAGGAGATTACTAAATTTAATTGCCCTTTTTTCGACTATTCCATATGCAAATTTAATTCTTTTGATAAAATTAAGTATTTCTGTTATGTTTATCGTTCCCCTAATGCCCCTTCAGAGCCTAGTTTATTTGACTGTCTTCACAACTAAGTGTCCTCAACATTAATACTGCATCAGAAATTACTATTCTGGGTGATTTTATTGTCCATAATGTCGAATGGCTCACTTATTCACCCAGAACTGATGACTCTGGTCTTGAATGTGAGCTATTTGCAGACTTATTTAATCTCACCCAGTTAGTCAACCCACCCGTGTACCAGACAACCCTGATCAAAATCCCCATCTATTGGACTTGTTTCTAACAACCAATTCAGATAATTATAATATCGAAGTGAAGTCCCCCCTCAGATCCTCGGATCATTGTCTGATTCAAGCCACCAGTTTCACACCTACCACACCCTCCTGCTCTGAATCTGTCGTGATGAGTAAATGGCACTACGACAGGGCAGACTGGGAGGGACTTCAAAATTTTCTCATGGATATTCCTTGGACCTCTTTTTTCTCCCATGATGCAAATTCCACATTGGGCCACATACATGATTTCATTAAAGTCAGCATGGAAACATTCATTCCCCATCATAGTTACAGAAAAAGATGTAATTCTCCTAAATGGTTTGACCACAATTGTGCTAGAGTAACAGAACATAAAACAATAGCCTATAACACTTATACAAAGACCAAAACCAAAGAAACCTTTAACTATTAATAAAATATCAGAAACCATGCCAAAACTATTATCAATCTTTCTAAATCAAACATTCTACATAGACAAGCTAACAAACTACTAAACAATCCAAATGATAACAAAATATTCTGGTCAACCCTTATTTCATTTAAAACTAATTTCACTACTACCTCTTCCATTCCACCGTTACAGTCGCCCAATGGAAATCTAGTAAGTGACCCATGCGGAAAAGCCAACCTTCTTGTTGACATTTTTTCAACAAACTCAACCCTAAATTCAGAAAATCATAATATTCCTGAACTTGATTTTCATTCCCCACAAATACCTCCCTTCATGATTCGCACCAGACACGTACAAGCCGTATCACAGAATCTATCAGCAGACAAAGCCACTGGTCCAGATGAAATTCCTTCAATAGTACTTAAAAACTGCTCCTCAGTGCTGGCTCCTGTATTAGCAAAATTTTTCCGCTTATGCATCCGTACCTCAATTTTTCCAGCCCCTTGGAAAGAAACAAATATTCATCCTGTTCCTAAAAAGGGGGCAACTTCTGATCCATCAAACTATAGACCAATTGCAATAACTTCCATTCTCGGTAAAGTTTTTGAGACATGAATCAACAAACACATAGTCAAGCATCCAGAAATCAATAAATTGATCAATGATCGGCAGTACGGATTTAGACAGGAACGTTCAACTGTAGATATTCTTTGCCTTCTTATCCATCAGATTAACAAAACAATAGACCAACATGGTGAAACACACACAGTAGCACTTGATATATCAACAGCATTTGACAGAGTATGGCACCAGGCCTTATTGTCTAAGATGTCACACTATGGCCTTGCATCACTGGTTCCTCTAATTTCTTCTTACCTTCATATTAGAAAAATATGGGTCATAGTAGATGGAATTTATTCTCAGTTTCGTTCCATAAACGCTGGCGTACCTCAGGGATCAGTTTTGGTGCTAACCCTTTTTCTCATTCATATAAATGACCTCTTATCTGTCACGCACAACCCAATACACTCTTATGCTGATGACTCGACCCTTCATAGTTCTTTTACATTTAGTACCTCCTTTACACAATTTGATATTATAAATTCCCAAATTAACACAGCAATTTCTTTGAACCAGGACCTTTCTATAATTAATCAATGGGGACAAAAAAATCTGGTCTCATTTAATGCTCAGAAAACTAAATACATTAATTTCTCCAATAGAAAGAAGCCCTCAGACTCACACATAATTTTATATGATGTCAGTATTCCCATATCCACTACAACTGATATCCTAGGTGTTATCTAAACCCCAACCTAAGCTGGACAGCTTATGTTAAATCCCTTGCTAAAAATGCTTCTAAAAAACTGGGACTTATGTACAGAGTTCGTGAGTTCGTCACTGACGAGGAGATGGCCACAATATACAAAAGTCATGTGCGTTCTCAGATCAAATACTTTTCACCACTGTGGAGTGGATGTGGAGCGGTTGCATTGAGGCAGTTGGACAAAATTCAAAATAAAGCCATTAGATTAATCAATAATCCTGCCATAATGCAGGACCTTCCTATGTTATCAGTACGTCGAGATGTTGCTTCTTTAGCATTATTTTGTCGATATTTTTACGGTAAGTGCTCTAACGAACTGGCTTCAATTGTGCCTCCCCTTCACATTTTCTCCCGAAATACTCGGGCAGCTGGGAGCGCCCATGAACTCACACTCTCTCCCCGCAATGCAGAACCTCTGCTTATCAAAATTCATTCATCCCCAGAACTACTACTCGCTGGAATTCACTTCCTGGGAGTTGCTTCCCACATACATTTAATCCTCTCGATTTTAAATCCAATTGTTATAAGTATTTTATAAATGGAGGATGTCTTTAGGCACATGGACTTATTTCTTTCCTTTGTTTTTCCTTCCTGTATTCATTAATATATATATATATATATATATATATATATATATATATATATATATATATATATATATATATATATTTAAGAAGGATTGCATCAGCCTTTCTCTTTGCCTTTACTCTATGAATATGAAAGGGGATGCATATAGAACTCACTTACAGCTCTAACAGACGATATTTTTTACGATGAATTTAAATGTATACATTACAGTTGTTAAAGTGGCTCTCCTAGTGGTCAAGACAAATTATCCATAAATAATGAAATAAACATTTTTTTTTTTTGTCTTGACCAACCATGTCAGTATTAACTACAACACTTCGGATTGATGGACGGTTTCGTGGAGTGGGCAGAGGAGGTGGGGTGGGTGGGAATGGTTGGAAGGTTGGAGGGTAATGGGTAAATAAGGCCATGGTAGGAATATTTCCATGAGAAATATATTTCTGGGGATATGAGCCCAAGTAGGACGATAGTTCCAGTGGGTGAAATGGGACCCTGGGATTTTCTCCCATACATGTTCCCAGGCAATGCCACTATGAACGACGGATACCCCTGATGGTGTGTAATATTGCAGATTATTCTCTCTCTCTCTCTCTCTCTCTCTCTCTCTCTCTCTCTCTCTCTCTCTCTCTCTCTCTCTCTCTCTCTCTCCCCATATACCTCCTGCCTGCTTGTGCATATATGTATATATGCATCTGAGTATATACACAACTACCATCACTAAAACATTTTAGGCAATGGCTATAGAGAGATAAGCTGTCCAAACGGTTTTGTTTAACTCCAGTGACCATTTTCATAGTAAGCACTTTTATAACAAAAATTATAGTATTTGATCTGAACCAAAACGGATCTGAGTATTGCAGCCACCAGGCGTGAAACACCAATATTATTACACAACAACATACTACTACTACTATTCCCACAACAACAACAATGAATACTATACTACTCTACTACTACTACTACTACTACTACTACTACTAATAATAATAATAATAATAATAATAATAATAATGTTATGACTGGAGAATTGCCAGTTAGGTACTCTCGTACCTTCGAGACGTTTCTGGTACGGTAAGTTCCGGTACGAGTCATCAGAGCTGCCAGTTTGTCTTCTGTTTGTGAGCTAAGTTATTTCGTAAGTTATGCATCAGTTTTCGTGCTCTTTTTCTTTATAATGTTTTATTAAGTGATTGCTTGTTAAATTATGCAGTTTAAGTTCGTATGGTAAATGATTTAGAGTGTTATGTAATGTAGTTTTTTTTTTTTCTTTTTTTTGGCTATCAACCATTGGGGCCGGAGCCCCTGTAATGCAAAAATATATGTATACACACACACACACACACACACACACACACATATATATATATATATATATATATATATATATATATATATATATACACACACATCCATGCATATGAACATACACACTTTCATGCACAAGTACATATTTATATAATATTTTTTATTTTATTATTTTTTTGTATTTGTATTTTTATTTTTTTGATTTTTTATTACTTTTTAACCTTATATTACCTAACGGCCATACCACGTTGAGTACACCGCTTCCCGTCCGATCAGCGAAATAAGCAACGTTGGGTCTGGTTAGTACTTGGATGGGTGACCACCTAGGAACACCAGACGCTGTTGGCATAACGTTCTCCCTACGTGTGTGGGGTTGGTGGAGGATTAGTGCCCCTCCCTGTAAAACAATTAACTTTAAGCCCTTGGCCACCCCGTTTGGGATACATGGCGTCTGGCAATGAATGAAAAAACAAAAATACCTAATCTAAAGACCCTAAAACTAATCACCTAACAGACAAATCACTAACCTATACTAAGTCCTAAGAGACAAATAACTAGACCTACATTAATGGTAAAAAAGCCTCGACCAAGAGAACACCATCGACTGCAGATATGTAATGCCTTTCTACATTACAGACCTGCACTCATCACCTGGTGGCTGTCAGTCGAGGCACAACCTAATATAGGGGACATCAATATATGAAAGGGAACCAGACGAGTCAAGAACATTTCCATATACGTCAGCTGTCGGCCCTAATTAGAATAACTTGAGCAAGATGGTATAATGTATTTACATATTTTGTACAAAAGGTGAAGAACCTCGCCCAGCAGACCACCATCGACTGCAAGTGCCCAATACCTTTCTATATTGCACACTTGCACTCATCAGCTGGTGACTGTCAGGCGAGGAATGTGGCTTAATGTAGGGGACATCTATATTAGAAATAGATCAGAGGGAGAAGGAACTATTTCAAATATGCCAATTGTCAACCCTACTTAATATTACAATATATACATATTCACCGTTGATAGAAACCATAACCACACAATAAAAAAGTCACATCACTCTGATCAGTCCACTCTCTCTCAAGAAAGCCATCAATTTATCAGTCATAACAACGTTCCCATCACCTAGGATGGTGGAAAGGGTGAAGGGGACCTCCACTGCGCCGCAGTAATTTATGTGTGATGAGTAAGGATGGAACTTTGGGGGATGAAGTACGTGAAAGGGTACAGCAGGGAAGAAAGGTTGTTGGTACACTGAAAGCAGTGATGAGAAATAGGGAGGTGAGTATGGAAGTTAAGAAGTCACTGCATGATGGTATTGTGATCCCTACCCTGACGTATGGAAGCGAGGCGTGGACCTTGCAAGAGGGGAACAAGTCAAGAGTGAGAGCAGTGGAAATGAGTTACTTGAGAGGAGCATGTGGAGTGACGTGGAGGGACAGGTTGACGAATGAAGAAGTGAAGGAACGTTGTGGGGTGGATGTGGATGTGGTTAAAAAGATTAGGAGAAATACACTGAGTTGGTTTGGACATGTGGAGAGAATGGAGAATGAAAGACTGACTAAGAGGGTGTATGTAGGTGAGGTGGAGGGAGGGAGAAGGAGGGATAGACCGAGGATGAGGTGGAGGGATGGAGTTGAGAGGTATATAAGGGAGGGGGGGTGAGTTGGGGGGAGGGGAGTCAAATGGTGGGTGACAGAGTGACTTGGAGGCGTTTTGTCTGTGGCCACCCTTTGCGGGATTAGGGAGTCGGGCTATAGATAGATAGATAGATAGACGTTCACGAATAAATCGCTGACAGCGCAGGATGATATGACTGATAGATAACACTGCATTACAGATGTCACAGTGGGGTGAGAAGCGTCTTTCCATATATGGTTACATGTGAGTTAAAACGGTGGCATTGAGCTATAATCTCGCCAATACTTTTTCTTCAAGGCGACTGGGGCGGTTGGCAGTGTCCCAGTCGCCCAGGTGCGGCTTACAAGTTGGAATATTTAGTCTGGTCCACTGACCTTGCCACAGAAGATTTATTGATTTCTTTCTGAGAGAGAGACTCGACCGTAGATCACGAGGAACGTCCCAAGTCTCCTCGAGCTCTATAGCTGACTTTGCATATAAGTCAGCCTGCTCATTGCCATAGATATGACAATGACCAGGCACCCAGATCAGCGTGAATGACTTGTTGCATGAATGCAACTTATTAACGATGCGGCCCTGGATCTCATGGAGTCCGTAGTACAAGATGCAATTGCCTGAAGGGCTGATTTTGAATCTGAAAATATGACAAATGAGTCATGCCTAGAATTGAGAGCATAGTCTATGGCTTTGTCAATAGCAAAAAGTTTGGAGGTAAACACAGATGTATGAGTCAGCAACCGATACCTGAGGGCACATTCAGTCGACCACACACTTGCACCTAAACATTCACTCGACTTGGAGCCGTCGGTGTACAATTGATGGGACCCCAAGTGACGAATGATGATGTTACGGAACAAGAGGTGGACCTCCGCCTCCGGCGTCTTGGCCTTTGGTGCTGAGAGCCATGATACATCCACTGTAAAGCCGGGTGTCTCCCATGGCGCTATATTTTTAAACAACTTGTCACAGTCACTGAGGTCCACACTAAGCTCCTGAGTTAGTAAGTGGAGGTGAACGGCAAGTGGCCGATGCACCCCCTGCATAAGGTGGTGGTATTGACGCGGGGGGGAACAGGCCACATTGCCGATATTACTTTTTCTAAATGCCCTAATGCCGTAGGACAAGGCCAGATGTTCGCGGCGAATATGGAGGGGAAGCACATTCGACTCCACTTCCATATGAGCTACATGGGTACACCAGACGGCTCCAAGACACATTCGCAAACATTTATTCTGTAGAACATCCAATCCTTTCAGTGTGGCATCGGATGCCGAGCCATACACGTGTGCGCCATAATCTAGCTTTCATCGAATGAGGGACTTATACACCATTAATAAAGATTTTCTGTCAGCACCCCATGTAGTACCCGCAAGGTACTTGAGGACATTTACCGGTTTATCGCAACAAGGAAGCAAAGTATTAACATGAATTTTAAAATTCATATGATGATCAAAATGTAGGCCCAAAAACTTTACAGAATTTTTAAAAGGTACCACCTGATTATCAAAAGTTAAGCACAAATTAGGTACGTTATGAGTCGTAAAAACTACAGCGGCACACTTACGGATGGAAAGCTTAAATCCCCACTACAAGGCCCATTGGTGGACGGAGTCAAGGGCTGCTTGAATCTGCCCAGCCGAAAATTGTGCATTACGGGAAGAGTGCCATATTTCACAATCGTCAGCGTAGAGCGAGTATTTAAGATTCCTCGGGATGGGAGCTGATGACAGAATATCATTGATCATAATAATAAATAAAGTAGGACTAAAGACACATCCCTGCAGCACCCTGTTTTCCTGGATAAATATATCTGATGTTACGTTACGGGGCAATTTGACAGAGAAAGTCCTGTCCCTTAAGAAATTTGAAATAAAAATAGGCAAATTTCCTCTTAAACTATAAACATAGAGCTTCATTAATATACCGTGTCGCCATGTCATGTCATAGGCTTTATGGATGTCCAAAAACACCCCTATCATGAATGCTTTATTGGCAAATGCCTCTGCAATACAATGCTCCAAATTCATTAAATGATCTAGTGAACTTCTGTATTTACGGAAGCCATATTGTTGATCATTTAACAAATTCTTCGACTCTAAAACAAAAAGAAGCCTATTGTTTACCATTCGTTCCATGACCTTACATAGACAAGAAGTCAACACAATAGGACGAAATGAAGTGGGACTCATAACACGACCAGCCTCTTTGGGTATCGGTATGATGTGCTCAAAGTGCCATGAGTTTGGGAACATTCGAGACGCCCAAATCTCATTGTACAATGCTAACATCTTAATCAGGTTGTCCTGATTAAGGTGCTGGATCGTATATACCGTACGTGATGGTGTCTGGTCCAGGGCTGGTGTCTTTACAGGATTTAAGGGCAAGGAGCAGTTCATCTAGTGTAAACTCTTGGTTGTACAGGGAGTCTGTCTTTTGTGGCAAAGTCTATGATCTGTAGCTCAGCCGTGCGTTTATGATGTTGGAAACGCAGATCATAATTGGCAGAGCTACTTGCATGAGAAAAACTCCTGGCGAGGATGTTAGCAACGTCCACAGGCTCGTCATAGATGTTATTATTTACCTGCAGGGTCGTAATAGGTATGTATGGGCCTTTATTATTTAATATTCTTATAGTGGGCCAGACTTTACGTAATGGTGTAGTACGAATCACCGTGGACACAAAGGACCGCCAGGAGTCACGTTTGGCCCTTTTTATTATTCTCCTTGCCTCAGCCCGTGCTTGTGTGTATGCATTGAAATTTTCCCCTGTAGGCTGACTGTCAAAAATACTGTATCTCCTATTGCGTTTTCTTAATGCTTGACAGCAATCCGGCGTCCATCAATGTGCTCTATGCTTTGCATGAACTGTAGAAGTCTTGGGAATTGCAGCCTCAGCTGCGTGTAATATGGATTTTGTTATATTTTCGACCTTAACATCTATGGTCTCCCCAGATATATCTAAATTGGCGATCCTTGAGAAGGATCCCCAATCTGCTTTCTTATAGTTAAATTTTGGAGGTGGAGGGTCCAAAACGATGCCGCGTGTATAAGAAAGACAGATGGGTAAATGACCACTTCCCAAGGAGTAGTTGTAAGGGTCCCTTGAGAAATCTTGATGTACACCAGGGGAGGCCAAAGATAAGTCAATGGCCAAAAAGTTACCCGTATGATCATCTACACGAGTCGCTCTACCATCGTCCAGAAGACAGAGGTTGGATGTAGTATTAGGTCGACTGCTTGCTCCCCACAACCATCAATTCTCCAGCTACCCCATTGATAGTGATGGGAGTTAAAATCGCCCAACACTAATTTATTCCCAGGCAGATGTTCAAATATTGAATATAAAGCATCACTATCAATGGGGCCATGTGGAGGACAGTACAGAGAGCGAATAGACATTTGCATGTTATTAAATTTTACTCTGCACGCAACCGTTTCCAGAGTAGAATTTAGAATCACTTCCGTTTGTAGGTGTGATTTGTGTGTGTATAAGGCTACTCCGTGACTTTCATGTCTTCTATACGGGTGGTAATGTTTTAACTGTGGAGGATCAGGATGATCCTCCAGGCACGTCTCCTGTAAACAAACAACGTCTGGCCTGCGTATAGAAAGCAAGATTGCTATATCTTGTAATTTAATACCTCTACAAATCCGCTGTAATACAGTGAATGTGGCGGTTTAAGATTTACTTTGGGGGCCAGTGTGGTTGGTCGTTTTTTGTCGCCCGCCAGCAGGCGAGCGACTACCGGGGGACCTATCCCGGTACTTGTTTACAGAAACCTCCATATTGTTGTCAATTACTAGGTTCCCTGACTCCCCCAGGAAGAGCTACCCTTCCTCTCCCTCGCTGGAGTGGGAACTGGAAGAACATGAGGATGAGACTGTTTTGTGAGGGTGGTCATGTTACTTTTGCTAGACTTGTCGGACTTTGCTTTAGGCCGTACTGATGGACAGGCAGCAGCAGCCTGAGAATAGATTAAAACCTTAGGGATGTCAGTGAGAGAGCTGGAGCGGACGGGAGGCTGAGATGGAGAGGTACTGTGAGTGGCATGAGGGAGAAGGACAAGATCAGTCTGCGTCTATACAGAGCACATCACAGGACGGGACATTACCGCTTAAGCATAGGATCTATTTGGCGTGGGAGTTGCATGCAACTCCTTCACCTTTTTCTTAGCTTCGTAATAGGAAATGCACTCAGTTGCCTTCACTGTGCAGACCTCCTTCTCCTCCTTCCACTTGGGACAGTCCCTAAAGGAAGTGGAGTGAGTGCCCTTGCAGTGAAAGCAACATACCGTCTCAGATGTACAATGGTCCGCATCATGACCTTGGCTTGCACACTTGCCACACACTGGCTGGGAAGCCCGACAAGTCTTGGCACCATGCCCATATAACTGGCATTTCATACAACGGAAAGGGTTGGGGATGTATGGCCGCACATGAACAATTTCGTAGCCAATTTTTACATGGCTAGGCAGTGACACTTTACCAAAAGTTAGAATGATGGTTGCAGTCCTTGTCCTGACACCTTCCGAAAATCTGGTGATAAATCTAGCATCGATGACATCTTGCTGAGTGAGTTCCTCTATGATCTCTTCCTCACTCATCACCATAAGATCCCTGCAAGTGATAACTCCCTTGCAGGAATTCATGGAAGTTGGGATCTTGGTTTCGACATCATAGATGTGGAACTTGCACAGCTTCAGCAAGTCCTTAACTTGGGATGAATTACACGTTTTTACAAGGTCTCCATTCGCAAGTTTTTTTACTTGTTCCACCTCCCCAGCACAGCCATCAATAACCTTCTTAATCATGAAGGGATTGAGACTGCTCAAGGGAGTGGAACCTAGAGCAGTGATGATTACAAATTCTGCATTATTAACAGGGACGTCACGAGGCAAACGAGTCTGGGGCCGTTCTGTCTGGGGGCTGTCAGTCCGTGTAGTAGTCGGGGGTCGGTCAGGACTACACCCCCTAGTGGCGTCCGCTATAGAATCCACTCCCTCCATAATGTAGGAAAACTCTAGCATGTTTTGATGTCTCGTAGTTGGTAACTGTTGTTGCTAGGGGCTGATGCAAGACAGTATGTCATAGAATGTTGGAGAAGTAGAAGTTTCGAGACTAATGCAAGCTTGTATAAGGATAGGGTAGAGACTGTTTTGAGTTGATAGTCGGGTTTCAGTTCAATGTGAGTGAAGTGCAGTCGGTTTTGGTGCAGAGCTGTTAGTGAAGTTTGTGGAGAGTTGCTTTGCAAGGATTAAGTTTTTTTTTTTTTAATGCGAGGAAGAAGGAACCAAAGGCCATGAGCCCGCAATAACCGTTCCCTCCAAGAGAAAAACAAAATACAATAGAGAGCCAAATTCAACATCCGTTCATTTTTAGATGCCTGGACACGCTGCGTTTGAAAGATTGGAGATCATAGGCAGCAGGAAATACAGACAGAGGGAGACAGTTCCAGAGTTGACCTCTTGCATAAATGAAGGACTGGGAATAACGGTTAACTCTTGCATTAGAGAGTTGGACAGAAAAGGGATGAGAGTTTGCTGCTAGACGGGTGCTACGCGCCCATCGTAGAGGTGGAGGAATGCATGCAGACAGTTCAGAGGAGCAGTGACCATTAAAGTAGCGATAGAAAAGAGATAAAGATGCAACAGTGCGGCAATGAGACAGAGGTTGAAGGGAGTCAGTAAGAGGAGGAGAGTTAATGAGATGAAAAGCCTTTGACTCCACCCTGTTGAGAAGAGCTGTATGTGGGGAGCCTCCCCACACATGAGAGTTGTACTCCACACAGGGACGGATAAACCCCTTGTATAAAGTCAATAATTGTGCAGGGGTAAAGAAAGAACGGAGTCGGCTTAGCACACCCAATCTCTTGGAAGCAGATTTTACAAGAGATGTAATATGATCTTTCCAAGATAAGTCCCAAGTACTGTAAATGAAACCCCAAGCATGTTCAAGGATGATGCAGGATTAAGCTGAATATTGTTAAACATTAGTGGGTATACCTGTGGAAGATTTTGACGAGTTGATAGGTGTAAGAACTGAGTCTTAGATGCATTAAAAACAACAAAATTATTTTTACCCCAGTCAGAGATACAAGCCAAGTCAGACATTAGGTGTGCCATAGCCTCATCCCTTGTTTGTTGAAGTAACTGCTGAGATGGGCGTTGCCGGAACCGAATGAAGAGGTGAAGGGTGGAGTCATCAGTGTATGAGTGGATAGGGTTAGATGTACAGGTTAGAAGGTCATTGATGAATAAAAGGAAGAGAGTTGGTGATAGGACAGAGCCTTGAGGAACACCACTGTTGATAGATCTAGGAGAAGAACGATGGCCGTCTACAACAGCGGCTATAGAACGACCAGAAAGGAAGCTAGCGATGAAGGCACAGATAGAAGGATAGAAACCATAAGAGGGCTGTTTGGAAGTTAAAGATTTATGCCAGACTCGATCGAAAGCCTTTGAGATGTTAAGTGCAATGGCAAAGCTTTCACCAAAGTCCCGAAAGGAGGATGACCAGGAGTCTGAAAGGTAGGTGAGAAGATCTCCAGTGGAGCGTCCCTGACGGAACCCGTACTGACGATCGGAAAGAAGGTTGTGATAGGAAAGATGCCTTAAAATTTTTCTATTAAGAATTAACTCAAAAACTTTTGAAATACAGGACGTTAAACCAATTGGATGATAGTTGGAGGGTTGGGAGTGGTCACCCTTCTTTGGGACTGGCTGAATGAGAGCAAACTTCCAGCAAGAAGGAAAGGTACAAGTTGACATACAAAGGTGAAAGAGTTTGCCTAGGCAGGGTGTAAGCACAGAAGCACAGTTTTTGAGAACAACAGGAGGGACTCCATCAGGCCCATATGCCTTGTTAGTATTGAGGCCAGTGATGGCAGAAAATACATCAGCTGAAGAAATTTTAATGTCAGCCATGAGGAAGTCAGAGGCAGGAAGTGATGGAGGAACAGCACCAGAATCGTCTAAGGTGGAATTGGAGGAGAAAGTTTGTGCAAAGGGGTCTGCTTTATCAGTAGAAGAAATAACTACAGAACCATCAGAGTAGAAAAGAGGAGGGAAAGATGATGAGGTAAAGTTGTTAGAAAGGTTTTTGGCAAGATGCCAGAAGGAACGGGAAGAATTCGAGTTGGAGAGTTGAGAGCATTTAGTATGGATGAAATTGCTTTCAGCAGAGCGAAGAACAGACTTAGCACGATTCCGGGCAGAATCGTAAAGATGATGTGATTCAGGGGTGGGTTGGCTCCGGTACCTTTTGTAGGCCCTCTCCTTGTTGTGGGCAGCATGAGAACAAGTGTAATTAAACCAAGGCTTTCTTGCGTTAGTCAAAGCATATGAGAAAGGAATGTATGCTTCCATGCCCGAGAGAATAACCTCTGTAATGCGCAAGGCACACTCAGATGGCTCCCGGCCATGGAAGCAATAATCATTCCAGGGAAAATCAAAGAAGTACTGCCTGAGGGCCTCCCAATCCGCGGCTCCAAAATGCCACAGACGACGTTTCCCTGGAGGGTCCACAGGCCGTACCAGAGTGATAGGACAGGTTAAGGTGATAAGGTTGCGATCGGAGGAGCCCAACGGAGAGAAAAGATTAACAGTGTAAGCAGAAGGATTAGTTGTAAGGAAGAGGTCAAGTATGTTGGAGCTCTCTCCAAGGCGGTCTGGGACATGGGTAGGGTGCTGTACAAGCTGCTCTAGGTCATTAAGGATAGAAAAGATGTAGGCTTGTTCACCAGGCGGATCCGTGAAAGGAGAGGAGAGCCAAAGGTGGTGGTGAACATTGAAATCTCCTAGAATGGAGATTTCAGAGAAAGGAGAAATGGATAGAATGTCTTCCATCGTAGAAGTACGATAGTCGAAAAATTTTTGATAGTAGAATTAGGGGATAAGTAAAGAGCACAGATTTATTTAGTCAGAGAATGACAAGAAAGCTGAAGCCAGAGTGTAGAGAATTTAGAAGAATTGAGTTCAGGAATACGAGAGCAAGATAAGTCTTTGCGTATATATACACAACAGCCACCTTTGGCTTTAAAATGAGTATAGAGAAAGTAGTAGGATACAGAAAAGGGTTTGCTATCAGTTGCCTCAGACAACTGAGTCTCATTTAGAAAAAGAAGGTGAGGGTTAGAGGAGGAGAGGTGGTGCTCAACAGAGCGAAATGTAGAGGAAAGGCCGCGAATGTTGCAGAAATGATGAAGAAGAGAGTCAGACAGTGGTTCCGGGCACCTTGAGTCGTCACCGGGAGAGGGGCGGAAGGTGGGGGCATTTATTGTCCACCCCCCTGGGGACTCCGAGGCTGGGTGATGAAACGCCATGATTCTTTTTTGAATTTTGGAGAAGGAAGTGTAGTGTGTACTGTGCATGTAGTTTGGTGTAGATAGAGAAATTTGTGTTGGAGAGCATGCTGGCCTACTTTCTGTGGAACTGAGACACTGAAAAAGTTCAGCAAAGGGGGATGGTCAGGAACTAGTCCTGGGGGCCGATGAAACGGGAGCTCCAGCACTCCCTATCATCAGCTTTCCATCCACCTCGGGAGTACTGCCCTGCTCGACTGGTGCTACAGTCTGTGACGATTGTATATTTTTGGTACTTGTGAAAACAGTGGCAAACAGTGACGGGTTATTGAAGTTTGTATATCATTGGAAGTTGAGAAAACAGTGAAGTGTTGAGCATTAAGCGTAATAACATTTAGTAAAGTGTGTATAGCTCCAGTGCTTGTAAGAACAGTGAAGTTGGAAAGAATTAAGTGGAATTACTTGGAAAATAAAGAGAGTGAACTTTAAGGAGCCAGTGTTTATTTTCGCCTCAGCTGATGTTGTGTACTGTACACCTAAAGGCTGACCAGAAGAAGAACAACTCGCTGGGCAACGTCCTTCCTGTACTGTACTACTGCTGTTGGAGCCTGTGGCAATGTGGGGAGCGTGGACGTAACAATAATAATAATAATAATAATCATAATAATAATAATAATAATAATAATAATAATAACAAATAAATAAATAAATATTAACAACAACAGCAACAACATTATCATCTTCCTCATTCTCATCATGATCATGATCATCAGCATAATAATAATAATAATAATAATAAAAGTCAGCTATCCCTACTGTGTTGCCACAGTAAGGAAGCTTCGCCATAACTATTTATGGTAAATAATGTATGAAATTTTGGCATCATAAACAAGTCTGTTACCTTTAAAAGTACTTCCAGGTCATTCATACTTGGAACAGTACCCGGACAACTGCCCCATGGACAATCGCCCTCTTAGGAGAACCGCCTTCCGAACAGCTGTCCCCCCGGGCAATTACCTCCCGCTAAAGATTAGCTTAGGTTAGGTTAGGTTTGGTTAGGTTAGGTTAGGTTAGGTCAGGTTAAGTTAGGTCAGATTAGGTTAGGTTAGGTTAAGTTAGGTTAGGTTAGACACTTGCGATCATTATTACAGTGAACCGAGTGATAGTTTGCGGAGACAATTGTCTGAGGGGGCAATTGTCCGGTGGGGGGGGGGGACTGCTGTCCTACGGGGGCGATTGTCCAAGGGGCAGTTGTCCGGAGGGTGCAATTGTCCAGGGGAGAGTTGTCCGGAGGGCAATTGTCCAGGGGGCAGTTGCCCTAAACTTGGAACATGTACTTAGATTAAGCTTCGGTATACCTCTTGTTTAATATCAGTACAGATCTGCAGACAAAGGTGTGAAGGAACACATGAGCACATTTTGCATTTGTCTCAATACCTGGCTATCATAGGAGGGACGACTGTCATATTTCTGTAAAGTTGCAGCTGTACAGCTTTTGAAGTTTTCTAAAAAATGTGCAACAAAGAAAATTCTTATCAAAATTGAATTCGGCACTTTGCACTAGGCTAAACGGCCATGTATTCAGCCAAAATTCTCAGCAAAGCTTTTTTATCATAGGATGTTCAGCCAAAAAGCTGTATCTCAATTTTTGAGATATTTCAAATCCAAATTTGTGATTTTTTGCACCAGAAATGAGTATATGAGCTCCAAAAATAGGCCAAGGTCATTTATAAATGGCACTAGTAGATGGATTACCCTAGGGTACCTTCCTATTTAATATCATCAAGATGTAAGAAAAAAGTGCAATAATAATAATAATAATAATAACGATGATGATAATAATAGTAATAATAATAATAATAATAATAATAATAATAATGACGATGATGATAATAATAATAATAATAATAATAATAATGACGATGATGATAATAATAATAATAATAATAATAATAGTAATAATAATAACAACAACTAGTTACCTATTTACTTACTGTGTAGCCACAATAAAGAAGCTTCACCATAAATATGTATGCCAAATAAGGTGAAATTTTGGCATCATAAACAACTCTGTGGCCATTAAAAGTAGTTCAGGGTCATTCATACTTGGAACAAGTACTTAGACTAACCTAAGGTAGCTTCTTGTTTAATATCAACAAGATCTGAAGACAAATATGTGGAAGAACGCATAGGTAAAGTTTACATATGTCTTAATAACTGGCTAACTGTATGTTTAACTGTAACCATATTCCTTTCACATACTAAGAGGGGCCACAGCTATATTTCGAAGGCTCATCACAAAGGGTTAAGTGGAGAATTTGTCTTAAAGACTGTGTGTGTGTGTGTGTGTGTGTGTGTGTGTGTGTGTGTGTGTGTGTGTGTGTGTGAGAGAGAGAGAGAGAGAGAGAGAGAGAGAGTTAAGTTGCACGTCACAAGGTGGAAGAGTAGAGGTAAGTGGAACGAAGAGAGATGAGGAGAGAGGAAAGGAAAAGAGGAAGAGTAGCACAATAGAGGGGGAGAAGAGGAGAGGGGAGTGTAGGTGAATGAAGGGGAATGTAGCTGAACAGAGTGGAGAGAGGAATGGGAAAAGAGCTGAAATTGGGGACAATGAAATAAATCAACAGAAATTAGGAAAGGGGTACAAAAAGTACAAAGGATAGCAAACAGAAACAGACCTATTGATCTTTTTGAGCTGTTTATTACAGGATAGGTTATAACGAACGTAACTGCTCTATCTGTCAGAGACAAGGATGGAAAAGCATGAAGGTTCTCCCCACCCACAAAATCCTTCAACCAAAATTGTCAGGAAATAGCGAGAAGGAACACCACGCACCATACGAAAGCCGCCATGGAAATCTCATATGAGAGGATGAATGGAAACCATATTGTATATCATTTTAACCAGCTCTCTAATGAGGAGAAGCCCTGTCCTCACACACAGGGACAGACCTATATACAAGCTTCCTGAAGAGTTCACTGAATCAGTTCGAAAATTAACCAACACCTGGAGTTAACATCGAAAGTCTTGTCTTAGCCACACAGAAAATTTAGCTGGCAATGTTACTGCAGGAGAAGCATTTTGTAAAAGCGGACATTGTATAGTTACATTTAACCTTGAATTCATTGAAAATGTCCAGCCAGTTATGAGAAAGTGTCCAGCTATAAGAGGGATAATTTTAATAAATTAAATGCAGTCGTAGATGCCAGTGATTTGCATCCCATTGTCGAACGTTAGATATCGATGATGCATGGCAGTAGCAGAAACTGTAAACAATGCAGTCAAGTATTCCAATGTGCAACAGAAGGGCTGCCCAAAATTCCAGACCCAAATGGTGAAACTCCGATATTACACAATGTTTGTTACGAACATATCTTGTACAGTAATGAAAATCCAAAAAGGAATCAGTGTGGAAAAAACAAATATGCTGCTGTTCAACACAATATATGTATATAGATAGATATATATATATATATATATATATATATATATATATATATATATATATATATATATATATATATATATATATATATATATATATATATATATATATATATATATATATAGCCTTTATGCACTTATTGCCCTTATTAAGTCAAATCTGAATCAGTTTTCCAGCTACATCAGAAACAAAAAGATAACACCAACAACCAGACCCTTAATCACAGATAATATACAGCAGAGGATAGTGATAATTAAACTAAGATGGCGAGAATTCTTAATATTTTCTTCATGTTAGTATTTATAATAGAAAAGGCACGTAGGATTCTGGTAGTTTTACCAGTTCTTATTGAAGATGGTAACAATGAATGCTATTACAGTCAGTGAAAATGATGTACGACCTGCAATCAGTGAACTCAAGGAAAATAAATCACCGAGGCAGGAAAAAATAGTGTATCTCCACTCGTATTAAACGAAATACAGGATGAAATATCAAACCCTTTATGTGAGCATTTTAACTGACCACTAAAGAACAGTAAGATGCCACGCGAGTGGGAGCTTGCAAACGTATATCCGATATTCAAATAGGACAACAAAACACAACCAGAAAACTCCCGCCAAATTTTTTTAATATCATTGGTATGTATGTTGCTTGAAGCTGTTATCGGAGACAAACTTATGAAACACTTAGAAACGAATAACCTCATCAAAGATTCGCAATATGCTTTTCAAAATAATCGCTCCTCCATCACAAATCTGTTGGACTCAACAATATATTAAACATGTGCGACGAGACAAAGTCTGCTGACGTTGATTAACTCGATTTTCAAAAGGCTTTTGAGAAAGTTCGATATAAAAGACTCCTTCAGAAGCTAAAGGCACATGTTTTCAGTGGCAATGTTCTCAGGTGTATCAAAGATTAGCTTAGTGGACGAAAGCAAAGGTTTGTAATTATTGGATACGAATTTAGCTGAATAGACGTTACAAGTGGAGTGCTGCAGCATTCAGTGTTAGGTCCTTTCCTTTCTTTAATATACATAAATGATATTGATGATTATTTTGTAAACATTCTAGATTTGTCAGTTATAAAACAATATTGCAGAGGCAGGCAGTTCGGAGAGATCTTGATCAACTGCGTAAATGAGCTCAAACATGGCAACTGGACTTCATTATCAATAAATGTTAAGCACAAAACATTGGCAGTTAAACCGTAAGGGCCAGTTTGAACATAATTAACGTTCAGTTTGATAATGTAAACCATGAAAAATACTTAGGAGTTACAATAACAAATGATCTGGAACCACACCATGAGTGTATAGAAGCTGTAAAAAAAAAATAATAATAATTGATTAGATTCATAGAAAGAATATTGGAGTAGAAATCCAAAATATTGTCCTCACTTTGTATTATTTCTTAGTATGCATGAACTACTGGTAACTGTATTATAAAATACAGTATTATAAAAAGGATATGGAGAAACTTGAGAGAGGACAGTCAAGGGCAATAAAAGCGAGACCTAGATTGAGAAAAAAAATTAAGAACGATTAGTAAAGCTGAATCTGTTTACCTTTACTATGCACAAACTACAAGGAGATTGAATTCAAGTATACAAAATCTTCAAAGGATATGATAATATGGCTGTCAAAAAGTATTTTGCAATAGACTAATCAAATTATACTAGAAGCAATGGACATGAAACCTACCTACAGTACATGAATCAAGGTTCTTAATCTGCTCGTAAATCTATGGAACAAGTTGGCTCCTCTACCTGGACAAGTGTTTGCCTTCTGTTTCCCAGTTAAGCATGCCCACTTCTGAATAATGCGTCTGTTAATAGGGATCTCATACAATTTAAAACATGTTAGGCGTACCAATAACCATAGACCCTCCCTAGATGCGGTGGCTGTGGCACTTTGGAACTGTTGACTGGGAGGCCCTCAGACCGTACTTGTTGGAATTTCCCTGGAATGATTACACATACCACCACATATCGCCACACCACATACCACCACACCACATACCACCAAACCACATACCTCCACACCACATACCACCAGACCACATACCACCAGACCACATACCACCAGATTACACCACATATCACCACACCACATACCACCACAGATCATACAGCCACATCACATATCACAGCACCGCACCGCAATAACACTTCCACATCTGATGCATACCATAACACAACACACTAAACAAAAAAGCAAAAACCCACATCACATTACAGCACACCGCACTACGCCATACCACACTACACATGACTGAGAAGCAATGATCTACACTGCACTTGCTTCCTCGTCACACGGAACACTTTCAAGGGTTTATTACCCCCAACACTGGCCACCATCTTAGCCAGTCAGAGTATCCCTGGATCTCCTGTCTTACCTGCCCACTACCTGCCATGACTGTACAAACTTTCTCCCTCATAACAGCTGAAGTACTTTATATTTATTTCTTCTTTTCTCCATACGTTTTAATTCAGCTTAGGAGAGACCTTTTGAACCGTAGGAACTACATATAGACTTCATTTACCTGTTGAATATGGTGGTGGACAGAGACGCCTTCATGCGGTGGCACTAATATAACCAGCAGCCTCAACTGGGAGCCTCAACTGCCTGGTTGTACAAATATCCCTCAGCTGTTTCCCCATCACCTCAATGAAATTAGTGGACTACAGGAGAAATTCAGTATAATCCTGCACTTCACCGAGTTCACGGATATAATGAACCTGGAACCACACCAACTACTTTGTCTTCACAAGACAGCTTTCCTAAATCTACTACGACAACCTGAGACTAGAAGAGAAATAAAAAAGAAAAAAAAAGAAAAAGACGCCCTTAGGTACTATAGTGCCACCCAACTCACCTTTACTTCAAAGTCTATAGTGAACGTCTACCAGCCCTACCCACCACCACCTATCATTGCCGACATGTTTCTCCCCAGTCCGGCTGACACACCTTATATTAGCAGTTGATTCTTGATATCTCCTGATGATGTTATTCACTTTATTACAGTCTCCGAACTGTCTTGGAGAGGTACACAGGGTAGCTTTCATTAACTGCTGAGTTGAAGGAAATCATGTAAAAGAATAAAATAAAAAGATGACATTGTACTGAAATAGTTCTATATCCCCGTAATTCCCCATAACATGATGCTGAAGAGGAACGCCTTCATGTGGTGGGGCCGATATAGCTGAGCGACTCAACTTTCTGGTTATACAAATGTCCCTCAGCTACTTCCTTATCCCCACAAAGAAGGATGGTGGACCGCAGGAGAAAAGTAACGTAAGCCTGCTGTCCACCCAGTTTCACGTTTCAGATGAACCTGGGGCTACAACAACTACTGCTACTCGCTGCATTATTTTCAAAGGTTCAGTATTCATCTTGCCTTCTAGAAAATCAATGTTCGGGATTCATACCTGACCCAGCCACCACCCGCTGTGATTGCCCCATCTCTCTGCCCCGCCCCAGCTGACTCCTGCACTCTGCCATTTTGTGACCCAATTTCACACTTGGTTTAGTCCACCCGAATGAGGTAGTCAGTTTAGCCTCACCATAAAGTTTCTGTCACACAATTATCTAGTGAATATTCCTCTTCGAGTAACCTAGATCTAGTGGTGGGAACAACTGTAGCATTCTGTTCCAGCAAATGATACATGATATTATATAGGTGAGAGCCAATACACAATATTCGCATTATAGATCCCCTTGTAGATCGATGGTACCTCGTTCGTGCTTTGCCTTTGGTTTAAGTTTAGGGTAGAATGTGGTAAATATTTAAAGTGAGAGATGGTAGTATGCTCTTTCATATGACTGCACCCTGTTGGTACATATTTTTGTTCTACTAGGAACAAGGAGCTAAAGGCCAAAAGCTGCAAGCTTGTTCCCTCCAAGAAAAAGCAAAAACAAGTTAACAGACAGCCAAATTCAAGATCCGTTCATTTCGAGATCCCTGAACACACTGCATTTGAAAGACTGGAGGTCGTAGGCAGTAGGAAATATAGACAGAGGAAAACAGTTCTAGAGTTGACTTGTTGCATACATGAACGACTGGGAATAACGGTTACCTCTTGCATTAGATAGTTGGACAAAAAAGGAATAATTGTCTGTTGTTTGACGGGTGCTCTGTGCCTGCTGTAGTGGTGGAGGGAAGCAAGCAGGCAGTTCAGAGGAGCAGTGACCAATGAAAGAGCAGTAGAAAAGAGATAAAGATACAGCAATGGGGCATAGAGATGGAGGTTCAAGGGAGCAGGTAAGAGGAGGAAATTTAGTGAGATGAAAAGCCTTTGACTCCATCTTGTTGAGAAGAACTATGTGGGGGAAGCCTTCCCACACATTGGAGATGTACTCTACGCAGGGGCAGATAAAACCCATGAATAAAGTCAATAACTATGCAGGGGTAAAGAAGGCACGGAGTCGGCTTACCACACCTAATCTCTTGGATGCAGACATCACAAAAGAGGTAATATGATCTTTGTAAGATAAATACCAAGAGGATGAAACGCCATCTCTTTTCATAGATGATACAGAAATGTGTTGGATATTGATAAAATAAGTGGATACTCATGTAGAAGATTTTGCGATGATGAAAAATGTAAGAACTGAGTTTCAATATATTAATAATATCAACAAGATTACTTCTACCCCAATCAGAGATAAGAACCAAGTCAGACACTACGTGTACTATAGTCTCATCCTTTGTTTATTGAAATAACTGCTGAGGTGGACGCTGTGAGAAGCGAAAGGAAAAGTGAAGGATGGATTCATCAGCGTATGAGTGGATATGGTTAGATGAACAGTTTAGGTCATTGATCAATAGATGGAAGAGAGTCGGTGATAGGACAGAGCCTTGAGGAATACCACTATTGATAGCTCCAGGAGAATTATGGTGGCCGCCTACAACAGAAGCTATAGAACGACCAGAAAGAATGCAGAGATAAAGACACAGATAGAAGGATAGAAACCGTAAGAGGGCAGTTTTGATGTCAAAGATTTATGCCAGACTCGATCGAAAGCCTTTGATATGTCAAGTGCAATGGCAAAGCTTTCGCCAAAGTCCCGAAAGGAGGATGACCAGGAGTCTGAATGGTAGGTGAGAAGATCGCCAGCGGTGCATCCCTGGCGGAACCCATACTGACGATCGAAAATAAGGTTGTGATACGAAGTGTGCTTTAAAATTTTTGTGTTAAGAATTGATTCAAAAACTTTAGAAATACAGAACGTCAAAGCAATTGGGCGATAGTTAGAGGGCTGGGAATGGTCACCTTCCTTGGAACTGGCTGAATGAAAGTAAAATTCCAGCAAGAAGGGAAGGTACAGGTTACAGACAAAGGGGATAGAGTCTACTTAGGCAAGGTGTAAACACAGAAGCACAGTTCTTGAGGACAACAGGGGGGACACCATCAGATCCATGTGCCTTGTTATACGAATATATACTGATTTCTGGCACACACAAATCTATCTATTTATATACCTAGGCTGCTTCCCCCAAGGAAAGGGAGGTAGCCGAGACAGGACGGCACACTCCCCATTTACTCATCCATTCAAACACATTCATTCGCATCTTAGCCTCATAGGGGAGAACAGACAGATCCTCACCGCACCACACCGCACAAGGGTCAACTGCGCAGTGCAATCAGTGACATCCGCAGCAGGGCCCGACAGCAGAGCTGTTTTACCCCTGCCACATCATAACAAACCCATCCCCTTACCCGCACCTGACCTGACTAGCTGATCAGACCAAATGCGGGAGAATATCCCCTCAGGGCTGCGTCATCACTTATTCATTCACAATTTCTCTCCATTTATTTCTGTCACGCACATCAACCCTTCCTTGCTCAACAAACATCCCTCTCGCATCCAGCGCTCTCTTCACACTGTCCATCCATCCTATTCGTGGTCTTCCTCTCAGCCTTACACCTCTCACATCAGATCTAGTTATCTTTTTCACCAATCGCTCATTATCCATTCTCTCCATATGCCCAAATCATTGCAACACCCTCTGCTCAACTCTATCAGCCATCTCCCGAACAACTCCAGTTCTCCTTCGCACTTCATCATTTCGCACTCGATCCATACGCGTCACTCCACACATACTCCTCAGACACCTCATCTCCATTACATTCAAACTTTTCCTCTCTGCTACACCCATATTCCATGTTTCAGCCCCATATAACGCAGTCGGTACCACAACACCCTCATACAGCCTTCTCTTTACATCCATTCTAAGCGAACGACATCTAAACACATTTTTCATTCCTCCCAGCACCTTTCCTACTTCATTTATTCTAAACTTCACTTCTGCATCTATTCTTCCATCCACAGCAACATGTGACCCTAGATATTTAAAACACTCTACCTCCTCAAGCAACTCGCCATTCAAAACTATATTCATCCCCCTACCATCTACCAACTTCGTACACTTCATCACTTTACTCTTATTCTCATTTACTTTCAATTTCCTCCTTTCACACACCCTTCCAAACTCCTCTACCAACTGTCTCAATCTCTCCTCTGAATCAGCCACCAGTGCGGTATCATCTGCAAACAGCAGCTGCTTCAGATTCCACTCTCCACCATCAACATTCACCAGACTCAGACCTCCACCTAAAACTCTTGCATTCACCTCCCTTACAACACCATCCATGTAAATATTAAACAACCAAGACGACATCACACATCCCTGTCGCAGCGCCACTCTCTCGGGAAACCAATCACTCGCAGCATTTCCCACTCTTACACATGCTCTACTATTTACATAAAAACTTTTCACCCCTTTTAGTAACCTACCATCAAGTCCATACAATCTTAAAACAGTCCACAAAGCCTCCCTATCAATTCTATCATACGCTTTCTCTAAATCCATGAATGCCCAAAACACATCCTTGCCTTTTGCTAAATACTTTTCACACACTTGTCTCACAGCAAACACCTGATCCACGCATCCCCTCCCTCTCCTAAAGCCACACTGCTCATCACCAATCACTCCCTCTGTACCCTCTCTAACTCTCATAATTAACACTCTACCATACACCTTACCTACAACACTCAACAGACTTATACCCCTAAAGCTAGTACATTCATACTTATCACCCTTGCCTTTATCTACACCGGGACCACACAAGCACTTGCCCAGTCAATTGGCACCATACCTTTCACAAAGTACACATTCAACAATCTTACTAACCTGTCAACAATAGTCACTCCACCACCCTTCAGGCATTCCACAGCACACCCATCCATACCTGCAGCTTTCCCTGTTTTCATCTCCTGTACTGCCTTCTCCACTTCTTCCTTCGTGATCAAAGAATCATTCAACTCTACCAACACATTTATTCCTTGCACCCTTCCATCCGCCACAATCTCAGCCACTCTTTCCTCCTCTACATTTAACAATCTTTCAAAATACTCTGCCCATCTCTTCCTTACTGCATCCATCGCAATTAACATCCTTCCATCCTCTGCTTTTACCCGTTCTTCCTTCCCAGACTCTCCCTTTCGCACCCTTTTCACCTCCTTCCAAAACATTTTCTTTTTCTGTTGAAAATTCTCTGTCAGCCGCCTACCCCACCTCTCATCTGCTGCCACTTTAGCATCACGCACAGCCCTTCTCGCTCTATTCCTCTTTTCCTTATACCTTTCATATGACATCTCATCCTTCCTCTGCAGCCACACTTCATATGCACGTCTCTTCTCAGCCACAGCCATACTTACTTCCTCGCACCACCATTCACTTCCTTTTCTTACACCACCACCCACACGTCTCACACCACACACCTCTTCCCCATGCCCCACCACAGCACTCTTAAACAACTGCCATTTCTCCTCCACACTGCCATTTTCCTGATCTTTCACTGCGTTCCACTCATCTTTCAATTTTTCCTGATGCTCTATCTTTTTCTCTCTTTTATCCAACTCATTCACTTTCAAAACCTCCCTGCCACACCTAACCCTCCTAGCTCTCACCCATCTCTTACCTACTTTTAGCCTCCCTCCACCAGGTAGTGGTCAGACATACCTCCACCCTCCCCTCTCAGAACTCTCACATCCAACAATCTTCCTATTACATTCCTAGACACAACCGCATAGTCCATCAAAGCTCTATCAACAACCCTTCCACCCTCCTGTCTCACCCATGTATACTTATAAATATCTTTCTTCTCAAACGGCGTATTTCCAATCACCATCTCTCGCTCAACACACATCCCTATCATTCGTTCCCCATTTTCATTTCTTCCAGGCACACCATGCATACCAACTACACCTTCAACTGCTACATTTCCCACTCTAGCATTCAGATCTCCCATCATTACCACATTCACATTCGCTCCAAAACTCTGCAGACACTCATCAACATCATTCCAGAAAGACTCCCTCTCTTCTTCATCCCTTTCACTACCAGGCCCATATGCACTCACAAACACCCACAGCTCACGTTCAAATTTCGCTTTCACCCACATCAGTCTCGATGACACCTCCTTCCATTCAATCACACACTGCAGTACTTCCGGACTCACTAACAAGGCCACACCTTCTCTTGCCCTTCCTCTATCAACACCTGACAATCTTCCATTCACACTTCCAAACATAGTCTCACCCTTCCCTTTCATCTTCGTTTCACTCAAAGCTAACACATCCAACTTTTTTCTCACAAACATTCTCCAATCTCCTCCCTTTTAGCCTCAATCGTACTACATCCACGCACATTCATAGACCCAATCTTCAGGGTACGGGGATAACCCATCCCCCATCCCTTTCTCTGGCCTGTCTCTTTTTAGGAACTAAAAAACAGAGGAGGGGGTCCCTAGTCCCCTCACCCCGCCCCTTTCAGTCGCCTTTTACGACACGCAGGGAATACGGTGGCAGTATTCTTCCTAACACAACCTGGCCGCAGAGTAGTAGTACCACCCCATAGTGCGGCCAGACTGTGTCCCCCCCGCCACAGGGGGAACACAAATACAATCACCATAAACCTTCAATTTTCATAAGAAAAACTCTTGGTAAAAACACCTCTTCCAATTCGTGCTTAGCTATAATGGGTAAAGTTTAATTCTGGTTATCACTCTCCCTCCGACGAGGTTTGGCCCTGCAGTGGACATCATACAGATTGTGTCAGATACAGTTAACAGTTATATAACAATGTCAGGAAAACGATTGATTGTCATTGCTGAATTGTTCAGCTCATTTATTATGACAGTTCTCAATTCAGCTCAATACAGTTGTCTTGAAATAGGTAAATTTACAAAGAAAACGTCACTAAACTAAAGTAGGTTACGAAGATCTTGATTTATACCGGATATCTGGCTTGGTGTGAAGCACAGAGAGGGCTGAGACTTGGGAGAGAGCCTCAAGTTCTCTCTCTCTCTCTCTCTCTCTCTCTCTCTCTCTCTCAAAAATGACACACTTGATGTTATGTGACCTAAGAATTAAGTGAAAAAATGATGAAATGAAATGACAATGAGAGATTCTGATTCTACTCCACGAAGAAAGGTGAGAGTTTGAGGGCAGATTACAGACGCTTTAAAACGGCGAGATCAGTGTGGATTATTATGATGCTAAATGAGTTTAGATGACAGCAGCAGTAGCGGTAGCAATAACAACAGCAGCAACAGAAGCAGCAGCAGCAGCAGCAGTAGCAGCACAGCAGCGGCAAAATTGGTATAAGTAGTAATAAAAGTAGTAGTAGTAGTAGTAGTAGTAGTGGTGGTGGTGGTGGTGGTGGTGGTGGTGGTGGTGGTAGTACAGTAGTAACAAATGGCTGAACAGAACAATAGTCCACTGCAGACTGAAAATGCACTCCTCCTGTAGTCGACCATCCTCCTTTTGAGGAAAAGGGAAGTGGGCGTTTATATAACCAGGCAGTTGATGTGTCTGGTGATATCGGTGCTACCACACGAAGGCCTCCCGTTTCTTGCGGTCTTTTATTTGCTAAGATAAAAAAAAAAAAAAGAATAAAGAAATGGAAATCGAAAATATCAGAAGATGAGTCTAATTCTAGAGAGACGTTGCACAAAGATGAAATAGTTAGACGATCGAGGTCACAGAGATCCCTGAAAAAAGATGGTAGTGTGGAGACAGAGACAGACTGCTGTCCCGGTTTTCGTTGTTTCACTCATGAGATCAAAACAGAAAATACGCCTCTGTGACAGTTGGAAACGAAGTGGAACAAAAATAAAATGAGCACATATTTGAGGTCACAGAAATCCCTCAAGAAAGACTGTGGTGTGGGGAAGTCCCAGTTTCTGCTTGGTTTCACTCAAACGATCAACAAAGAATGAAAAAAGCCATAAGATGAGCTCAGAATGACATGAGGGAGAATTATACGATAGCATATTCGATGTTAAAGAAATCGCAGAAGAAAAATGGTATTGTGAAGACACAGTAAAAGTAATCTGACCCAGTTTTTGCTCCGTTTCAATGTGTTAGATCAGAAAAGAGTAAATGTGCCAAAGAAAAAGTTAAGAATGACGGAGGACAAAATAATACAGAAATATATTCTAAGTCACAGAAATTCCTGAAAAAGATGGCAGCAGGGAGACATACACATATTTTTGTAACACGCCTTCGGACCTGCCTTACTCACAAGATAAGAGCTAGAAAATATGATAAGATATGAGCTCATAATGAGGTGGAAGAAAGATGAAACAGTGAGACTGTCGAGCTTACGGAAATCCCCGAAGAGGGTTGGTGGTGTGGAGACAGAGTGCTTTACCCCGTCTCCTGCTCTGCCACACACTCCACTGTCTGACCTCTAGCAAAGATGAAAGGTAGAGAAGGTAGAGGGATTCAGGTCCACCAAGAGATATTTATGTGCGGAGAGAAAACTAGACTGCCTCTCTCTCTCTCTCTCTCTCTCTCTCTCTCTCTGAAGACCAAAGAGTGAAAATTTACCGCTGGATGAGCAGCAGGTGGAGATGTCCACCATCCACTCACTTGATGTACTGTAACCTTCCAGTGGCTTCACCTTGTCAGAAACCAAATGCTTCTGGTGGGAAAGTCTAAATAAATATGCGAATGTGGGTTGGCGGGGAAGAAGAGAGGCAGGCCAAAAGGTAGGTGGAGATACAAGTAGGGAATGCAGGTAAATAACGAGAAGGAAAGATCGTTGAATTCGTAGGCGTACCTGAAAATAAGTGGTCGTGACGAGACAGAAATACGATTTTCTCTCCTGCCATATTCTCTGCCTCACTCGCCGCTGGACTGAGCTTTGACCCCTTTGCGCCCCGTGTCCCCAGTGTGGGATGGATCTGGGCATTTTCAAAATTTAATAAAGAAGGGAACCCTGGGGTAGGGACCTATGAGCTTCGCGACTATGAGCCGACAGGCGGAGGGCGGTACGCCTAGCACCCTTCCAGCAAAAGCCTTCGCACAGGAACTCTGGGAACTAAGGGGTTAACAGAGATGAAGTAAAGAGACAATTAAAGAATTTCAGGCCACGAAGATAAATAGTTGTAAAGAATTAATCAGAATATGCTGTTTCTCCTTTAGTTTTGTGTCATCAGCCAAAAGCAAAACAGTGAAAACTTGTCACAGGATTAGCTAAAACACACACACACACACACACACACACACACACACACACACACACACACACACACACACACACACACACACACACACACACACACACACACACACACACACACACACACACACACACACACACACACACACACACACACACATTTCCAGAATTCATATTCCAAAGTCCCGAAGAAAGATAATAGTGGGACCAGTGGAATAGGTTACTCTCTCTCCTTTCCCTCTGATCCCCGCGAACTGCAAGACCAGAACTGCTACACTTGCCACTAGTGCAGCTCAAGAGTGACATAAGAGAAAGATGAAATGAGGAGAGGTTAGATAGATTTTGGGTCTACCCAGAAAAAAAAAAAATAGTCGTTGAGGGAAAGAATCACAGCAACACTAACCCTGTTTCTGTTCTGTGTCAAATGCCAAGATCAAAAACAGGAATTAAACACAAAAATGCGAAACTAAGACGCTGTCAACGGATTCAAGTCCAAAGTTAGACCAATGGCCATGGGGTTACTGACCCACTTTACAGTGAACTTTCTTCATATCTCCTTTTGTGTGTCGCGTACCAGCAACAAAGCTGGATATGTTTACCAGAAGCCGAGCTCGAAGTGAAATGGGGAAGTTATGAAATAAAAAGATATTCAAGGATTTTGGTCCAAGAAGTAAGATGTGCTGGGGATAGAGAGCTAAAGCATTCCTTCCTCCTCTGTTGTGAGATGTTTGCTGGGTAGAAGTGAGACGTGTCCCTGACGTTGTGACTGCAAGAACTGTGCTGAGCTAGTGAGTGAGTGAACTGTGTGAAATATTTGAAAAGGTATGATACCGACTTTCTCTTCTATCCGCGCAGCTAACATGGTTCTGTCATCCTTTGGAGAATCTCCAACGCTGCACCTAATTCATCCTTATTAAGACGATTTAAGAATCTAAGATAACCTAATAACGTTGCTACATTCTTTAGTGATAGAGTGATTTTTAACTTATCATCAATTTCCCTCCACGGACTGTTTCGTAATGCCTCCGAAATTTCTGTTTCTGTTGCTGCTAACACCAGTGCCGCTTCTAACAGCGTATTTTGTTCAGAAAAAATGAACTTATCCTGTCTTATGCTTTGCAGTAATCTGTAAACGCTCATCAACCATCCTGCTTTGGTGTGGCTAAAAAAAAAAGAAAAAGAAAAAAAAAAAAAAAGATTTCGTTACAGCATTCATCAAAGGAAGTAAACTTTTCAAAAAAAAAATCTGCAACGGACTAGTGACCCGACTCGTGAGTAACCATCATGTAATCGGCTCCGAAGATAGGCGATTTTAGCACTGTTTGTTGTAAGTCCTTTGTAACTGCAGACTGGACATCACTGATGAAATCATACAAGCTAATTGCAGGATTCATTCCAGTGACTTTGGGACGCGATGAATCTTACGGAATATTTGTTTGGGGGGCAGAAGGGGTTGCCATATTAAAAAAGAAATAGAAGAAGTAGACGGTAACTGAAAAATGTGTGTTATATTAGGGGTATGATACTCAGATGACTGAACTGTTTCTCGCAGATAAGTCTTTCCAATTTTTAAACAAAGTAAGGTCGCTGTGTACGATTTGGATCTTAGTGGGTTTTATTTCATCTCTTGAAGTTTGAGTATCATCTTCAGATAAATTATTTCTCGTAAAGTAAGGAAACGTCATTATTAATGAAATGAAGAGAATAAAGTACAAGGGAAATAATAAATGAGTGAATATAAGTGACGACTTTTTTGTTTTAACTAAAACAATTATGTACAGTAACAGTTAACAAGGGAGGGTTTATATATATATATATATATATATATATATATATATATATATATATATATATATATATATAGAGAGAGAGAGAGAGAGAGAGAGAGAGAGAGAGAGAGAGAGAGAGAGAGAGAGAGAGAGCTCTGTGGTACATTGGTAGAGTGTGCCTCTCGCACGCCAGTGGACGCGAGTCTGCCTCCCGCCAGAGTTGTAAAAACTCTGGGAGGCGTTCACCGAGCCACTTACCGCTTTGGCGGACATAAGGGGTGCTGTGGTTGAACCAGTGTTGCATACTAGTATGCTTGTACCCAGTCGGCTTATGGCGAGCCGATTACACTTGGTTCACAGACTACACACACATCCAGAGCCACTCCAATATTATAATCACACTCAAGAACTTTTCACCCTACATACACTCTCTACCAGACAGTCTAAGCCACTGGGGAGAGATACATTGGTTGTATCGTCCCTGCTGCGGTAGGGATAGGCCGGTCCTGCAGTGGACACTCAACGACTGCTGCTGCTGCTGATAAATAAATCAATATATATATATATATATATATATATATATATATATATATATATATATATATATATATATATATATATATATATATATATATATATATATATATATATATATATATATATATATATATATATATATATATATATATATATATATATATTGTAGGTGGGGGCGCTCACCATCCACTCACTCGATGTAGTGCTGCTCTCGGGTGTCTGCTCTTTCCTCTCCATTTTTCTTTCCTTCCATTCTCTTCTGTCTTTCTTTCCTTCATTCTTTCCACTTCCTTCAGCCTGTGGGTGACTCTACACTGAGTGACAAGCCAAATGGTTTGCTGTGCACCAGGAAACCATTTACCACGCTGGGTGGTAACCATATAACCAAATTTTGGCGCCTGGTGGTTTAGTGGGTAATTATTGCGCTCCAATCGGATTGAGCCGGTGAAGGTTTATATCCAGGGGATGGTTGGGGTTGATTGCTCATGTAATGCCACTCAGGGATGAGTGAGGCTGGTCACTTTCATCGTAAATGTCGGGACCAACTGCCTAGCCCCGGGCTCCTACGCTCCTCATGGGGCAATGTGGGATTGGATGATGGATATATATATATATATATATATATATATATATATATATATATATATATATATATATATATATATATATATATATATATATCGGTATATACTATTTGCAAATGAAGTATTCATATGGATGAAAATAGTAAAAAAAAATAGAGTATGAACAATAATCTGTGGAAGTTGTTCTCAATGTAGTAATTTAATCGTGTAAGAAGAGAGAGAGAGAGAGAGAGAGAGAGAGAGAGAGAGAGAGAGAGAGAGAGAGAGAGAGAGAGGAAAAAAATAATGTATTAAGATTATTGGTCCGGAGAAGAAAGAAGGAACTTTTTACTGAAATGCTTTTAATCCCACCTATTGAAATAAAGTAACGTGCAGGTCGTGATGTGAGCTGTTACTGATAGCTGGTGGGAGGCGAAGAGGGCAAGTTACAGGTCACCGGGTCTCTGCAGGTTTGACAGTCAGCAGGATCGTGGCGGCGATGAATGTTTGACGGCTGGCTTTGTGGCAGACAGCAGCGATGGCGGCGGCAGACAGTTTTACCGGCAGATAGACTTATTGACGGTCTTGGCAGCAGACAGAATGACAGGCCGATTTGGGAAGGCTAGTTTGGCGACAGATAGACTTGGCGACAGGCTGGATTATTGATGTCAGACTTGGTGGTGACATATATAGGCTACTGGATCTGGCGGTAGACAGATTTGAAATGAGGCATGTTCTTGACCTCGCTGACACCAAAATGTGAGATGTCTGCCCCCAGATGTACAGTTAAGATTAGAGGTTGATCTTAAAGACTTTGTACTGATACTGAATGCTTGAATGGGAGCCTAGATGTTACATCCAAGGAGTGTAGTTGATCTCTCACTCCCATACAATCTTTCAGGGCACAGGCAGTGAGTTTCCTTTGTGTGTTGCCCAGTGTCACGCCTACACTGCTTACAGAGAGAACTGTCTCTCCAGCAGAATTTCCAAAAGGTCTGCTGGCCTCAGCCTAGTTCAGCAAGTCCACAGATGTCACAGAGCAAAACATCTGGTTGCTTACTTGTACACTGCTCTCTCTACTCTTGACCTCCCTCTCTTGCTCTGGCTCGATCTGGCTGTCTGTCTATTTGACCTTTTTTTTCTATCATTATCTTTTTATCTAATCATCTATGTATCGATATATCATCTATCTACTTATCTATCTATATATCCATCCATCAATCCATCCACTCATCCGTCCATCTATCTATCTATGTCTATCTATCCATCCATCCATCTATCCGTCCATCCATTTATCTATATTTATCCATCCATTTAGTTATATATTTATCTATATAAATTCATATCAGTTTATATATCTACCTATCTAATAGTCATTCATGCATCCATCTATCTATCCATCCATCCATCCAATCATAAATCCATCTATCTGTTTTCCCATATATTTTCCTATTTTTGTATCTATTCATCTATCATTCTAACATATCCATCCTTATGCTTTTTTTTTTATCTGTCTGCCTCTACCCATCTGTCTACAGTAATCCGTATCTCTCCAATTACTCATTCATCCATTCAATCATCAACCCATCTATTTAACTACGGTATGTCTGGATCTGTTAGTCTATCTACCTGTCTGTCTTTCTGTCTGTCTCTGTCTCCGTCTACCTGTCTACCTACCTGTCTATCTATCCATCTGTCTGTCTATCCATCTGTCTATCCACATATCTCTATCTCTGCCGATCCATTCATCTATCCATTTCTAAAATCAAGGCACTGAATACGTCACCAAATGAACTCGGGAGGGCAAGAGGTATGCGTGTTACTACATTCACCTGGCATTGTCACTCCTGCCAAACTAACATCTCTGTTACGAAAAAGGAAATGGATTAAAGGATAGTGAATCAGATTCCAATATATTCTAACACTCTCTGTCTGTCTCTGTCTCTGTCTGTCTGTCTGTCTGTCTGTCTGTCTGTCTGTCTCTCTCTCTCTCTCTCTCTCTCTCTCTCTCTCTCCAACCAAAGAAATTTTGCCCTATGAGTGAAACAGAGAAAGAAGCAGAGACGGTGAGAGGGAGTGAGAGACAACCAAAGACAAGAACAGAGATGGAGACAGGAATAGCCAGAGCCGGAAGAAGTAACCAGGCAGGTAGAGGACGAGAGGGAGACAAATGGAGCAAAATGTAGGGGACAGACAGGGATAGGGACAGAGAAAGGGAAAGGGAAAAGAAGAAGGGGTTGGGCATCAACAGGGAAAAAGGAGGAGCAAAAAAGGAAGAAGAGAGGAAGAGAAACGATGAAAGAAGGAGAGAGAGAGAGAGAGAGAGAGAGAGAGAGAGAGAGTGTGTCTGTAGTCGCACTACCAAAGTTTTTGTCATATGTTGAAGTGTTCATGGAAGTGTGTGTGTGTGGGGGGGTGGGGTCTGCATAATTTTAAGCAAATGTTGGGGGTTATATTTATTTTCAGCATCTTTCAAAGCCCACTGAGAGTGGGAATCCCTCACTCACCAATTGCTCCATGGCCCAAACAGTTGACTTTGGCCCGTGACCTTGACATTCGGCCCATTGTTGATAATATGAAATTCCTTCCTCCCTGCCGGAACCTTAACCGTTTCACAAAATTTTGTCAAAATCAAATACGTTCACCTTGCCATTCGACCTTTACCTTTGACCTAGTGATATAGGAAACAATAGGTCAACACTGGTTCATTTTCAGTTTTTCCATTTAATTTGGCTGAAATAATATAAACATTGCTTTAGATATTTTGTTCACACAGAGACGCTAGTGTTTATTGCCTTTAACCTTTTTTTTTTTTTCGTTTTTCCCCTTAACCATTACCTTTTAGTGACTGTTTTCAAAACTAAAGCCCTTCATTCCTGCTTTGTCCTGAACCTTACCCTCCAAATTTAATCTAAGGTGAAGAGAAATTGTTTAAGCTGACCTTACTAAGAGAAGCTTTGACCTCGTCCTGTGACCTGGACCTTCGACCTGTTATTCTCAAAAACATTAAATGAACCTCTTGGCTGGCCATTAACCCTTTCACTTTTTTTTTAAATCGAAAAAAAAGTGTTATTTTACACACACACACACACACACACACACACACACACACACACACACACACACACACACACACACACACACACACACACACACACACACTCACACACACACACACACACACACACACACACACACACACACACACAAATTTAGCAATGACATCTGGTATGCTATCTCTCTCAAAGCACTTCTATCAACTGCCCAGATGAATCTAATCGTCTATCATGAGCTAGAGCAGAACACCTGATTTATTCTAACCACAACAGGATATTAACTAACTCAGGCATGCCTCGCCCTTAGTCGAATAAATTCGTCTGGCGTTGGCTGATGCAAAATATTCAATCAGCCTCAGTGATGAATAGGTTAACCTGTAGATGCATGGCGGGGTCGATTTGACTCCACGGCGTCGCTTTTCTCAGATATTTTGCTTCTTTCAACTAAACTTTTTCCTTCTGTGATTTTCAACATTACTGCACGGAGCATTATCTTGCAAAGAATCAAGTTTGCTATATTTGTCTGATGGGCACAGTGCTTATACGGTCTGCATGACTGAGATCAAATTGACACCAGATCTTTTATCCATATTTTCTCATCATAATCATGTTAAATTGCTACAGTAATTCGTGCAAGTGTATATCCAAACTCATGTACCTATTCACGCACTCGCATTACATGCACACACACACACACACACACACACACACACACACACACACACACACACACACACACACACAAACACACACAAACACATACACACACACACACACACACACACACACACACACACACACACACACACACACACACACACACACACACACACACACACACACACACACACACACACACACACACACACACACATACATTCGAACCTACACATACTCATACATACACAAACGAACAGACAATGTTGGCATGGGTGAGTGAACGAGAGAAACAGTGGCTTGCATGTGTGGGTTGTGTTGCGTCGTCATTGCAAGACAAGGTGTCGGATACGTGTGTGGTTGTGCGCCGTGATTCGTCTTGCGTGATAAATAAAATAATGAGGTGATGGCAAAAATAACATGCATATTGCGTAACTGTACTGAAGGAGTTACAGAGTGAAGAGATGCAGTAGTGTTCTGATGGGAAAGATATGTCAGGGACTATGATATCGCCTATAAAATGGGAATGTAGTTTATAAATACAAAAACTATAGTGACATTATATATTAAAAATCCTGCCGTGATATACAAAGTGGCAAGAAAAGCGAGGATGAAGTGTTTCCTGACAGATTAGCACAGACAGTACACCAAAATGTTCCATCTTCACATGTACCTTACGATATGTTGCATAAAAAATGTATTACAGGAAAGTATCTTAGTGGTTTCTATAAGCATATAGGAAAGGTTTATAAAAATACTACCTCTGAATTCCCTAAAATATTTAATCACCATTGCAATTCTCACAGATACTGTATGAAGCCGCTTCTAGCACGTATAAGGTGTTGTGGAGAGCTCTTTGTTTATGAGTAATATGTCAGTAAATACACACACACACACACACACACACACACACAAACGTTAGAAGACATATACTGTGAATGTACACAACAGGAGAGAGAGAGAGAGAGAGAGAGAGAGAGAGTAGAATTCCCTTAAAGGGACTTGGCTGCTACTAGTCTTGTGGACTGAAGGGGAATGGTGTTTAAATATAGCTGTGCATTGTCAACTTCTTTTATTCTGTCTAATGCAAGACATGATAGAAAAAAAAAGCAGGACAAGGGAGTAAAAGCTGACTTCATTTTGTTCTAGAATTAAGATCATATTTCATTCCAGTTAATGTCAGTTATATTTAGAACGGCAATGCACACACTGTCTATGAAGCCGTGACATATAACCAAGAACGGAATATGGATTTCTTTTTGTATAATGTAGTAGAAAAAAAGCTAATATTAAATGATTAACGAAATATACATCCAGAGAGAGACAGCCAGGAAGAAAAGACGGAGAAGCAGAGACATCATCACAATTAAGGCAATTACAAAAAAAACGCTGAAAAAGACAAAGCTACTGTGTGAGCCAAAAAGGTAAATATAGCACAGCAAAAGAGGATCATGGACAATAAAGCCTGGAAACTGTAAGGAAACACTAACACTCTCAGGCTCTTGTGACATGTCAACTGAAAAGAATCTTCGCCATTAGATGAAACAGAGCATTAGAGTTGTGTCAGTCATGAGAAGGTCAGTGATGCAAGTAGTACTGTGTGCCATTAGCAGCAATAGAGTGCTAGAGGTGTTACAGCCGTGACAGGCTTATGGCGACAGGGTTAACACTCAGCCTCTTATCCCTGATCCGTAACTGAAATTAAATTCTTGCATCATCCTCGACTTGAGAGGGTTTAGGAGTGAGCAAATAACAAAAGGTCCAAAATAATAAAAGGTTATGATAAAAAAAAAAAAAAAGTAAAAGCACCAGTTACTGATTCTTCACGATAATGAAAATCTCACTCAAAAGAAAACAGAAAAAAAATAGGTAAGTTCCAGTGTGAAGAAAATGGGATAATAATAATAATAATAATAATAATAATAATAATGGTAACAGTGGTTGTAATGATAATGACCACAAAATTGAAAAGAGTAAGTAAAAAAAAATACTAATGATGATGTTGAAGCTGATGATGATAACAGGAATGGTGATAGTGATGATAAAGTCACCATCAGCTTATGAAAACAAGAGACATTAGTAAACGCTAAGCTAAAGATTAAATTTTTTTTTTAACAAGTACGCGATAATAAAACACAAGATTTTGTTGAGGCATTGACAATAAACCAAGTGAAATGGGCGAGTGGAGGGGCACAGAAAAAGGAGAAGAAAGAAGAGGAGGGAAAAGAAACTAGAGGGGAGGAAACAGGGGAAAAGGAGATGGAGAAGAAATGAATGAGGATGGAGAAAAGCGTACGAGGAAAAAATAAATAAAACGAGGGAAGGGAGAGACATGAGGGAGACGGGAGAGGAAATAAATCAAAAGGTGAAAAAGATAATGGCAGGGGAAAAGGTGTGAATGGAAGGCGGGAGGCAAAAATGGGAGAGAGGAACGTAGTGGAGGAAGAATGGAAGAAGAATGAAACGGTCCATAACTCCTGTCGGAGTGGGGAGGGAAAGAAAAAAAAAATGGACTGAGAGAGGAGAGGAAACAGCGAGAAACAAAAGTTTATTGTAGAAGGGGAAATATGGAAGTGGAAAGGGAAGAGGAAAAAGAGGAAAAACTAAAAGGAAAGTGGAGGAGGAAGAAAGATGGAGAGGGAGAGAAAAGAGAATTTAGTCCCATAAATGATGTGAACTGGGGGAGTGAAGGGGTAAGGGAAGAGAGGAAATGAGAAGGAACATAAGTGAGAGAGAGAGAGAGAGATGAAGAAGAAGTGATAAGAGAGTGAGGTTCATATGAAATGTGAAATATAGGAGGGGAGGGAGGAGGGCAGAGGGAGACCTGCTGGTAAAGAAATAATAGGGAGGGAAAGAGTGAAGGAGATCGAGGAGAATAGTTTTAGAAGAGTAAGAGAAGTGGTAAACCAGAAAAAAAAGAAGCAAAGGTTAGGAAAGTGGTAGAGAGAGATTTAAGAGGAAAGAAGAGTATAGAAGGTTTGGAGATGTAAAAAAAAAAAAAAGGGGAAGGAATAATACAGAAACACATGATGATTTAAGGACCAGGAAGGAGTAATACAGAAACACGTGGTGATTTAAGGATCAAGAAGGAGTAATACAGAAGCACCTGGTGATAAGAATCAAGTGTGATATGAAAAATAATAATGAGCAGAAGGTGCAAGAGGATAACTCAGGTGGAGCATAAGATGTGTGAACTGTGGGAATGCAGGAGGTAAGGAAAAAAAGTGGATGAATATATACGAAAAAAAAAAAAAAAAGGGGGAGCGGGAGAAGTGTCTAATAAGAGACGAAGTGAAAGGAGGGAGGAAGATGGTGGAAGAAAAGCTGGCGAGGGTGAGGGAAGGAGCAATATGTGACCGACGCATACACAGTGGGAGGCAGAGAAAACTGATTAGTAGGGAAAAAAAGGATTTTCCATGAAGAAAAATGTAAATATGAGAAGGAGGAGCAGAAAACACGGAGACGATGAAGGGGAAAAGCAAGAGGTAGAATTTGTTGTTGTTACTGAGTAACCCAGGTCTGTACGGCCGAGCAGACCCATCAACCGCAAGCAAGCAATCGCCCTGGTAGGGCTGTCCTATGCAATGAACCGGTGTTCCATTGTGGTAGACAGCTCCTCCCCACTATAGAGTATTTGGAGGTCTGGTTCCCGGATGGACGCCTCATTTGCACCATAGTGGATTCCACATCAACCCTTCATTTTGTTACACGGCTGCCACCTAGCGGTGTAAATGGCATCCTAGCTTACAGAAACCATCTGGCTTTTCACTGAGGTAGACGTAATGGGATAAAATAAAAATTAGGAAAGGAGATACTGGAGGCGATAGAAAAAAATAAGGGAGAGAAAAGGAAATGGTGTGAGAATAGAAGGAGAGATGGGGAAGAATTTGAAGCTAAAAAGAGGAAGACGTCAGAGGAAGAGATACAGGGAAAATGAGAAAGAGAGAATGTTAAGAGGTAAAAAGACGAAAAGGTAGTGAAGGAAATAAGCAGACAATATAAATATAGGGGATTTCCTGTCATTTCAGAAACATTTAGTCTGTTAGCTTTACGTTGATCTAGTAAGGTTGATTTTTTCCGACAAGAAGAGTAAGTTTTCACCCTTGTTTTTTGTTTGTTTGTTTGTTTGTTTGTTTGTTAGCAGGATTACTCAAAATCTAAAGGACAGGTTTGGACCAAATTTGGTGGGCAGATAGCCTATGTTCCAGGAGACAATTGATTAGCTTTTGGGACTGATCAGGATCGTATTACAGATTCTGGATCCGGAAAACACTTTTTGCGAAACTGTAATCGATGATGAGAAAACTTAACCCATTATGAAGAGTGGTTTAGAAATTACGTTGCCCTTGTCGAAAAAATGCGCCCCACTGAGTGCCCCTCTAGTTTAAATTCAGTTAGGTCCCTTTAAACCTACTTAAGTCCATTCAGATCCAGTTAGGTCTGTTTAACTCCATTTATCCCCTTTCAGAACCAGTTAGATCCAATTATGTCAATTTCAAGCCCAGTTTGGTTCATTTACCGCCGTGTACAGTATATAGAGTAGATCCATGTAGAACTAGAAGGGCACTCAGTGGAGCTCATCTCTCTGACAAGAGCAACGTAATTTCCAACCCCTAATCACAATGGCTGAGGTTTTCCCGTCATTATTTAGGGCTTCAGTAAAAATGTTTTCCGAATCCAGAATCTGTAATACGATCCGGCTTGGTCACAAGAGTTAATCGATTGTTCCCTGGGACATGGGCTATCTACCCACTAAATCTGGTCCAAATCGCTCTCTTAGTTTTTGAGTAAAACTGCTAACAGACAAACAAACTAACAAACACACAAATAAATAAAGGTGAAAACAATAATCTCCTTGTCGGAGAGAATCAGTTAAGTTCAGTTAGGTATAGTTAGGGTTATTCAGTTCCAGTTAGGTCCATCCAGATTCAGATAGGTTCATTCAGAGTTCAATAAGGTTCATTCAGTTTCTCTGAACTTTAATGATATTCAGTTAGATCAACTCATTCCCGTTTATGTTTATTCAGAAGCACTCAGGTCCCACCAGCTACAGTTCGAAAGATTTAGTTCCAATTAGTTTGTCCTTCCAAGGCTAACGACAGTCAGTTTACCTCCAACAATAGGATGTTATCGACCTTCAGAATGTTACTTTGTTTGTGGCTGGGATGACAGCACAAACTAATGCGTTCTGTTTACTCTCACGAAATCCCGTAACCACGTTCACCTCAGTTGATGACTAAGTGTAGTCAAGCTGGAGGGTCGATTGGACTGGTAGGTAAGAACACTCTTCCAGACTTCCTAACTAAGGGTCACTGAATTTCAAGCAACCCACGACTTAGTATTCAAGTGTAAAGGAGGCCCACTTCCGTCAAGTGAAAATAACCTACTTCAGTGCTAGTTGGGAGGCCTTTGGGTTGTTGGAAGTTAAAGTTGTAATAATTTCAGTGTCTACTCCCATATATTTAAAACATAAAACCTGGAAGAAAAATCCCACACTACCAAATGGAAAGTTTATTTACCAAGCAGTTTCGCCAACCACTGTCACTATAATGATGGGGATAACAGTAGTTGACGAAATTGTTTGGCAAATAAGTCTTCCTCAACTGTGAGTTTTCTTCAAGGCTTTAGGTGCCTTGAGAGCGTGATTTTACCAGTGTCATGGACCCCATAATGAAATACATATGTTACATAAAAATTAATCAACCCTTGCATAGGAGTTGGGACCATAGACACAGAAAAACAAATAAATAAACATGTCATATTTCCTCGTGTTCTGATTTGATCCTGCTTGTATTTGGAATCATGAAGTATGTACACGTACTTACAAGTGAAAGATGAACATTTGTCAAAACATACTAGTTACAGTAGGCAACACTTATGTCATTATATGCAAAGTATACCTATATTTCAAAGCTAAGTTTTTAAATATTTCTTTAATACTGATATTCCAGTTAGCAATCGGCCACACAAAATTTTCTTCCCTGTTTAACATACATTATTAAAAGTCCTTTATAACAGGTCAGGAAAATCTGACCACAAAATAAAAACTCGTTGCTCTATCAGTATTATTTTGTATGTTCTAAGCTGTGACTAGCAGGATTAGTGAAGCATATTATCTCGTCCACAGTAAATTTTAGTATGAAAGTTTTATAAAATGCAGAGTCCCTCTTTAACACAAAAATTCAAACTTTTCACACGAGAAGCCAAAAGTGGAACATATTATTCAGGAGAGAAAAATGTGGCCTTAGCTTTATCATGACGTGGCTGGCTCGCAAGAAGGAGTGTGTTGCCTTGGTAATGGTTGGGTGTGAAGGTTGGTGGGAGGTATGGCCGCTGTAATTTAACTCAACACTGCTGCGTTAGTGCATCTCCCACGCGCTGTCTTACATAGTTCCTTCTTTCAGTATTTAGTTTCTCCTGCAGTATTTAGCAACCGCGAAGACGTACCTATTGTGATGGAGTCGGTTTCTTTGTAAGCATGTTTGTAAGACTGTAGGCTATGTATATATGCTAACAAAATATCTTATCATTGCCTGAATAAGTCTGGATAAAAATGCAAATACACTGTGTGGGGCTGCGGAGAAGTGATTCGATTTTGGTCCATATAGATCAAAGGTCAAAGTCACTGGCTAAGGTCAGAGATCAGGAATGGTAACCATCTTCTGTCTCGACACCTTCCCTAGTTCCTTTTTTCATGTACTTTTCTTTCCCTCCTTCCATCCGTCCATCTATTCTTCCTTCCTTCATTTTTTTCTTATCACACACACACACACACACACACACACACACACACTCACACAAACACACACACATAGTTTCCTTTCTCTCGCTCTCTCCATCCTTCTAGTCCTGCTTCATAAACGTGCACTCTTGTTTCTTTTTTCCTTTCTTCCTTCTTATTTCATGCAGTCTTTCTATGGCCTGTATTTTCTTAAAACAACATTGCTGGGTAAACGCACCTCTCGCACTGCTTGTTAGTCATTCATTTTTCATCTTGATTATTTCCTTTCTACCTGTACCCACGGCATTTTAATTCTTCCTTCTTGCAGTCTTTCTATCCTATGTTCATTCTTCTTTCCTTCCTTTTCAATGTTCCTATCCCAAGCATTACTCCATACTTCTTACTTTCTATTCCATATTTTCATTTTCATTCTTTTCTCCTTCCTTCCTTTCTCGTTGCTCTCACTTCGTCTTCTTTCTAGCATTCTTTCCTTAATCCTCCTTCCGTTCTTTACCCATACCTCCATTCTTCTTTCCCTTATAGTTTCCATATATCCTTCCATCGTACAACTTTCTTACCTACTTTGTCATTCACCTCTCTGTCCTGCCACTCCCGCTACCTTCAACTCACCCAGTCGGAAAATTCACTCTATATATCTCCTTACAAAACTTAGACAAAATAATATCCGCCCTAGACAGCTAAGTTTTTTTTTATTCTACAAGCCAAATGCGGCCAGGTTGTGTACCCCCCTGTGGCGGGGGGGACACAACCTGGCCGCACTATGGGGTGGTACTACTACTCTGCGGCCAGGTTGTGTTAGGAAGAATACTGCCACCGTATTCCCTGCGTGTCGTAAAAGGCGACTAAAAGGGGCGGGGTGAGGGGACTAGGGACCCCCTCCTCTGTTTTGTAGTTCCTAAAAAGAGACAGGCCAGAGAAAGGGATGGGGGATGGAGTTATCCTCGTACCCTGAATATTGGGTCTATGAATGTGCGTGGATGTAGTACGATTGAGGCTAAAAGGGAGGAGATTGGAGAATGTTTGTGAGAAGAAAGTTGGATGTGTTAGCTTTGAGTGAAACGAAGATGAAAGGGAAGGGGGAATCTATGTTTGGAAGTGTTAATGGAAGATTGTCAGGTGTTGATAGAGGAAGGGCAAGAGAAGGTGTGGCCTTGTTAGTGAGTCCGGAAGTTCAGCAATGTGTGATTGAATGGAAGGAGGTGTCATCGAGACTGATGTGGGTGAAAGCGAAATTTGAACGTGAGTTGTGGGTGTTTGTGAGTGCATATGGGCCTGGTAGTGAAAGGGATGAACAAGAGAGGGAGTCTTTCTGGAATGATGTTGATGAGTGTCTGCAGAGTTTTGAAGCGAATGTGAATGTGGTAATGATGGGAGATCTGAATGCTAGAGTGGGAAATGTAGCAGTTGAAGGTGTAGTTGGTATGCATGGTGTGCCTGGAAGAAATGAAAATGGGGAACGAATGATAGCGATGTGTGTTGAGCGAGAGATGGTGATTGGGAATACGCTGTTTGAGAAGAAAGATATTTATAAGTATACATGGGTGAGACAGGAGGGTGGAAGGGTTGTTGATAGAGCCTTGATGGACTATGTGGTTGTGTCTAGGAATGTAATAGGAAGATTGTTGGATGTGAGAGTTCTGAGAGGGGAGGGTGGAGGTATGTCTGACCACTACCTGGTGGAGGGAAAGTTAAGAGTAGGTAAGAGATGGATGAGAGCTAGGAGGGTTAGGTGTGGCAGGGAGGTTTTGAAAGTGAGTGAGTTGGATAAAAGAGAGAAAAAGATAGAGTATCAGGAGAAATTGAAAGATGAGTGGAACGCAGTGAAAGATCGGGAAAATGGCAGCGTGGAGGAGGAATGGCAGTTGTTTAAGAGTGCTGTGGTGGGGCATGCAGAAGAGGTGTGTGGTGTGAGACGTGTGGGTGGTGGTGTAAGAAAAGGAAGTGAATGGTGGTGCGAGGAAGTAAGTATGGCTGTGGCTGAGAAGAGACGTGCATATGAAGTGTGGCTGCAGAGGAAGGATGAGATGTCATATGAAAGGTATAAGGAGAAGAGGAATAGAGCGAGAAGGGCTGTGCGTGATGCTAAAGTGGCAGCAGATGAGAGGTGGGGTAGGCGGCTGACAGAGAATTTTCAGCAGAATAAGAAAATGTTTTGGAAGGAGGTGAAAAGGGTGCGAAAGGGAGAGTCTGGGAAGGAAGAACGAGTAAAATCAGAGGATGGAAGGATGTTAATTGAGATGGATGCAGTAAGGAAGAGATGGGCAGAGTATTTTGAAAGATTGTTAAATGTAGAGGAGGAAAGGGTGGCTGAGATTGTGGCGGATGGAAGGGTGCAAGGAATAAATGTGTTGGGAGAGTTGAATGATTCTTTGATCACGAAGGAAGAAGTGGAGAAGGCAGTAAGGAGATGAAAACAGGGAAAGCTGCAGGTATGGATGGGTGTGCTGTGGAATGCCTGAAGGGTGGTGGAGTGACTATTGTTGACTGGTTAGTAAGATTGTTGAATGTGTGCTTTGAGAAAGGTATGGTGCCAATTGACTGGGCAAGTGCTTGTGTGGTCCCGTTGTATAAAGGCAAGGGTGATAAGTATGAATGTACTAGCTTTAGGGGTATAAGTCTGTTGAGTGTTGTAGGTAAGGTGTATGGTAAAGTGTTAATTATGAGAGTTAGAGAGGGTACAGAGGGAGTGATTAGTGATGAGCAGTGTGGCTTTAGGAGAGGGAGGGGATGCGTTGATCAGGTGTTTGCTGTGAGACAAGTGTGTGAAAAGTATTTAGCGAAAGGCAAGGATGTGTTTTGGGCATTTATGGATTTAGAGAAAGCGTATGATAGAATTGATAGGGAGGCTTTGTGGACTGTTTTAAGATTGTATGGACTTGATGGTAGGTTACTAAAAAGGGGTGAAAAGTTTTTATGTAAATAGTAGAGCGTGTGTAAGAGTGGGAAATGCTGTGAGTGATTGGTTTCCAGTGAGAGTGGGGCTGCGACAGGGATGTGTGATGTCGCCTTGGTTGTTTAATATTTACATGGATGGTGTTGTAAGGGAGGTGAATGCAAGAGTTTTAGGTGGTCTGAGTCTGGTAAATGTTGATGGAGGAGAGTGGAATCTGAAGCAGCTGCTGTTTGCAGATGATACTGCACTGGTGACTGATTCAGAGGAGAGATTGAGACAGTTGGTAGAGGAGTTTGGAAGGGTGTGTGAAAGGAGGAAATTGAAAGTAAATGAGAATAAGAGTAAAGTGATGAAGTGTACGAGGTTGATAGATGGTAGGGGGATGAATATAGTTTTGAATGGTGAGTTGCTTGAGGAGGTAGATTGTTTTAAATATCTAGGGTCACATGTTGCTGTGGATGGAAGAATAGATGCAGAAGTGAAGTTTAGAATAAATGAAGTAGGAAAGGTGCTGGGAGGAATGAAAAAAGTGTTTAAATGTCGTTCGCTTAGAATGGATGTAAAGAGAAGGCTGTATGAGGGTGTTGTGGTACCGACTGCATTATATGGGGCTGAAACATGGAATATGGGTGTAGCAGAGAGGAAAAGTTTGAATGTAATGGAGATGAGATGTCTGAGGAGTATGTGTGGAGTGACGCGTATGGATCGGGTGCGAAATGATGAAGTGCGAAGGAGAACTGGAGTTGTTCGGGAGATGGCTGGCAGAGTTGAGCAGAGGGTGTTGCAATGGTCTGGGCATATGGAGAGAATGGATAATGAGCGATTGGTGAAAAAGATAACTAGATCTGATGTGAGAGGTGTAAGGCTGAGAGGAAGACCACGAATAGGATGGATGGACAGTGTGAAGAGAGCGCTGGATGCGAGAGGGATGTCTGTTGAGCAAGGAAGAGTGGCTGTGCGTGACAGAAATAAATGGAGAGAAATTGTGAATGAATAAGTGATGACGCAGCCCTGAGGGGATATTCTCCCGCATTTGGTCTGATCAGCTAGTCAGGTCTGGTGCGGGTAAGGGGATGGGTCTGTTATGATGTGGCAGGGGTAAACCAGTTCTGCTGTCGGGCCCTGCTGCGGATGTCACTGATTGCATTGCCCAGTTGACCCTTGTGCGGTGTGGTGCGGTGAGGATCTGTCCGTTCTCCCCTTTGGGGCTAAGATGCGAATGAATGTGTTTGAATGGATGAGTAAATGGAGAGTGAGTCGTCCTGTCTCGGCTACCTCCCTTTCCTTGGGGGAAGCAGCCTAGGTATATAGATAGATAGATAGATCATTTACTGTCTTATTTGGAATCCCAGTAATTTACACAGCTCAAAGAAACAACATAAATGCAATACACAGACACTTCTCTCATATACCAGAGTCCTTGCAGGGCGGAAAATAAACACAGAAAACACAACTTCTGGTCTGTAATGTGAAAATATAGTCCCTCAGTGTACAGACTTAAACATAGCCAGCAGTGACGACATTTTAGTGTATTGGTGTTGGAAAGAGAGAGAGAAAGAGAGAGAGAGAGAGAGAGAGAGAGAGAGAGACAGACAGACAGACAGACAGACAGACAGACAGATGGCAAAAAATCAGGAAGAGGGAAAAGTAGGAAATAGTGAAAGAGAATGGGAAATGGAAATAAAACAGGGATAAGGGAACAGAGAAAGCAAAAAGTTGAAAGGGAGAGAATGCTGAGGTCTCGAGTTCAAATTGAGAATGAAACGTACAGTGAAATGGAAAAGGAGGAGTGGAGAGAGAAAGGCAGGAGGAAGAGGAAAAAAAGAATGAAGCAAAGCAGTGAGGGAAAGAAAGCGGGAGTAAAAATGGAAAGAGAAGAGAATAAACGAAAAGGAGAAGGATGGAAAGTAAGAGCCGAGTTGTAAAAGAAAGTGGATAGGAAGGCAACTTCGGGCATTAGCAGATGGTGCGGGAGTGGTAGTTGTAAAAGTGGAATGGACGTGAACTTGAGGTTAACTCTTGCCTCGCTCGGGGGAATAAATTTTGACTCAAGTTTTACGCAGATGATTTCTGGCGCTTCAACCAAAATATGACCAACACCATCACTACCGCCTCTACTATTTCTATAACTACTACTACTAAAACTACTGCTACTACTACTACTATCACCATCATCACCACAGTACCGCTACTGCTTCTAGGCAACAATCATCACTATCACCAGCACCATCATAATCATCAATATCATCACCACCACCATAACTATCATTATTTTTACCAGTATGAAGCACACTTTGGGGCAAAACGAGCGAACGAGCTTTTCTAATACACTTATTAGTATTGCGAATTGCACATTGTTATAGTGCGATAATGGCTTCGTGAATCATAAAAAAAACAAAAACAAGAAAACTGAACTGATCGACCTAGCACCGAGAAAAATAAAAACCAATCTCTGCCCTGTCTTTAGTAGGTAGAGTTATTAGCCTCTGAAATGCGAGTTAGTCGGGTCAGCCCGGGCGGCTCATTACAATTTTCTGTCCATTCAACGACGGTAAACTTTGCTCACTCGTTTAGCTCGCTTGCCCGCAATCAAGATCATTATTATCATGATCGTCGTCGTCATTATTGACAATATCACCACTGCTACTACTATTACCAGAATCATCATATTAGCCCCACCATTTCATCGCCACCACATCACCATCTCTACCACTACTATCAATACGACTATCATCACCATTGTCAGCACCACTACAACCATCATCATTATCATCATCATCACCACCACGAAAATCACTCATAAAAATTATAAAAAAAATGTCCAAGAGTAGTGCAAACTAAAACAAACAAACAAAAGAACATGGAGGTGAAGTGAGGAAAAACGCTTGATATTTGCAAATTTTTGTGAACATTTTGTCAATGGAGGACATGGTCGTTGTGTTACAGATGTCACAACTAGTTCAAAAAAAGTAATTTATTCCAATACCACGTTGCCCCTTATGTGGTGTAGGAGGCGGAGATTAAACTGTCGGTAATCTTTCCTCTCCGTGGGGCTCCACCGATCACAACCTTATTACCTTAACCTATCCCATCGCTCCGGTACGGCCTGTGGACCCTCCAAAGTAACGTCGTCTGTGGCACTTTGGAGCTGCAGATTGGGAGGCCCTCAGGCAGTGCTTCTTTGATTTTCCCTGGAATGATTATTGCTTCCCTGCCGGGAGCCATCTGAGTGTGCCTTGTGCATTACGGAGGTTATTCTGTCGGGCATGGAAGCCTACATTCCTTTCTCATATCCTTTAACTAAGGCAAGAAAACCTTGGTTTAATCACGCTTGTTCTAATGCTGTCCGCAACAAGGAGAGGGCCTACAAAAGGTACCGGAGCAACCCACCCCTGAATCACATCTTTTTTATGTTTCTGCCCGGAATCGTGCTGAGTCTGTTCTTCGCTCTGCTAAAAATAATTTCATACGTACTATATGTTCTCAACTCTCCAACTCGAATTCTTCCCACTCCTTCTGGCACCGTACCAAAAACCTTTCTAACAACTTTACCTCATCATCCTGCCCTCTTCTTTTCTACTCTGATGGCTCTATAGCTATTTTTTCTACTGATAAGGCAGATCTCTTCGCTCAAACATTCTCCTCCAATTCCACCTTCGACAATTCCGGTGCTGTTCCTCCATCACTTCCCCCACTCTGACTTCCTCATGGCTGACATTAAAATTTCTTCATCTGATGTATTTTCTGCCATCATTGGCCTCAATACTAACAAGGCGTATGGGTCTGATGGAGTCCCTCCTCTTGTCCCCAAGAACTGTGCTTCTGTGCTTTCACCCTGCCTAGGTAAACTCTTTCGCCTTTGTCTGTCAACTTGCATGTTTCCTACTTCCTGGAAGTTTGCTGTCGTTCAGCCAGTCCCAAAGAAGGGTGACCATTTCCAACCCTCTGACTATAGTCCAATTGCTTAAACATCATGTATCTCAAAAGTTTTCGAGTCTATTCTTAACCAAAAAAATTTTAAAGCATCTCTCCTATCACAACATTCTTTCTGATCATCAGTACGGGTTCCGTCAGGGACGCTCCACTGCCGATCTTCTCACCTACATATCAGGCTCCTGGTCATCCTCCTCTCGGGACTTTGGATAAAGCTTTGCCATTGAACTTGACATCTCAAAGGCTTTCGATCAACTCTGGCATAAATCATTAATTTCCAAACTGCCCTCTTATGGTTTAGATCCTACTATCTGTGCCTTTATCTATAGCTTCCTTTCTGGTCGTTCCATACCTCCTGTTGTAGACGGCCATCGTTCTTCTCCAAGATCTATCAACAGTGGTGTGCCTCAAGGCTCTGTCCTATCTCCGACTTTCTTTATTTTATTCATCAATGATCTTCTAAGCTGTACATCTAACCCTATCGACTCGTACGCTGATGATTCCACCCTTCACCTTTCCATTCGGTTTCCACAACATCCATCTCAGCAGTTGCTCGATAAACAAGGGATGAGGCTATGGCACTCCTAATGTCTGACTTGGCTCTTATCCCTGACTAGGGTAAAAATAATCTTGTTTCTAATGCATCAAAGACTCAGATTTTACAACTATCAACCCGTCAAAGTCATCCAGAGAGTACCCACTAATGTTTAATAATATCCAGCTCAATCCTGCATCATCCTTGAACATATCTGCGGTTTCATTCACACGGGACTTATCTTGGAAAGATCATATTGCATATCTTGTAAAATCTGCTTCCAAGAGATTAGGTGTGCTAAGCCGACTCTGTACCTTCTTTACCCCTGCACATTTGTTGACTTTATACACGGGTATTATTCGCCACTGTTTAGAGTATAACTCATGTGTGGGGAGGCTCCCCACATACAGCTCTTCTCAGTAGGGTGGAATCAAAGGCTTTTCGTCTCATTAACTCTCCTTCTCTTACTGGCTCCCTTCAACGTCTGTCTCTTCGCTGCACTGTTGCCTCTTTATCTCATTTTTATTGTTACTTCAATGGTCACTGCTCCTCGGAACTGTCTGCTTTCATCCTTCCACCTCTACGATGGGTACATGGCACCCGTCTAGCAACAAACTCTCATCCCTTTTCTGTCCAACTCTCTAATGCAAGAGTTAACCGTTACTCCCAGTCCTTCATTTATGCAACAGGTCAACTCAGCTCTGGAATTGTCTCCCTCTGTCTGTATTTCCTACTTCCTATGATCTCCAGTCTTTCAAACGCAGTGTATCGAGGCATCTCGAAATGAATGGATCTTGAATATGGCTCTCTTTTGTATTGTTTTTGTTTTTTCTTGGAAGGAACTGTTTTGCGGGCTCATTGCCTTTGGTTCCTACTTCCTCGGATATGTATATATATATATATATATATATATATATATATATATATATATATATATATATATATATATATATATATATATATATATATATATATATATATATATATATATATATATATATATATATATATATATATATATATATATATATATATATATATATATATATATATATATATATATATATATATATATATATATATATATATATGTGTGTGTCCGATTCTGGGCAAAGGTTTCAGGGCCTATAACTCGGGGGCAGTAGCCTATCCCAAGGCCCAGTAGTCTTCCTACACGTCCACATGTCACCACTTCGGCGCTAGCACGCACCCTCCATATTGAATACATGCTACGGCTGTCTCATGCAGGACTGGTGTATTGGTATTAGTGGGGGTATTTTTACGACATGTCGGTGGGTCATGTGGTAGATCAAGCAAGTCTGCTTTTTGTGAAATTCAAATCCTTCAACATGTTCCCTGCCCCAGCCGGGACTGCAGGCCACCTCTCTACCGATTCAACCACCGCCTCTCCCCAATATATATATATATATATATATATATATATATATATATGTATATATATATATATATATATATATATATATATATATATATATAGATGCAGTATACAGGTATATATCATCCCGTCAGCCGTTTGTATGTCCACTGCAGGACCAGCCTATCCCGACAGAAGTGGGGACGATACAGCCAATGTATCTCTACCAAGTGGCTTAGGCTGTCTAGTAGAGATTGTATGTGGGGTGAGAAATGCTTGTAAATGTAACTGTAGTGTTGGAGTGGCTTTGGATGTGTGTGTAGTCTGTGAACCTAGTGTAATCAGCCCTCGCAAGCTAACTGGGTGCAAGTGTACTTTATAGTATGCGACACTGGTTCAACCACAGCACCCCTTGTGTCCACCAATGCAGTAAGTGGCCTGAAGAATGCTCCCAAAGTTCATTACCCTGGCGTGGCACGAACCCTTGTTCTTCAGTGTTTGAAAATGTATACTTTACCACTGTACCACAGAGTATATATATATATATATATATATATATATATATATATATATATATATATATATATATATATATATATATATATATCCATCATCTAATCCTACATTGCCCCATGAGGAGCGTAGGAGCCCCGGGCTAGGCAGTTGGTCTCGACATTTAAGATGAGAGTGACCAGCCTCACTCATCCCTGAGTGGCATTACATGAGCAATCAACTCCAACCACCCCTTGGATATAAACCTTCACCGGCTTAATCCGACTAGAGGGCAATAATTACCCACTAAACCACCAGGTGCCAAAATTTGGCTATATGGTTACCACCCAGCGTAGTAAATGGTTTCCTGGTATACAGGAAACCATTTGGCTTGTCACTCAGTGTAGAGTCACCCACAGGCAGAAGGAAAAGGAAAGAATGAAGGAAAGAAAGACAGAAGAGGGAGTGTAAAGTCACCCGTAGGCAGAAGGACAAGGAAAGAATGAGGGAAAGAAAGACAGAAGAGGATGGAAGGAAATAAAGATGGAAAAGAGGAAAGGGCAGACACCCGAGAGCAGCACTACATCGAGTGAGTGGATGGTGACCCCCATCTACCACATAATATATATATATATATATATATATATATATATATATATATATATATATATATATATATATATATATATATACTGTATATAAACCAGTACCACATTGCTTTTTATGAGGGGTAGGAGGCAGAGGCAATGCTATCGTTGTCTTGAGCTTTAACTCATACTGTTCAATTACGTATTTATTTTACTCCTGCTGTTTCGAGACTACTATTCAGCTTAGAAGAGGCTTTTCGAAGTAATGGGGTTATCTGTAGTCATCATAATCCACTTCAGCACAACTGATCTGTCTGATTTTAAACTTAATTTTCTGATGGTACAGAAGGGGGTAGATATTATCCTAATATTTCATATCTTCTGCTTTTCACGTTTCTCTCCTGGTCAGTTTACCTAAGCTAAGGCAGGCTAAGCATATTTCACTTGTTTCATTGGCCATAGATTATTCTGCTTGGTATGATGCACCAGAAAGGATAGAGACAGACATGCTCAAAGTATTAAGTAGTCGCAGTGTTAGGACTCCATATTATAATTACAAATCATAATAGATAAATAGATAAATAGATAGATAGAGAGAAAGATTGAAGCAGGAAGTCAGATGATGAGAAGGTATTGTGTCTGCGAGAATCGAGCAATGCTAAACATGCTTACACACTCTTAACTCAAGGAATTCTTTATAGGCACTCGACAGCGCCTCGTGACTATACACACACATACACACATACTCACACACAGGCTTCTAGAACTTTCCAACAACAGTGTAACACACGTGACACGACCCCAGCTACACCAGAATTTAGGAAGCAGAGCTCAGAAGGAGACAGACCACAGAACCGGCAGGTAGTAGGGAGAAGGGCTTAGCAACATGGAAGAGAGAGAGAGAGAGAGAGAGAGAGAGAGAGAGAGAGAGAGAGAGAGCGAGACAGGGAGGTAGCTCGCGGGACTCTACTTAACTTCACTTGTGTGTGAGACACTTTGTTAATATTTCCAAGACAAATAAAAATAGTCCCATACTATTCTTTACCTCTCCTGTCAGTGCATGACAAATGGGAACGAAGATTTTCTACTTACAAAGCTACTGAAGTATAACAACTGCTCGTCCACAAGTTCAATATATATATAACTAATCTACAAAACTTCTCTACAAGTTTACTACAAAGTCTTTTATGACATTGGTGGCCAGCGAATCAACGGACATCGTCTCCGAATCAAAAGCGAATTTCTACAAAAGCAGGCGAGACTGTACAAGATTAGCTTCAGTTCTACAATGAATTCCTACAATATACAGTACATGCCCATGAATGTACAATTGATTCTTCATTATGAAGAGTGAAAAAAAAAAAAACCTCTCACAACCAACAACTCACAACCAGCTCCTGACAGTATTCTCTCCAACCCCCCCTCCGTCTCCACGATCATCACGCTGATTTAGAAGTGATCACACGAAGCCTTGCCAGTAGTTTAACAAAGTACTGATACAAACAATCTTGCAATTTCTATGACGAACCAACGAACTACAACCATCTACAATCAACTACAAGTAACATCTCCACGAGTCGTCTGTATAATCTACACGCACCTACAAGTAACGACAGTCTTCATCCCACAACGAGTAAATCACAAGAGAAAAGGACCTAGAAAACATCAAGAAAGAAAAACAAAACAAACAAACGAAGAATGAGACACGATTCACAACTCACAACCACCAGATCTCACCCTCCTCTCTCTGCTACATCCACCAAACCTCCACCGCTGACGCAGGAGTGAAGAGGTCAAGACAACAAAGCAAATACCAAGCCCATATTCACAACTCATCTTACTCACTCATCTTCACTCAAGTTACTCATCGCTACTCGTTTACTCACCACAGCTACCAGTGTGGGAAGTCGACGTCACCATACGTGTGCTGAGACGACGACAAGCCGTGTCTGACACCCCACAACACGCCAATCAACCCGTGAAGAACAACGCTTTCACCACGTGCAACACCACTCACACCATTTCCACCACGGTAAAAATTAGTGAGTTACATAGTTACATCATTTATACAATACACAGTGAGAGACAAAAAACTTCTGCACAAACATATAAAACGTGCTGTATAGTTACAACTTAAATACATATACCTACTTCAATTATCTTCATAATTCAATCATTAAATACTTGCACCAACAATAAATATTCTACACTGTATATATTCATTCATTTATTATAGCAATTATTTACTACCAACGAGTATTACTATTTATACCTACATAAAATACGTGTTTCATACATACAGCTATACATTATTACATCTATAAAGTAATAAAGAAAATATACCATCACAGTTACTCAGTGAGCGATTAAAAGAACTGTATTAAACATTTATTAATTAAAGCTACCATGTGGAAACAGATAAATTAAGTTACAAGGAAAACCAGAAAAAAAAAAAATGGCCAACACAAATGACGTTAGCAAGAGTGAACATCTTCCACACAGTCGTGAAGACAAAGATTTCCACACAGTGCTGACACATATATTGCCCACGATAAGTACAAGTGAACAACAAGTCAGTGTATATAGTTAATACTGTATATAGTGTTTATATATTTTTTTTATATAAAATAACAAAATATGGGACTATATAATATCATTTTCAGTAATATCTGTGCAATATAAACTAAACCTTAAAAAAGGGTCCTAAGGGAATGAGCCAGCAATTATGCAACCATGAACAACACAGAAAAAGCTTAGACAAACGAAGAAAAACAAACTATAGAAAATCAATACATACAAAAAAAGAAAGAAAGAAAAAAAGAAAGAATGAAAGAAAAAGAAATAGGGTAAGATCACATAACAAACAAATGAAAATAAGTATAAGTGTTACTACAAATGCCAAAATACCACATAAACTACAAACAAAAAAGGAAATTATTGTCTCCACAAGCTAGTGGCATGGCACATCATATCATTGACCGCAGCATGACCGGATTCAATGTCAGGACTGTAATTATTACAATTATGTAACTACAAACGATATGTAACAGTTATGGAACGACAAACGATTGCATTATGTTACACTTGCTACAATTATGTAAGTACTAACAATATGTAACAATTATGTAACAGTTGCATTAACAAGATGTAACTTTTATGTAACTTTAACTACAATTATGTAACTACAAACAGTATGTAACAATTATGTAACAGTTGCATTAACAAGATGTAACTTTTATGTAACTTTAACTACAATTATGTAACTACAAACAATATGTAACACTTATGTAACAGTTGCATTAACAAGATGTAACTTTTATGTAACTTTAACTACAATTACGTAACTACAAACAATATGTAACAATTATGTAACAGTTGCATTAACAAGATGTAACTTTTATGTAACTTAAACTACAGTTATAAGGCCAACACAATTATGTAACAGTTGCATTAACAAAATGTAACTACAATTATAAGGCCAACACAATTATGCATTACCACACTATTATGTAACAATTCATAAAATGTTACAATTATGTATTACCACAATATTACTACAATATTATGTAAAGTCATACAATTATACCACAATTCTGTATTATCAGAATCATCTTACAAGTTAGGTGAAATATTAGACATTACTAAAGGGATAACTCAATATGTAATGTAATAACCTAGCAGTATTACCATTGCACAATTATATACGTATGTCTGTTATAAATACACATCTAACAAAATGTCATACAACAACCATGGCATTTATTCAAATATGTATACAACTTGGTTAAAATATAATATTCCTAGATCATTGCAATTTACTATGAATATTATATGTATCCAATATTATAATCAATATTATGTACTAATAGATTAGCATATGTCAATGACGATTGCTGTCGGAGGACCTTCAGTGGCGTGGCCGAGCAATGTTATGAGTCTATATTATACTTACAAATCATAATAAATAAATAGATAAATAGATAGATAGAGAGACAGATAGAAGCAGCAAGTCAGATGATGAGAAAGTATTGTGTCTGCGAGAATCGAGCAATGCTAAACATGCTTACACACTCTTAACTCAAGGAATGCTTTATAGGCACGTGACAGCGCCTCGTGACCATACACACACATACACACATACTCACACACAGGCTTCTAGAACTTTCCAACAACAGTGTAACACACGTGACACAACCCCTGCTACACCAGAATTTAGGAAGCAGAGAGCAGAAGGAGACAGAGCATAGAACCGGCAGTTAGTAGGGAGAAGGGCTTAGCAACATGGAAGAGAGAGAGAGAGAGAGAGAGAGGGAGAGAGCGAGACAGGAGATAGCTCGCGGGACTCTACTTAACTTCACTCGTGTGTGAGACACTTTGTTAATATTTCCAAGACAAATAAAAATAGTCCCATACTATTCTTTACCTCTCCTGTCATTGCAAGACAAAAGGGAACCAAGATTATCTACTTACAAGCTGCTCACGTATAACAACCGCTCGTCCACAAGTTCAATATATATATAACTGATCTACAAAACTTCTCTACCAGTTACTACAAAGTCTTGTATGACAGCAGTGGATAGTTCGTGAAATTGGTTTCCGACTGTATTAAAAATAAAATTGTATAATACATGCACCAGCTGTCTCTTCGTGATTACATACGATGAGAACACTTTTCCTTTATTTCCATCCGTACTAAAAGCTACCGTAGTCAGCTCGTCTTCATCTTGCGGAACTGGTCTACAATCACAACTGATGAGCCTTAGTTAAATGGCAGGGTCGACACTCCTAGCACACTACTTACATTTTTTTCTTTCATTCTGACTACACCAGGCCATCAGCTAAGATGAAGAGAGATTACAGATCTTTTGTGTCAGTTGAAAGCAAACCTACTATAGATTATGAGTTTAGAAATACTGAGTAGAATTAGCACAACGTCTTTGGTATGGTGGCTTTATGTATTTATTTATTTCGGGGGGGGGGGGTACTCTTGCCACTACCAATCGACTTCCTATACCAGGGCTATTCAACTTGTCTTAGAAGTTGGGCCGGTTATGGAACTCAGATAAACAAAAGGGCCATATATTGTCTTACTACTCTTTTTCCCCTCTATCTAAACACTTATACACAGAAAGAAACGAAACATTCACATATTTTTTGTGTTTACATTTTCAGCTAAGAAGATAAATAACAATAAGCGGTGCCAAGGCGTAGCAAACCCGTCCCTGGCAGTCATTTTAGTGCTGACGTACAAACACAACAGGATATCTAGTTAAAGATGTCACATATCACATTTGGAGTAAATCAGATGAAGATTGACGATTTTATGCCAATTAAAAATTTTAGGCCCGACCCACCTGACATTGACCCCCTACCACTAACTCGGGGGGTGATCACCCTGATATAATGAGACATGTTATAGGAAGCAGAAATGAAAGATGTACCTTTAGGTTTGGGTTTCATGTCAGTATAAAAAGTTTGAAAGGAGTTATGGCGAAAAAAAACGATTTTTAAAACCTATTCTTTACATTTTTGGAGGCCTACAGCCTAGGGCCTTGGTCCAATTTGGCCCAAAATTTAATTAGGTGATCAGAGAGTCATAGCCCATCATCCCTGTAATTTTATTCAAAATCGCACCAGTAGTTTTGGCGTAAAGTTATTAACAGACAGACAGAAAGACAGACAAACAAACAAACAAACAAACAGACAATCCGAGTGAAAACAATACCCGTCCCCGAGCCCCTCCTGAGCTGGGACGGGTAAAAAGAAAAATGCAAAACTTTCTGTTTTATGCTTGTTTATTTGTTTATTTTCATTCTTCTGAGTAGGTCAAAGGACCAAACAAAAACGGATCAGTGGCCGGATTTGGCCAACGGGCAACCGGCCGCAAGTTGAATAACCCTGTCCCATACCATAGCTCTGCACACTGCCATGATAATGCTCAAAAGAAGCAAAAATGATTGGAGAGAGATACAGAAGAAAAAGCCTAGCAGAGAGAGAGAGAGAGAGAGAGAGAGAGAGAGAGCCTAGCAGAGAGAGAGAGAGAGAGAGCCTAGCAGAGAGAGAGAGAGAGAGAGAGAGAGCCTAGCAGAGAGAGAGAGAGAGAGAGAGAGAGAGAGAGGAGGTTTAGAGAAAGGCAATAGATATGGTAAACTAAACATCAGGGAGGAGAACAAAAAAAGCTGAAAACAAGAAACGAGAAAGGAAAGGTATTTGACTAGAACGGAAAAGAAGCAAAAAATGAAAGAATGGCTTTATGAATGAATCACTAACAACCAGAAGCCATCTCACGATGGACTCTCACCACCCGCATGGCCATAAAGTTTTTTCTCGTAACATAATTTTGTACCTCCATTTATGATCTGACGCAATTTTAGGGTGTAAAACACACATACAAAGCGAGCCAGCCAACTGCACAACTGAAAACATTACCTCTCCGCTCCCTTCGCAATGAGGGTGGTAAGCAAGCTAAGTGGTAATGTTTAAAACATTACCGAGGTTGGCTGGCTGGCTTTATGTGTGGGTAAACAAGATGTCCCATGAACGGCTTGAGCTATCAACATGAAACTTTCAGGGTATCAAAATATGTCCAAAATCTTGGACAAGTTCGAAAATGAGCAGTCGAAGTCAAGGTCAAGGTCACCAAAGGTCAACTAGTTGACTTTTGGCAGCCAGTTTGATGACCTTGACTTTGACCCCGAGTGCCCATTTTCGAACTCGTCCAAGATTTTGGCCATATCTGGATACCCTGAAAGTTTCATGTTGATAGCTCAAGCCATTTATGAGATATCTTGTTAACCTACACACAAGCAAAGCCAGCCAGCCAACCTCACAACTGAAAACATTACCACCCCACTCGCTTACAACATGGGTGGGAATGACCATGGCAGAGCAAATGCAAAGGCACCATTAGCGATGGATACAGCAAAATACCCATTGGTCTTACCCTGCGTCAGTTGTCCTGCATTGAAGAGGAGGCACTGTTATCACCTGCAACTGGCACAGTCTTCCGTATCCATAGTAAGTAAAGCTACAATGTAAAATCATCCACTCTGAAGGTCGGAATGTGGGATTCGGTGCTGCTCGCAAAGTACATTGCTTGAAGAACCTGCTCCAATCGGGTGAAATAGGTTTAACCCCTAAAGTACTATGACTGACAATCATCAGTTTGCTAGTTTGCCACTAGAGTCCAATGATTGACGATCGTAGAAGGTCTGCCAAAAACTGCCGAGCACTAAGCCAGACCATTTTAAGATGTAAATGGTTGCTACCCAATCAGAACTTAGGGATGAGGTGGTGGGAAGGAAGATCCTGCCCCTCGCCAGGTCTGTGGGGGAATATTCTTCCATCTACTTCTCTACCTCTCTCTCTAGCTGATTGGATACAGCCAGCTCTGTCCCCTCCCACCCAAACTAATTAGCAATACCACATCGAAATCATATGAGGAGATGTCTCATCCTCCCTCTCCCCCACCAGAAACCCCCCCCCCTCCTTCACCTCCCTCCACACCCAGCACCCCTTTTCATATTGAATGACTCAGCAATTTCCCTGCTGCTATCACTTTGTGTGTTTCCTCCCACCATAATACCCGCACACCACCTCCCCCACATTGCGGGTGTCTCATCCCTCCCCACCCCCCCAAGAGACCCCCCACCCCACTTCTACCTTCCTCGCTCCAAATCCTTTGTCCTGAGTATGACACTAATTTCTCTTCCATGATCAGCCTGTGTCTGTGTACTCAGCATTTTAATTTTTTTTTTACTATCATGCTGACTCCTGCACCAAGTTTCGTCAATGGAAACATTTGACATTGATTTCATTGATTCTGATAAGGTTCTTTAGTGACAATACTTTTTTTTCCTGAATTTTGCAAGTCTGGAAAAATTGTTTGTGCCTTTTTTTTTTCTTACTCTCATGCTCACTCCTACACCTAGTTTCATCAATAGAAACATATTTTACATTGATTTCATTGCTTTTTGTAAGATTCTCTAGCAAAAATTAGGTTTCTGTCGATGTTTTCCTGTTTTCTCTCGTACCGTGCTGGGGGACTTTTATAATTTTGACGGGTTTTGTGGTAACCATTCGGCCTAGGGGACTGAGAGTGGCATTTTCAGGTGTGTAAATTCAAACTCTTCAGATCTGTGTGAAGGAATTTTACCTTGGTAAATGTTGAAAAGTCGACCTCGAATTGCAGCTGTGGTAAAATATTGCTTCAGAAAAATGTGGTCTGTAGGAGTTAAAGAAGCAATATTCGAGTAATCTCAATCACGTGTCAATAAAAGTATGCTTAACATCGCTTGAACTGACTCGAATTCGCTCAGATTGGCTTAATTCGAGTCATCTTCGTCATTCCTCAGTCTCAGTGTAAAAATTCTTAACCTGGTTGATATGGCTCGATTCTCTCAAATGACTCTGTTGGACGTTACGTACATGCAAAATTTAAGTATGATTAGTCATCTCTAATTGTGCTTAATTAAAAAGAAATATTCCTTATCCCCTATATGGTAGACCCTATTTTTCAATGCTTCCGACTCTGGAAACATGTTTAACCAAACATTCTCCACAGGTCACCACTTCGGTGTTAACACCTAGCGTTTGTACTGAATACATACTAAGGCTCTCTTATACAGACCTGATGTGTTATTATTATGTAGTGCCATAATTTTAAATATTAGTGTAAGTTAGTATAAGCTGGTATTGTAAGTGTAATATTAATTTTAAGTGTTATAAGTATAGCTCATGATTTAACCTTTAAGTTCTACATTAAAGTCTAGTCTTAGTTGATATTCATAATCTGAACACGGTTCTGCTATTGATAATGCTAAGTCGAGTTTTGATGTGAATGTGACCAGTGTTTATGCATAGTGAACCAGCCGATTTCAACAAAGACGTATAACCGCAGAATGTTTAGTAGGGATTAATAATTGCAAATGTCATCCTTCGTAATCTAAGCTAGAGATTTACCTGACGAAGTTAATAGAGTTCCCTTTTTTGAACTATGCAGTGGTGATTAAGAGTTGACTGAAGTAAGAATATTGAAGACTGTCATTTGTGAAGTGAGAAATTCATGTTGTTGAATCCTGTTTACAATCACGTAGGCATAAACCGACATGGATGTAATAAAACTGTTTGAATTCCTAATTAATTTGGCTTCGTTATGATTAACCTGTATGCTTATTACAAAAATTTCAACATCGTAAGTCACTTTTCTATGTATGTTGAGTGCAAACGTATCTTTCATATTCTTTGTAGATCGAGTAGAAACAGAAATATTACAAAGTAATCAGTTGAAGTTTTAGCCGATTCCTGAACACTGTGTTGATGCTTATAAAAAGGCAGGGGACAGTGCCAACCGCCAGGCGCCAGATCGCTGTTCCTCTCTCCATCGTTCACAGGTTAGTGCTTCAACTCTCATTCCTGTCCCCCCTCCTTTTTCTCCTTCGTGTATTTAATCGTATACTTTCGTGAGTTAGAGTGGCGATATTTTCCCTCATCCCTCTTGTGCTGCATAATCAGATCGCTGATCCTCTCTCCATAGTTCAAAGACGAGAGTTATGGAGGGCCGTAGCTAGCATCCCAAGGATTGGAGAGTTCTAGCTGCTGCCTAACGGCTAACACACTGAATCACCCCCCCCTCCTTTAGTTCATGGAAGCAAAGTGAATATCGGCTGGTAAATTTGTCTATTTGATTACGGTCCATGTGATTATTGGTCCTTTTGATTATTGTGCCTAATTTATATAAGATTCTTCATTTATCGTGTATTTAGTCTTAGAGAATATTCTTTGGTGATAATCTTTAAGTCTTCCCGACGAGTCCATCAGAGACCACGAGACTATATTCATGCGTATCAGTATTCTTGGGATATTAATCTAGTGAGTAAAGATACATATTTCTGGAGTTATAAAGTAAATCCTCATTACTGAATATTAATTTGGTTCTTGAAGATTCATATTTCTGAAAAGTGTGGCAGTGTTCTTTGAATATTCAGTTTGAGAAGATTCATATTTCTGTTGATACAGATCCTCATTATATGGTATCCTTCCCAGTTTGAAGAGTAACCTGTATCTCAGTTCTTAATACTTAGTAAATCTTAGGTTAAGCCATTGTGAGTTTCAGTTTTACTATCTTCCAAGGAGTGGTACAGACGAGGTTGAGTGGCCCACAAGGTGTGCTGATATCTAACCACTCACGCCCTCTCTAATAAGATCACGCTACCTCATATCTCAGAAAGTCATATATTCTCAAATAAGACCACACTACTCTATTATTCCATAATTTTAAAAATTGTCAGCATTAGTGGTGTCTTTCTAAATTTCCATTATTATGCTGGTGGCAATAGAGTATATCCAAATTTTTCTTGCAACACAATTAGTGGGGTGTTTTTCCATGTCAGTGATCTTATGGCAGATCAATAACGCCTGTTTTATCGAAATTCAGATTCTTTAATCCCTCGCCACCAGGGAATCGAGCTCGTGCCCATTAGAACAGCAGACCGACGAGTTCACCAGCTCTCGCTGACCACCTTAGAGACAGGTCTAACATTCTTGACCTTCTCCTTACAACTAATCCTTCTGCTTACTCTGTTAGCCTTGTCTCTCCGATCACTGCCTTATCACCATAACCTGTCGTATCACTTCAATTAGACTTACGGACCTTCTCAAGAAACAGCATCAGTGGTACTTTGGAGTTGCTGATTGGGAGGTGCTTAGGCAGAATTTTTTCCCCTAGAATAATTACTGATTTCATGGTTATAAGCTATCTGTATGTGTGTCCCTCACACAATACAGAGGTTACTCTCCAGATATAGAAGCATACATTCCTTTGTTTTACCCTGTGACTAATGCAAAAAAATAATACACAATAACATGGCTTACTCATCTTTGTTCTAATGCTGTCCACAGCGAGAAGGTCTGCAAAAGGTACCAGCACCAACCCATCACTGAGTCTCTTCTTTTTTATGTTTCTGCCAGAAGCCATGTTGTCTGTTCTTTGCTTTGCCTGGAGTAATTTTATTCGCAGCAAATGCTCTGAACTCTCCAACTCGGATTCTTCCCTCATTTTTAGTCGCCCTGCCGAAAAGTTTTCTAACAACTTCCCTTCATTCTCCTTTTCTCCTCTTTTCCACACCGATGGCTCTGTAGCTGTTTCATCTACTGAAAAGGCTTTCTTCTTCAATTCCATTATTCCATATTGGACGATTCCGATGCTGATTCTCCACCTCATCCCCCCCCCCTCTGACTTCATCATGACAGACACAAAAATTTCTTCCGTTGACATAGTTTCTCTCCTCACTTGCGTCAGAATTAACAAGGCCTACCGGCCTGGTGGAGTCCTTTCTGTAGTTTTTAAGAACTGTACATCCATGTTTACTGTTCACCTTGCCCACATGACTTTTTCACCTTTGTCAACTTGTACCTTCCCTTCTTGCATGAAGTTTGATCTCATTCAGGCCGTCCCGAAGCATTTCTAGACTAACAGCATATTCCAGTGGTAATGTCTTGTTACACCTCAGTATTCAAGATGGAATGATGGCATTTTTACACCAAGTTTAAGTGAACGGATTATACTATATGTTTGCTCTTGGTTTGGAGAGGAATGAAGGAACACAGAGATCTCGTAGGAGAACCAAAATCTCCAAAAACTGTGTTCTTTGCGCACTGAGTCAGTCTTTTGCTTTCCTTCTTCTCATGACGAATTCCAGACAAAGAAGCAATGATTTAATGAAGGAGCACGGAGATCTCAGAGGTGAGCAAAAATCTCCATCAATTGTGTATTTTGCGTGATTTCTCCTGCTAGTTCTCTTTCACTCGATTCTGCCCTTGCTTTCCCTCACTTGATGAATTCCAGAGACAGAGAAGGGGGTATTTAACATACTCGTATTTCTTGAGCTATGCATTCTTTGTACATTTTCTTTATACTTTTTTTTTTCCTGTCCTCCTGCATTACAATATATTTGTGAGATGGAGAGAAGGGGATTTTGGAAATTTTGGAACACTGGACGAGATACAGGAACAAAGTAGTCTCACTGGTGTGAAAAAACCTCCATCCCTTTCCCTATGTGCATTTTCTTGTCAGTTTCGTGCACTCAGGAATGTTCTTCACCCTGCTGCTTCTCACGATACATTGCAGAAATTGAAGATGGGACAAGGGATTTTATTTTATTTTTTTTTTTTAAATATCTCTGGGAAGGAGTAAAATGAGTCTCACAAGTGTGGTAGGAATAGACTGTAGCACCAGTCGAGCAGGGTAGTACTCCCAAGGTGGATGGAAAGCTGATGACAGGGAGAGCTGGAGCTCCTGTTTCATATGCCCTCGGGACTAGGTCCCGACCATCCCCCTTTGGTGAACTTTTCCAGTGTCTCAGTAACACAGAGAGTAGGCCAGCATGCTCTCCAATACAAGCTTCTCTATCAACACCAAACTACATGCACAGCACACACCACACATCCTTATGAAAAAAAAAAAAAAAAATGGCGCCGAATAACGTACCCTTGGAGTCCCCAGCGGGGGGGACCATAAATGCCCCCACCTTCTGCCCCTCTCCCGGTGACGACTCAAGATGCCCAGAACCACTGTCTGACTCTCTTCTTCATTTCTGCAACATTCGTGGCCCTTCCTCTAACCTTCGCTCTGTTGAGCACCACCTCTCCTTCTCTAAACCTCACCATCTTTTTCTAACTGAGACTCAGCTGTCTGAGGCAACTGACAGCAGACCCTTTTCTGTATCCTCCTACTTTCTCTATACTCATTTCAAAGCCAAAGGTGGCTGTTGTGTATACATATGCAACAACTTATCTTGCTCTTGTGTTCCTGAACTCGATTCTTCTGAATTCTCTACACTCTGGCTTCGGCTTTCCTGTCATTCTCTGACTAAATATATCTGTGCTGTTTCCTTATCTCCTTATTCTACTGACTATCAAAAATACGATGGAACACATTCTATCCATTTCTCCTTTCTCTGAAATCTCCATTCTAGGAGATTTCAATGTTCACCACCACATTTGGCTCTCCTCTCCATTCACTGATCCACCTGGTGAACAAGCCTACACCTTTTCTATCCTCAGTGACCTAGAGCAGCTTGTACAGCACCCTACCCATATCCCTGACCGCCTTGGAGAGAGTTCCAACATACTTGACCCCTTCTTTACAACTAATCCTTCTGCTTACACTGTTTATCTTTTCTCTCTGTTGGGCTCCTCCGATCACAACCTTATCACCTTAACCTGTCCTATCGCTCCAGTACGGCCTGTGGACCCTCCAAAGAAGTGTTGTCTGTGGCATTTTGGAGCTGCAGATTGGGAGGCCCTCAGGCAGTACTTCTTTGATTTCCCTGGAATGATTATTGCTCCCATGGCCGGGAGCCATTTGGGTGTGCCTTGTGCATTATGGAGGTTATTCTCTTGGGCATGGAAGCATACAGTCCTTTCTCATGTCCTTTGACTAATGCACAAAAGCCTTCGTTTAATCATGCTGATTCTAATGCTGTCCACAATAAGAAGAGGGCCTATAAACGGTACCAGATCCAACCCACCCCTGAATCACATCTTTTATACGTTTCTGCCCGGAATCGTGCTAAGTCTGTTCTTCGCTCTTCTAAAAATAATTTCATCCGTACTAAATGCTCTCAATTCGCTAACTCGAATTCTTCCTGCTCCTTTTGGCATCTTGCCAAAAACCATTCTAACAACTTTACCTCATCATCCTTCCCTCCTCTTTTCTACTCTGATGGCTCTGTAGCTATTTCTTCTACTGATAAAGAAAATTTCTTCGCTCAGACTTTCTCCTCCAATTCCACCTTAGACGATTCCGGTGCTGTTCCTCCATCACTTCCCCCCCCTCTGACTTCCTCATGGCTGACATTAAAATTTCTTCAGCTGATGTATTTTCTGCCATCACAGGCCTCAATACTAATAAGGCATATGGGCTTGATGGAGTCCCTCCTGTTGTTCTCAAGAACTGTGCTTCTGCGCTTACACCCTGCCTAGGCAAATTCTTTCGCCTTTGTCTATCAACTTGTACCTTTCCTTCTTGCTGGAAGTTTGCTCTCATTCATCCATTGGCAGAGAAGGGTGACCATTCTCAACCCTCTAACTATCGTCCAATTGTTTTAACATCCTGTATCTCAAAAGTTTTCGAGTCTATTCTTAATAGAAAATTTTTAAAGCATCTTTCCTATTACAACCTTCTTTCTGATCGTTAGTATGGGTTCCGTCAGGGACGCTCCACTGGCGATCTTCTCACCTACCTTTCAGACTCCTGGACATTCTCCTTTCGGGACTTCGGCGAAAGCTTTGCAATTGCACTTGACATCTCAAAGGTTTCCGATCGAGTCTGGCATAAATCTTTAATTTCCAAACTGCCCGCTTACGGTTTCTATCCTTCAATCTGTGCCTTCTTCTCTAGCTTCCTTTCTGGTCGTTCTATAGACGCTGTTGAAGACGGCCATCATTCTTGTCCTAGATCTATTAACAGTGGTGTTCCTCAGGGCTCTGTCCTATCACCAACTCTCTTCCTTTTATTCATCAATGACCTTCTAAGCTGTACATCTAACCCTATCCACTCATACGCTGATGACTCCACCCTTCACCTTTCCATTTGATTCCCGCAACGTCCAACTCAGCAGTTACCTCAACAAACAAGGGATGAGGCTATGGCACACGTAATGTCTGACTTGGCTCATATCTCTGACTGGGGTAAAAATAATCTGGTTGTTTTTAATGCATCAAAGACTCAGTTTATGCACCTATCAACCCGACAAAATCTTCCACAGGTATACCCTTTAATGTTTAATAATATTCAGCTTAATCCTGCATCATCCTTGACCATGCTTTGGGTTTCATTTGCTCGGGACTTATCCTGGAAGGATCATATTACATCTCTTGTAAAATCTGCTTCCAAAAGATTAGGTGTGCTGAGCCGACTCCGGTCCTTCTTTACCCCTGCACAACTGTTGACTTTATACAGGGGTTTTATCCACACCTGCGTGGAGTACAACTCTCATGTATTGGGATACTCCCCACACACAGCTCTTCTCAATAGGATGGAATCAAAAGCTTTTCATCTCATTAACTCTCCTCCTCTTACTGACTCCCTTCAACCTCTGTCTCTTCGCCGCACTGTTGCATCTTTATCTCTTTTCTATCGCTACTTCAATAATCACTGCTCCTCTGAACTGTCTGCATGCATTCCTACACCTCTACGATGGGCGCTAGCACCCGTCTAGCAACAAACTCTCATCCCTTTTCTGTCCAACTCTCTAATGCAAGAGTTAACCGTTACTCCCAGTCCTTCATTTATGCAACAGGTCAACTCTGGAACTGTCTCCCTCTGTCTGTATTTCCTGCTTCTTATGATCTCCAGTCTTTCAAACGCAGTGTGTCCAGGCATCTCGAAATGATCGGATCTTGAATTTGGCTCTCTCTTGTATTTTGTTTTTCTCTTGGAAGGAACAGTTTTGCTCGCTTGTTGCCTTTGGTTCCTTGTTCCTGACATAAAAAAAAAAAAAAAGAGATCTTAATTCTGTTGCATATTTTCTTCTGTCAGTTGAGTCATTTGCACTTCTGCCTCTCATGATAAATTCCCGAGACAAAGAGAGAGTGTTTAACGATGATTTTGGACATATTACAAGCTATGGAAATAGTCAACGAGCTCTGATATGTAGTAGGCGTTAAAAAATTTAGACATTGCTCTCTTTATATATTTTTCTGCAAGTTCTGTACTTTGTTCCTATGATTCTCCTGATAAAATCGCAAAACAAAGTACTGGAGCGAGGGCGGGGGAGGAGGGAGGTAAAAAATTGCTGATACTGCGACAGATGCACGAGCAAAGAAGTCTGGTTGGTGTACGAAAATCTCTTCTCGTACTGGTTCCTTTGGCTATTTTTTTCCCCGTCAGTCCAAAGATACAGGGAGTTTAGATATTTCGAAAGCTTAGAATTGGCTAAAGAACTAAAAGAGTCTCGTATACGTGCAAAAATATCCACACTGTTCCTTTACACTTTGTCTCCTGTCGGTTATCAAGCACCCGCTTTTATTCTTTGCCACCTGCATCTCATTCTAGAGTGTAGAAAATGAGAGTCGCCCGTGAAGAAAGTTAGCTATTTCCTGAACACTAGGAGGGAAGAAGGAGTATGTGAAGTCATCTGGGCATGCCGAAATATTCACGCTTGTTCCAGCGCATATTTCTCCACCCCAAAAGAGTCTTATGCTTCCCCGTACCTAACGATGAAATCCAGGGGAAAAAATTGCATCGAAGGGCATTTTATATATTGCTGAACCTTGGGAACGATGTAGAGGTGAGGGAGTCTCGCAGGGGTTGACTCTGATGCCAGTGTAGTGTTGGTGTCGTTCTTGTGTTATCGTTGGGGACTGGATATTTCTCTCCCTTGCTGTGTGTGTGAGATTTTGTTAGCTTGGTCTCTCTGTCTCTCTGTCTGTAGTCTGTTAGTCTGTCTCTGTCTGTCTGTCTCTCTCTGTCTCTGTCTGTCTGTCTTTCTGTCTCTGTCTGTCTGTCTGTCTTTCTGTCTCTGTCTGTCTGTCTGTATGTCTGTATGTCTCTGTCTGTCTGTCTGTCTGTCTGTCTCTCTCTCTCTCTCTCTCTCTCTCGTTGTGTCTCAAGCTATCTGCGCGGGTGTGTGGAAGTGTCTTTGGTGTCTCAAGCCATCTTCCCGGGTGGGCGGAAGCCTGGATGGCCTTTCCGATAAGAAGGAATAGAGAAGTGTTTCTATCAAGGAGACTGGGAGATGGATTCTGTGTTGAGCCTGAGAGAGAGAGAGAGAGAGAGAGAGAGAGAGAGAGAGAGAGAGAGAGAATATCTATTTCTCTTTATCATAAGCGACGCCAGCGAGCGATGTTTCCTCTCAGTTAAGTTTGGAAATGAGCGTACCAGCCCGACCGACCCGACCCGACCCGCCCGTCACGTGGGGATGTGCGTAATCGATTATTCGTAGTCGATTACGTCGATTACGTCTAAAAAAAATGCAGTAATCGATTTTTTTTCTGTAATCGATTACATGAAACGATTACTACTCAACAGAAATGCATAAAAGCAGAGTAGGTTGTTAATGTGAATGTTTCTCTTTGATTTATATTTTTCCGTTATTGAAAAATTTACTTGCTGTAGAGTGCATTTTTTAGGAACTGTTCCTTGTCTTATTAGTTCTGCATATTTCATAACCTTTAATTTTTTACATGGATCGTTTGCAATGTATGTGTTTTATGAAATTTTCTGGTGGCACAGATGCTCGTGTATTAAGTATATATTAGGGTGAAAGGCATGAGTAGCCGAAACGTGGATGAGAGAAACACTTTGTGAAGAGAAGCCTTTTATTGATGACGTTCTGCTCGTACAGGACTTCTTCACATCGAGTGATCGAGCCACTCGATGTGAAGAAGCTCTATAGGATTGAAAACGAAACGTCATCAATAAAAGGCATCTCCTCACAAGGTGTTTCTCTCATCAAGTATACATTACTTCTCTAAACAAAACGATGTTGGTTTGTTTGCATATTTTTGGAAACATGTTTCCTGTAGCCTATAGGCTAATCCTTCTTTGTCTGGCACAAGAGCGTTTGTATTATAGATAGATAGATAGATAGATATAGTAGCATACATAAAGTGGAGTATCCATCGTATAAAGGAACTTCTGAACAACTCTATATCGAAGAATGAAGGACTGAAAGATGACTGAGAATTGAAAAATTGAGAAACAGAGGAACTCCAACAGGGTGGTGGCACGAATTTGTATGAGTCTAGCTACTGACTCTTACTGTATCTGCCAGTAGTACTGGCAGATACAGTAAGGAGTGAGGCCTTGAAAAACAAACATATATGCCCAGATTCCAGTAATCGGAATGGTAGTCAATTATTTTTCATAAAGTAATCAGTAATCGCGATTACAAATAAACGGTGGTATCGTCCACCACTACCATTACGAGTTACCTTTGCGATCACGTGGCTCTTACATCCAGATACTAGCTTCATTTATGACGCTGTAATATTATATGTTTTACTCTTTGAGATCGGCATTCAGTCGCTGCATTGGGTATGCAGTTTCCATGTTTTCTCTGAGTGCAAATATTATTATTATTATTATTATTATTATTATTATTATTATTATTATTATATTCTTCTTCTTCTTATATTATTTTTATTTTATTAGTATAATAATAATAATAATTATTATTATTATTATTATTATTATTATTGTTGTTCTTATCATTATTATTAATATTATATTCTTCTTCTTCTTCTTCTTCTTCTTATTTTATTTTTATTTTATTAGTGTAATAATAATAATAATAATAATAATAATTATTATTGTCATTATTACCATTACTGTTATTCACATCGATAGCATCTTTTCATTTACCCAGTCCACCACCAGATAATTCTTTTACGATGGAAAGGCTTGTTATACCGGTAGGAGTTAATAAAGTTCCTCTGTCTCTGAATATAATCGTCTGGGGGTGGCAGTAGTGGTGGGCAATACCACCATTTATTTGTAATCGCGATTACTGATTACTTTATGAAAAATAATCGATTACCATTCCGATTACTGGAATCTGGGTATATATGTTTGTTTTTCAAGGCCTCACTCCTTACTGTATCTGCCAGTACTACTGGCAGATACAGTAAGAGTCAGTAGCTAGACTCATACAAATTCGTGCCACCACCCTGTTGGAGTTCCTCTGTTTCTCAATTTTTCAGTTCTCAGTCATCTTCAGTCCTCCATTCTTCGATTGAGTAATCGAGAGTTGCTCAGAAGTTCCTTTATACGATGGATATTCTACATTATGTATGCTAATATATATATATATATATATATATATATATATATATATATATATATATATATATATATATATATATATATATATATATATATAAAACTCAAACGCTCTTGTGCCAGACAAAGAAGGATTAGCCTATAGGCTACAAGAAACATGTTTCCAAAAATATGCAAACAAACCAACATCGTTTTGTTTAAAGAAGTAATATATACTTGATGAGAGAAATACCTTGTGAGGATATGCCTTTTATTGATGACGTTTCGTTTTCAATCCTATAGAGCTTCTTCACATCGAGTGGCTCGATCACTCGATGTGAAGAAGTCCTGTACGAGCAGAACGTCATCAATAAAAGGCTTCTCTTCACAAAGTGTTTCTCTCATCCACGTTTCGGCTACTCATGCCTTTCACCCTAATATATACTTAATACACGAGCATCTGTGCCACCAGAAAATTTCATAAAACACATACATTGCAAACGATCCATGTAAAAAATTAAAGGTTATGAAATATGCAGAACTAATAAGACAAGGAACAGTTCCTAAAAAATGCACTCTACAGCAAGTAAATTTTTCAATAATGGAAAAATATAAATCAAAGAGAAACATTCACATTAACAACCTACTCTGCTTTTATGCATTTCTGTTGAGTAGTAATCGTTTCATGTAATCGATTATAGAAAAAAAATCGATTACTGCATTTTTTTTAGACGTAATCGACGTAATCGACTACAAATAATTGATTACGCCCATCCCTGGATTTCAGGGATGAGGTGTTATTGATAGTCTCACGTTGAAAGTGTGTGTGTGTGTGTGTGTGTGTGTGTGTGTGTGTGTGTGTGTGTGTGTGTGTGTGTGTGTGTGTGTGTGTGTGTTTTCTGAGCGCAAAGGAGGTGTTATGTATAGCCTTAATTTCTCCCATCACAGCTGAATAAAAGCACCTGAGGGTGGCAAGAAAACATAAAAAACCGGCTCTGACTGAAACAATTCAATGTGAAAATTATCATAATTCTTTTAGAGTGAATGGAACTGACAAATCAGTATGAAACTAATAGCTTAGTTCTGGCCTATCAGTTTCTTATTTAGAAATAGTTTAAAAAGGAAAGAAAAAAAAACACAGAATCCACATATACCTTACTGTTTGGCCTGAACAAGTGTATATTTTTTTGTACAGCATTTGGCTCCATCTTATGCAACATGGTGTGTATATACTATAAAAATCAGTATGACGTCTGATTTTTATTATTGTTTCTCGACATTGTTTTCCAGCTGAAGGAAGGCTTTTTAAATTCGAAAGGTGAGACAATTACCTCAATGTATATTTCGCTGCGGCATATCCATCCTAACTTCAGCGGAATGGTCTGGTGGCATCAAATTCAAACTGCTCTCCTCTCAACTTAACTGTCTAATATTGCCATCTCTTTATCTTGATGCTGAGTTGCAGCAACATAATATTATTAACACAAAAAACAAGATCTATGAAGTGAACGCGGAATTGTAGCATTGTTTTTCTCTGTCAGTGAACTGCGTGGGTAACGAGAGACGAAACTGTGGGTCATGTTAAGGTAAATAAGTACTGGTAAAGACCTCCTTGGGCTTGTAGGCTGAAGATGAATCTCTATGAATAGAAAAACGAGTGCAACGTTTTCTTTTGATCTAAGTGACAGGTTGCTTGGTGACTTTAAAGCTTTTATCGTTATACCATGACAACATTGACCATACCATGGTGGTGGTGGTAGTAGTAGTAGTAGTAGTGGTTGGTTCAACCCCAAGTTCATCTGAATATAGGTATATAGGAAGGAAAACTCATGAAATACATTTTTAAGAAAAAAATTGCAAATAAGTCAGACAAGAATTGGCTTTACGCTGTTCAAGTTGCTTGTAAATGAGCGGGAAAAAAAAAAAAAACTACTCGAGGTGTTGAAAATCTCACACACATGACATTTTCTTTGACGTGAATGATGGTCGATATCTTGTGCGGCATTTTCCGTCACTTGTGGAAACATTACGGGTAAAGTTTGCTGCTGACGTCCAGAGAACCCTTTACTGGAATTGAAAAGAATCGCTGGCTCTGATTCCAGTTCAGAGAGAGAGGGGGAGGGGAGGTGCGTAGGGAACAAACTGTGAGAAAGGAAAAGATATGGAGGAAGAGTTGGTGGAGATGGGAGAGAAAGAAGGAGAGACTGACCATCAGAAGTTAAAGAGATGAGGAAGAGGAGGAGGAGGAAGACACGAGACACCTATAGGAGAAGGAAAAGGGGCAGGAGGTGTAACTAAAGGAGGGGCATAGGGAGGAGAATAAAAGAAGGAAAAGGACAAAAAAGAGCAAGAGAATGGAAGGAGAAGAGGAGGGAGCCTTTGAAGAATAATACGAAATGAAAGGGAAGGGGGAAGATGTGAAAAAACATAGAGGTTGAGGAATATGAGAAGAATGAGTAAATGAAGGAAGAGGGGGTGTGGATGAAGGAAGAGCAGTAGGTGGAGGGGGAGTAAAATAGGGATAGAAGAATTAAAGGACTAAAGACAGCAAAGGAAGAGGAGGAAGAAGGATGGAACAAGAAGGTTAAAGGGAAGAGGTGGAGGAACTAGAGATGAAGATAAGGAGGATGAAGAGGAGGAGAAGGAAAAGAAGTTGGAAAAAAAAAAAAGATTAGCCAGAGGAGAAAGGGAGAAAGGCGTAGTAGGAAGAGGAGGAGATGAAGATGTGGAAAACAGAGAAAAGGATGAGAAACGGGACAAGAAAATGACTAGAGGAATAATATGTACACACACAGCAAAATTATCAGTCTCACTCAAGAGCAGGACAATATGAACCCTAGGTAGGGAATATGAATAATGTAGGTAGTCCATCAATAGTCTTGTAATGCTCACGGTTGTTATGATTGCTTTCGGTTGGAACGTTCTCCTCCTCCATCTGGGGAAATTGAGCCTCCTCTCACTCCCAGCGAGATGTGGAGTGGGAAAAAAGATTAAGGCAGTTATAGTGTGAGAGGATTTTAAACACAAATTGCAAATTAAGAGCCAATGACTCAGTGGTGTTGTTTGGCGTCGTCAGTGTCCTGCAGGGTAAAGAAGAAATGAAAGAGAACGAAAATAAGAAAGAGAGGGAGAAGAAGAAACAACAGGAATAAAAGAGTAATAAAGAGTAAAAGTTACGAAAAAACGGCAGTGAGGGAGTGCTCCATGTAGACATTGGTGACATGCGTGGGAAGATGGAAAGATGATGATGATGATGATGACAGTGTTATTGATGATGAAGGGAGACAGAAGAAGCAGAGGAAAGAAGGAGATAAAACTTAGAGGTGGACGGCGAAGGAAAGAAACAGGAGGAAATAAAGCTGAAAAAGGAAGAAAATGCGGAAGAAAATGAGGAAGACTAGGAGAAAATGAAAGAAGAGAATTAAGAAGAAACAGGGAGAGGTGGTGGCAAAATGAAAGCAGGTCTGAAAGTTCCAAAAAAGTTGTCAGTGACGAAGTGCTTCTTGTAAGCGTCACTGGTCTGGTGGGAAGAGAAAGATGATGAAGATGATGCTGATGATGTTCAGGAGAAGGAGAATATGATGGTGAATATAATAATGATGAAGATACAGGAAAAGAGAGACTGATGGTGGTGATGATAATGATGATTATCATAATGCATTATATTAAAATAACTTTCCATGGTTAATAAACAAAATCCTACTACACCGGATGACACAAATTGTCCCAGAGCAACAACATTCGGATGGCAGTGATGATGATGAGCAGAGGAGGAGCAGGAGGAGGAGGCGGAGGAGGAGAAGGAGGAGAACTGTGAGAGGATGAGGATGAGAGGGAGGAGAATAAGAAGGAAGAGGGAAAAGATGAAAAGGAGAAATAGAAGAAGCAACAAGAGGACAATGGATGATGTGTATTAATATTGTGATGAAGACAATGGTAACCACTGCGATAAAACTGATAGACCCAGATCCATTTCCTGTTTTCCATACAGTAAATCTCTACTAGGATATAGGAATTTGTACGTGGGATTGTGAAATGGAGACGATATGATGATGATGATGTACAAGAAGAAACAAACAGCAAAAAATCTCAGCAGCAATATACAGTTACGAACCAAGCAGCTGCAGGGCAACGCTTGTTAACAGAATGGTATTTTTACGAGGGTCGTGAATCTTACGGGGTGATGGCCCGGAACACGATATAACCAGAACTCTGAAACTGTCCTTCCGACAGTGAGTAGTCCCCGTCTACCGTTTCTTAGTGACCTTGACCCCATTGGGGAGATTTGGATTTCTTTCTCTCTATCAGCAAGGGTCCATGACTGGACACATAACCTGGGCCCTTCAGATTCTTGGTGCAGTTTCTGTTTCTCCTGGAATCACCGAGACTCTCAGGCTGGAATAATAGGTTACGTATTTTTATTGTGTAGGTACAATACTGAAGCTTCACCATGTAATAAGGTACCTAATATATAGACAAGATCAGAAGACGCTAAGGTAATGTCTTGTTTTACATCAACGAGGGATCTGATTAAGGTGTCGAAGAACGCATGTGTCTGCTACTGTTTCTTACAATGACCTTGACCCCCTAGGAGAGATTTGGATTTTTTTTTTTAAATATCAGCAATGACCCATGGCAGGACACATAACCTGGGCCCTTTAGGTTCCTTGCACCGTCTCCAGTTCTCCTGGAATCGTTGCAAGACTCTAAGACGTGAATAATAATAATAATAATAATACCAGCAAAAACAATCGCCTCCACCTACGTAGTAGGTGGAGACTAATAATACCAGATAAAACAGTAGTCTCCACCTATTACATAGATATAGACTAGTGTCTTTGCTGGTGTTATTGTTATTCCAGCCTCAGAGTCTCGCGACGATTCCAGGAGAACCGGAGACAGTGCAAGGAACTGGAATGGCCCAGGTTATATGTCCTGGCATGGGCCATTACTGATCGCTTCGTTTCGTTTTTAAAGGCTCCAACATGCTTGCATGTGTCGGCCTTGGTCACCTAATGGCGGCTCTCCACGCTGCACGATCCATTGCAGCCTCCCTGTTCAGTCCCTTAACCCTAAGGTCACACTTAATGACCTCGTCCCATGTCTTTCTCGGTCTACCCCTCATAACCCCACCCCCAATATTAACACTTCTCACCTTCCTCACCCAATTATCATCCCCCATCCTCTCCACATGTCCAAACCACCTCAATCTACCTCTCCTCATCACATCACCAATACACTCCAGTCCCATCCTACCTCTCAACTCTTCCATTGTAAACCCAGCCCCTCCAGGCCTTGGACGCAGGGACGCACTGCACATCCACCTAATCATTGTCATTTCTGTACGTCTGAGCCGGCGAATGTCTTCCTCCTTCACTGCCCAGGTCTCACTGCCATACAGGATTACACTCCTAACACATGCTGCATACAAAGACCCCTTAGCACGTAGGGAGAGCCCTCTCAATATCAGGAGAGGCAAGAGCTCCCTGAACTTCTTCCAACCACTTCTCACCCTAGCCACAGAGCTAGCTCCAGCCCCACCTCCAGCACACAACATGTCTCCCAAATAACAAAACTCTTCCACACACTCAAGAGATTCACCAGCAAGTTCAATCCTTTCAAGTCTGACGATCTCCACCCGCTCACCCCGGCACGCCGTACACATAAAATCAGCATTATCTCGCAGTCTACCTCTGATACCACTACATCTCTTATGCACCCATTTATCACACACACCACACAAGATGGAATTACTTCCCACGCCCTTGTGGCAAACTGCACATGGCCACTCTCCCTCCTCTTTGACAGTACCGCCACCAACCCTAGATATCATCACTTTTGTTTTATCCGCATTTACCCTTAAACCCTTTTGCCCCATACCATCTCTCCACTTCCTAAACCTTTCCTCCGCCTCCCTTTCATTCTCTGCAGTCAACACCAAATCATCAGCATACAACAACTCCCACGGGAGTCCGTTTCTAAAGTCACGTGAAAGGGCTTCAAGTACCATGATAAACAACATGGGACTCAAGACTGACCCCTGATGCACACCAACATTCACGGAAAGCTCATCACTCAAATCTCCATTCACTCTCACCTGGGTGTGAGCACCCACATACATGGCCATAACCACCCTAACCAGCCACTCCTCCAAGCCAAGCTTTCTCATTGCCCACTTCACCACCTCTCTAGGGACTCTGTCAAAGGCCTTTTCCAAATCAACAAAAACAAAATAAAGATCCCTTCTCCTACCAATATATTTTTCCTGAAGCTGTCGAACAATGAATATGGCATCAGTGGTCCCCCTACCTGGCATAAACCCAAACTGCATCTCATCAATATTCACTCTTTCTCTAATCATACCTTCTAAAACTCTCTCCATTACCTTCATTATCTTATCTAAAAGCTTTATACCTCTATAATTTCCTCTTTCCAGGGCATCACCCTTCCCTTTATACACATTTACAATTACACTCTTCAGCAATCATCTGGGACAACACACTCATAAATAATCCTATTTATCAGGTCAGTGACTAAACTCACCCCTATATCGCCTGAGGCCTTCAACATTTCGGCAGTCAACCCAGACACACCTGCTGCCTTCCCCACCCTCATCCTGCCTATTGCCTCACTCACAGTAGCAGTATCAATCAAAGGCCAAGGGCCTGACACTGGATCTGCTGGCTCCAAACCTTCCCTGTCCCCTGATATAAAAAAAAAAAAATCCAAATCCTTTTTGCCCAGTGGAAGGGCATGTCAGGAAGTGTCATATCAGTATTATGCTGTGAACAAGATAAGTTGGTCGTGTCTACTGGAGATTTCAGTGGGACCTGAGCAAGGAATCTGAATCACTCAGGTTATGTGTCCTGGTATGGGCCATTGTTGGTAGAAAAAATCCTAATATCCCCAATGGGGTCAAGGTCATTGTAATAAACAATAGGTGGAAACTAGTGACTGTCCGCATGACAGTTAAAGAGTTGTATTTTAACAATTGTTTTCCATCAATCAATATCCTACGCAGCTACAGGATTGCCGAAAAATGGTGACGGTAGCAGGAATACTATTTTACTCTTGTTGGTCAGGAGGTTCTAAATTTGTCAGGACACTAAAATATCATAAAACACTACATAACAGCTAAGACATACAGTATATGCTGTTAATATGTAATATAGAGGTTTGAGGAAAGTCGTGCCTAAGCTCGAGAGAGCTGGAGGAAACATTAGTGCAGATTCTAGCTAGGGAATTTCGCACACAGAACAGTATGACGCCTGATGAAAATCACCACATCTGACCACACACACATGACCCAACCAGTCACATACAGGGGAACTGGAGAGACAAGAGAGAAGGGGTTAGGACGCAATAGAAGAGAGTAGAGGCACGGCAGAAAAGGTAGGAGTAGAGAGCACGGCGTTAGCTAGCATCAGCCGCTCACACCTTAGTACAGGTCTTGTCAAGATAACTCTCTCTTGAGAATTAAACTGCACTCAATCCCAGACTTATCTTTATTTTTCTCCTGCCATCCACGACAAGACCAACTTGAAAATTCTCTCCTCTTACAACCCCTACAATCCAACATTTTTGGAAACGCCTCGGCTACGATTACGAGAAATTCAGTCACAGAACAACAAGAGCGAGAACAGCAAGAACAATGTCACATAAGAAAACAACAGTAAAAAAAAATAACAGTAGGCCTATCATCGACAACAACAAAAACTACAAACACAACAACAGCACCAATAACAAGACAGCAGCAGCCGCAAAAACAACAACAACAACGAGACAACAACAAAAACATGCAAATCCAGGCACCTCTGCTTCACTTACGTATTCCATGCACGTAAATCACTGACTCGGTTTACTTGGTCAGACACAAGCATGCAATGTTGTGCGAATCAATGTCTCTTCCATTCTCACACGCTTTCTCTCTCTCTCTCTCTCTCTCTCTGATTTACATCTACAACTTCATTAAATTATTGAGCGAAGAGCATTGAGCTAAATGTGTCTAAATCCTATTCAGGAAGGGGGAGACTTGACTCCTAGCAAGAGTGGTACATAGTGCATTTAAACATTCACCAAATACACTTCCATTTTACTTGCTTCAGTCATAGCAATACAATAATTCAGGCAAATGCAAGTGTCATAAGATATTTATTGCGTATTTTTTGGTAAATAACAATGCCTTTATAAAAAGTTATCATTGCTGAAAAAGAGGAGCCTACGCCCCCTCGTGCGTCACCCAGATTCGTGCCTGATGACTGAATATGCTTAGCCAGTCCTAAAAGTATAAACGATATTTCCTGCTCTTTATTGCCTCTGTTGTGCCAGACTTTACTCTGTTCCCCTTAAAAATTGTGTCTTTTCAGTCCACATCATTTCAGTATCTTAATGTGTCAAATTTAGCTTTTCCTATTCGAAAGTATACCGACTTGGTATACAATAACCATATATGCTCCTTTCAGTCAAATTATAATTAAGTGCATGCCATAAGGATGCCATTCTTGTTCATAGATTTCCATCCATTTCCGTGCCAAAAATAGCGCTCTTTATCATATGCATGGCATTAGATTCATATAATTCGAATTTTTTTCTTTTAACAGTGAAATCTATCTCATCCATCCTAAAGCCAGAATCATATTTTTTCTGCATTTGCTCTTGCATATTATCTCTTTTCATTATTATAAATCAGTCCTTTTTTCCTGTTAAATTTAGTTATCTTGTATTTTTTCACTCATACCAGTCATGTACTTCATCACTCATCTTGCCAAATGTAAGTAGGCCTGTTTTCATGAAATATGCCTCTTCAGTAATATTTCATTGAGTCACATCAGCTCTTCCTTATTCTGTCGTTTATGTTCCGATTTAATACTCGGTTCATTAATTTTATGGTTCATGGATCATAAACCTCACGACCCTAACATTCCTCACCGTGCAACTGTTTCTCATGCCTTTCTTTCTATTTTCCTCTCATGAGTAAACATCGAAGAACAAGGCTAATGGACAATTGTAGGAAAGATTACATGACGAAGAGTTGTAGGGTGTAGTGTGGAGTGGAAATTCTAACCTTCCTTTTCCACATTAATTTTTTATCATTTCTGCCGTGGCCACAGTTTTCATGGGGCCACAGCAGGTAATACATACATACATACATACATATATATATATATATATAAATATATATATATATATATATATATATATATATATATAAATATATATAGATATATATATGATAGATATATATATATGACAAAAAAAAATCAATACAGAATAGAGCTCTGTAGTGTCATCATTTGGATACTTCTACCACAGGCTCATCAAAGCCTCATTAGTCACTTGCCCCAAACCTCTCTGTGACCAGATGACACTTTGATGGGGCAATCTGGAATGAATATAGAAATTATCTTGCTGATATTCCTTAGCAGACTTTCTTTTCCACTAACTTCCATTCCACACCGTCCCACATTAATACCTTAATACAACCTGTCTGGAATTTTTCATACCCAGCAAACAATTTACTAAAAAATGAGACTCCTCAGAATGGTTTAACAACAATTGTGCCAGTGCAACGACCCAAAGGTCTTAACATATAGCTTTTAATTAAAATGAAATACATCCGGTCCATTGAATAATTATAAAATGGCCACAATCCACGCAAAGGCATTAATAAATATCGCTAAATCAAACATTTTTCACAACCAAGCACCCAGACCATTAAATAATCCTTATGATAACAGAATATTCTGGTCAACTGTCAATTCTTTCAATAACTTTAACACTCATCACCAATTCTTCCTCTGAAATCTTCATATGAAAACAATATAAATGACCCCCTTGGAAAAGCAAACATCCATGCCAGTATGTTGGCTTGAAATTTTATCTTAATGGAAGTTAGTCAGAACTTCCTTGTACTAGAACTAGAGTCTACCAAAATTACTACACTTAAGATACGGAGTAGATATGTTAAATACGTCCCAGACAATTTACCAGCCAACAAAACTCCAGGTCCAGATGGAATTCCTACATTCGTTTTGAATAAGTGTTTCCCAGAGCTTGCTCTTATTCAAGCTATATTATTCAGATTATTCATATGTAATTTTTCGTTTCTTAATTCTTGGAAAAAAAGCCAATATCCACCCAACTGCATGAAAATTAAGTTCCTCTGACGCCTCTGATTACAGACCAATTGTTGTCACATCTTTTCTTAGTAAAGTATTTTAGACTGTAATTAAAAAGCACTTTGTTAAACATCTTGGATCCAACAACTAAATTAGTGACAGTATGGTTCTCGCCATGAAAGATCCGCTGTAGATACAGGCAGTCAGTTGGCTCAAAATATCCATCAGTCAATTGATATTGCTAAGGCTTTTGACAGGGATTCGCTATCCAAAGTCCCTACTGTATCATCTTTTGTTACACTGCTTTCCCGATATCTCAGTGACAGAAATACAAGAGTAATTTTAGATGAAGCATGTTTCTGTTTCCATTCAGTTAATGCCGGTGTGCCATAAGGATCTGTTATACCTCCAGCCCTGTTCCTAATTCATATTCATGATCTTTTGTCTTTCAGCCATAACCCCATCGCAGCTGACTCAGCGCTTTACAGTTTCTTCACACTTAAACAAACATTTACGAGTACAATGTTTAATATCTATAACTCCCAACTCAGTACAACAATCTCCATGAATCTGACCTATCTAAGAACACTGGATGGGGACAAAATGACATTGTTTCGTTTAATGCTTTGAAATCCAGATATATGCAGTTTACTAATTGACAGACAGTGCCTGAGTTCACTATTACAGTTAATGCAACCAATATTACTACCTCTAAATATATTGAAATTCTCGGTGTTTTACTTAACAGTAACCTCAGTTGGAACTCTCATATTAGATCATTTGCTAAAATCGTTTCAAAGAAACTTAAATTAATATATATATTCCGTGACTTCTTCACTGACGAACAGTTAGCTATAATCTACAGAAGCCATGTGCACTCTCAGCTGGAATATTGTTTTCCCTTGTGGAGTGGATGTGGAGAGGTTGCCTTAAAACAACAACACAACATTTGGAACAAAGCTATAAGAATGATTAGTAACCTTGCAGTTACAAATGAACTACTCTCCCTGCAAGTAAGAAGGAATGTTGCCTCCCATGAATTATATTACACATAGTTTTATGCAAATGCTCAGACGAAGTTGCATTCATTGTGCCACCTCTCCATGCCTTCTCCCGTGCTGCATGGGTGTCTGGTAGCGCTCATGAGTGGACTGTCACACTGCCAGAACTTCTGCAGAACTTCTGCCTAACAGAATTCTTGTATTCCCTGAACTGCATCTCATTGGAACTCTCTTCCCAAGAATTGTTTCCACCCAGACTTCAGCCCACAGCTTTTAAGCTACCTAAAATACTGTAGCTGTATATAAGGAACAATGAACAACATTTTGCTCATAAATAAACAGAAACCTCAGAGCTTTGCTGCTAAAGTTATAGACGGAAGAGCCAGGAATTACCACCATGTTACTCTCATTCTAAAAGAAAAGATTGGTAAATATTCCTAATACAATAAACTTCACCACATTATTGTGTGCTTACAAGCAAGTTCCTAAACAATTGCCAAAACACCTGTCTCTTCCTACTGTGAATAATGTAACGCATAATGTAACAAGACAGGAAAATAATCTGAATGCTCCTCTGGCAAAGGAGCCAGACGCCTCTCCGTGCGAGGACCCAAAGTATGGAACCAACTCCCATTTAACATACGAGAGATTTCTAATCTATTGCATTTCTAACTGAGGCTGAAACAGTTATTTTATTCACTCATTATTAAAACAATATAGCTGACTGTGTACAACAAATAATTATGACAACTTTAATACACTGCTCAAAACCAGTCTACAGTGTATCGCATGAGTATAGCAGTGTTAAGAGTGTGTGTGTGTTTTTTTTTACTATATCATGTATCTATTAATTAGTCTAACTGAATTTCTAGTTAAACAAATTTTTGTAATATCAACTGTAAATGAAAATAAATATATTTGTGGGAAAATATACATAATTAATATTGGTATTAGTATTTGTATAAGTACTGTTTTGTTGCTGCCTCATCAGAAAACCATTTTCTTCTCTCTCTTATCCCCTTGCTCTTCTGTCTCCTTCCTCAGTCTCCACTTTATCGTTACAGAATTATTTTCCCCTCTCCCCTTCCATCACCTTTGCTGTCTCTCACTATCCAATTTGCTCCTTCTCCTTCCCTTCATCCTCTTAAGCAAGCAGACGGTGAAACAGAAAATCGTGATAGCATACAGTGACAGAGTGTAGGTTAGGCAGGTATGGCCGGAACAGGGAAATATAATGAAACAGAAGACAGTGGTACCTGACAGTAGCATATTGCAGGTCATGATGAGTAGGATGAATACAATGCCCATAGAGGGAAATACAGTAGTAGATAATGGTAACAATAATGGTATGATGTCAGCTAGGAGAAGGAGAGAACAGATACAAAGAATGGACTGTGGTAATAGAAGATAGTGTGATTAATACTGGGAAACAGATGAAAATAGTGGTAACAGATTGTGGTTTAGCAGGACAGGTAGACGACACAGACGGTCATACAAAAGATGGTGCTGATCGAAGACATTGGTATAAGTGGTATGGTGAAACAGATGACAGGAATGGAAACAGACAGTCGTTTGGCAGGGCAAGACAGAGATGATGAAACAGACAATAGTAGTGGTAGTACATAGTGGTTGGGTAGCGTGGTTGAATAAATGATAGTTGTAGTAGCAGACACTGGTAAGAGAAGTATGGTTAAACAGGTGATAATAGTGGCAATAAAAAGTAGTATTGGTTTTACTGTTAAATAGGTAATAGCAGGGGCAATAGACAGTGGTATGGGTAGTACGGTTAAATATGAAATAGTAGTGGTAATAGTGGTATGAATAGTACGGTTAAATAGGTAATAGTAGTGGTAATAGACTGTGGTGTGGGCAGTACTGGGAAACACATAATAGTAGTGGTGGCAGACAATGGTGACTACTACGATAAAATATGACAGTAGTGGTAATAGACAGTGGTATGGGTACTACAGTTAAATATACAATAGCAGTGGTAATAATGGTATGGGTAGTATGGGAAACATATGATAGTAGTGGTGGTAGACAGTGGAATGGGTATGTTTACTTATTGCATCATCGTCCACATCCTGCCCCACCATGACCAGGTTGGGCTAAGTGGTGTGTCTACAAATGTCAGAAGCGGGACTTCCGTTAATTCTCTCTTCCTCGCCTTCATTCTCTTTCCCATTCTCTTATTACCTTACCCGCCATGTGGCAAGGTCAGCGTACCGCAACACGACTGCGTACAACTAACTTGAAGCATACGCCTGCACCACACATGTGTACTCGTACCTTCACCATACATCTATACCAGTGGTTCTCAACCTTTTTTGGGTCACTCCTCCTTAAACCTATTCCCACATTACCCCCTCCCCCTCTCCTCCCCCATCATACCTCTAAAAACTTACTCCTGAAGTATTATTGTTGTTATTGTAGCTGCAAGTTCAAGTGGACGTTAACCCGATTGAATACAGGTTGAATTAGCCCTTCAGCAATGCGCTATCCCTCTTTTCGGGAGTGGGGACCACCAGGTTTGGTGCCACCACGTGAAGGTGTCCCTTTTCTACACCTACTTCGTTCGGGAAGGATAAAACAGAATCCTGTTTCGCTTTTATTTCGTAACAAGCACGAAAATGCCAGCTGGATAGTACACAAGACAATTTAAAATTTAGTACGTCATTGATACTTTGCTTTGGCCACGTGCGAATAAGGGCAAGACTGATCATCATAATATTCTCTTTTTTGCTTTGGTCCTGAGACCAAGCATTGGAAAAAGTGTCCTCACAGAGATAGTGTGATCATCGTTTGACCAAAAACAAACTTATTAACACAGAAGTTACGCAGGAGAGGTCATAAAAACCACCAAATGGTCAGAAACACCACCACATGTTTATAAAAACCTCCACTTGGCCATTGATAAAACAACAGGGCCATTGTCATAAGCACCATAGCATGCTCACATACACCACCATGTGGTTATAACCTCCTTCTCATAGTCATAAAACTTCACTACATGACATGGTAAAAAACACCCCTTAGTCAGGATCACACACTGTGCACACCCACTTGGTGATAAACATCATATAATAGCCATAAACATCATTGTTTGTCATAGACACCACCATATGATTATAAACATAATTACATGGTCGTAGTAATAATAACACTTCGTGGTTACAGCACGATCTGCAGGGCATGGTCACAAATACCACCAAATTGTTGAAAACAAATCAAAATAGTCATGGCGATAAACATTACCACCTGGTCATAAACCACACTTCATGCTTATAGACACCATCACAAGTTCACAAACATTTCTACAAGGACATAAACACCAACAAATGGCCATAAAACCCACCCCATGATTATAACCACAACCACAAGATCATGGACATTGCATCATGACACTTAATTCTGCCACATAGTCATTAGCATCACCACACAGTCAAAGACACCACCACATAAACACAACAACATGTTCACAGTCATAACACTAACAAATAATCATGATGCATCACCACTTGGTCACACACACCTCCATATCCTCATAAAATAGCACCTCAAAGTTATTAATAAATCAGCACATGCAAGTTACCATTGCTATCATAAACATCATAACATGGTCGTAAAGCAGCACCTCTCAGACACAAACATCAAACAAACTCATATTAGTTCGTAATGTCCTTTTTTGTCGTTTCTCCTTGTTGAGAAACACAAGCCAATTTGCATCCTTTCAGTTTACTGATGTACCAGTTGTTTGACTCACATAATTAACCCACCCCGTGCCAGTGCCATTTTAAAACGGTCTGATGTACGTGCGCACTCAGTGCCAGTGCCATTTTAAAACGGTCTAAAATAAATGCATTCTTCAAGATTTGAGAGTAAAAATTGGCAGGCATGTAAGGTAACTGCTCCTCTACCATCCACCAGGCTGTCAAGGCCATACACTCACTCGCTCTGCCTCACTCTGCTCTGCCTCACTCTGCCTGTGTACTTCACCCAGTGCTGTACACAGTGAAGGTATTTTGTAAATATTTTCATGTAAGTGTAAGTTGTAAATATTTTCTTGTAAGTGTAAGGACTATATAGTGAAGTCTTGTAAGTGCCAGGACTGTATGTAATGAAGTCAGATTGTACCTATCTTCAAGCAAGTGTAAGATAATTCATTCACAGTGAGAAAGACACGCAAATTGTGACCGATGCTGAAGTAATAAGTAATCAGAAAAGTGTACTGAACATTGCTATACTTTCCCAGCATAAATACCTGAGTATACCCTACATAGAATACGGCTTTCTCTCACGTACATAGTGAGCAAGAGAGAGCAGCTTTATCTCTATACGAGTGTGCTAGACTGAATAAAACCTATTTCCGAGCCTCGGTGAGGATTTTAACAACGGAATTCGTTGTTTCCACATCAAAATCTATCATTATAGCCCCCCAAAAAAGGTCAAAAAATGGCCAGCACTGGGGTGACCCATAGGGCTAAAAATAGCTGGCACGTGGCAGATTAACCACCATCCAGTGGAAAAAAAAAATACGTGAGTGCAAGACAGGGAGCTGTCATCTTTGGACGTGGAGAGCGATTGGCTCTTGAAGTTTGTGATATTTTGGCCAGCTCATGTTTCCCTTCTTGTTAATCGTGTTTTCTTGCTTGGTTACATGTTTACTTGTGGCAGGCACTTCTACCCTTTAGAAATAACCAGTGCTGACCAAAACTGAACACAATGATCAGCATTTGACCTAGCTGTGTCGACAAGTTTTTCGTTGCTAGGCAAATACTCATTGCTGTGCAATGGCCGACAAACCACTTTTTTCATACTTTTCACGTTTTGAGCTGTAGAAGCATTATTAATGGGAGTAGTAAGCTCTGACTTCCTTAGGCGTAACCTTGAGGCCATTCCTTGTCAGACGTGCTCCTCTCTCTCCTCTAGTTTTCGAGTGGCAACCCAGTGAAGATTGGCCTCAGAGTCCCTAGCAACCACTACCGATTTTCAAAAATGCCCCCATAATTCCCCAGCAGCTTGGTGGATTTGATTGAAACTTTGCATGCCTGTAGAAATTAACTAGTACTGCAACATTTACTCATACATCGACTTGCTACATCGGCCAGGTCAGGAGTCAAAGGCCATCAAATTTGAAAATGGTGAGAATAGCTAAAATCACGACAGTGCTAGTGTGAAATACTAAGCCTGCAAATATTATTAAGCCAGGGCTACGATTCTATGGTTGAATGTTGCACTGGAGCATCTGCAAACAAAAATAACATTAAGTGTTGAAACGCACTTTCAGTTGCTGGCAGCGCCACTTAGAGGTTTCACCTCTGGTGGGCCATTCCATGAATTTTATGTTTCCTAGTTCCACAGTGGGTGGATGGAATCGATTGATCCTTACAGACGTTAATGAGTGCTACAAATGTGCTTCGTACATGCATGACCTACATCCTCCAAATCAGGGGTCAAATGTCATCAAATACAGAAATTATGTGAATAACGCTAAAATTATGACCTTGGTCACGAGCAATGGTAAGGCTCCGAAGATTATTAAGCCAGGGCCATGATTCTTGGGTGAAATGTTGCACTGGAGTGCCTCCATATAGAAATGGCATTTAGTGTCGAAATTCACTTCCAGCCGCTGACAAAGCTTGGTCCACTTAGAGCTGACCATCATCACCTACCGGCTTCATAATTAAATAGTGGAAATGGTAGGACAAAATTATATAGACTAACAATCAAAACCAACTCATTGATATCCAGGCTTTAATAATTGGGGTCTGGTCTATCTTAGAATATAAGACTTCTTGGTATTTTAATTTCTCCCGAAAAGACCAAATCTGAGAGAGAGAGAGAGAGAGAGAGAGAGAGAGAACGAGGAGGGTTAAATGGCGACAGACAAAGAAGGAAACAGTCATTATATGGGTACAAAGAAAAATGTATTTGAAGTTCGGGGAGGAGACAAAATATGAATGCTGAATGTAAGATGGTGTTCATCTTCATTAACACACACACACACACACACACACACACACACACACACACACACACACACACACACACACACTGTTCAGGCAAATTTACTGATTTTATTCTCTGATTCCTCACGCCCTCCTTGTAAATTGCTCATCCCGCTAGGGGGCGCGACCCCCAGGTTAAGAATAATTGATCTACGCCATACACAAATATCGTACATCTATACTACTCTTTGTGTTATAAACGTATTCAGTATATTTACACCATAATTTTGTTCCTTACATATATATTCTGCCTTGCACCTTACATCTATACCACACACTTGACCATGCATCATACACTCTACACCAAACACCTATACGAAACGTCTATACTCTTCACGGCACCATACAACTATAACACACACCCATATCATACACCTACACTATAGCAAACACCTAATGCCTACGGCTTTCATCCTAGTCCCCTACTATAGATTTGCTCTATAGTCCCTGGCTTTCCTACTAGCTCATTATTTTTGAAATACGTAGTTTATAAAACTGTAGACTCA
>NC_136972.1:3845180-3912680 GCF_032717465.1 Coenobita brevimanus
GACGCCTTTATGCGCTGGCATGAATAGGACTGAGCTGCTCCACTGTCTGACTATACAAACATCCCTCAACTCACTTCCTATCCCCTAAAAGGAGAATGGTGGACTGCAGGAGATGGGTAACTTCAGTCTGCAGTTCACCTGGTTCACGTTCATATGAGCCTAGGGTTGCAGCTACAACAGATTAAGTTGAGAGTCATTTTCAACTTTGATTGCGGAAGATGATCTTCAGGTATGTAAAATATCAAAGTGTTATTAGGAATAAATAAAGTGTTTGTAATTATAATAACAAAGTAACAAAAATAAAAGCTTCACCATAATCCAAATATAATAAGAGGTTCCCATGTCATGATCAGAGGAACTACCAGCTTCATTAATTAAATGATTAAAAAAAAAGAGTTATCTTTATATCTATGCGTCACCTACACCATAATATGAAATATGGTTTGCTTGCCTGTCTGACTGCCTGTCTGTTTCTCTGTCTGTCTCTTTGTCTGTCGTGAAATACCAATTAGGTATTCATATTTTCAGTTCTGTTTTATTTTATAAGCATCTGTGAAAAAAATTGATATCCTCATAGATTTACAGAACTATATTAAACTGGATGAAACATACATAATTTGAGCGTAAATACCGATTTGTAAAGGTATCTATTCTTTTCTCATTTTACCCCTATCCCCCTGGTCTGTCTGTCTGTCTGTCTGTCTGTCTCTGTCTCTCTCTCTCTCTCTCTCTCTCTCTCTCTCTCTCTCTCCTGAGGGAGAACTTTTCAGAAGCAACTAATCTGGCTAAGAACTCCAATACACACACACACACACACACACACACACACACACACACACACACACACACACACACTTGCGTAAAGCTGTCCTTCTACTACAGAAGACGATTGCTACTGTACTCATTAGGATGGCGTGTTTCTCAGTCTTTGGTGCCAACGTGTGTGACTGTGCAGACCAATTCTGTATCCGCAACTTTGCCATACAGTTGTCATGTCAAGTCCGGGTTTATTGGGAGAACTGTTTTGGTTTTGCTTCCGTTGCCTACGCTTTTCTCTGGCCAGGTTCCAAACTTCGTCGAGATGAATGGTTTCTTTGCAGCAAAGGGCTCGCCATTGTTTTCTGTCAGAGGCATTGGATTCAAGATCTCATATGATGCTGCATTTCTTCAGGGTTATCGTTATATGATCTTTATATCTCTTCTGTCCTTCTGGGTTGCAAGGTAGTGCAGGGAGTTGGCCATATAGAAGCTGGCCAGCAAGGCGGTGCTCAGGCATGTGGATCACGTGTCCAACCCATCTAAACTGTTTCTTAGCCAGCATGGTTTTTAACCTGGTTGCCTTTGCCCGATGGGGAATTTGTGAGTGAAGGACTTTATCGTCCCATATGAATCCTCGGATGCACTGTAAGCATTGGATGTGCAAAGACTCAAGCTGTTTGACGTGATGCTGGTAAGTAGTCCAACATTCAGCACCGTATAAATGGGTGGAGATGCAAACAGCGGTATATACCGATACCTTCGTCTCGATTTTCAAGTTGGTGTTTTCAAAGACTGGATCTGAGACTCCCAAAAGAGGGTGAGGTATGGTTGATTAGTGCAAGGACTTCTGCATCAGTGTTATGTTTGTATGTGAGCACACTTCCAAGGTAAATAAAATTCTTCACCTGTTTCATATTTTCTCCATCTGTCGGATATGCAAGAGGCTCTGCTGCACTGTTTCTCTAAGATGTTATTTCTGTTTTATTGACATTTATTCAGAGTCCCACTGCATGGTATATGTTGGAAATGACGGTAAGAGACTGGTGCAGGGCTTTTGGGGTATGTGCAAGGACAGTACAGTCATCACCACATTTCAGCTCTAGGAAATGAGCTACAGTACTTCAATCTTTGTGTTTGACGTTTGAGATTAAATTAGTTATCATCTAGACGGAATTGGATTTTTATTCCATCATCATCGTTCATTTGTTTGTGACTTGAAAGGGGGACTGCAGTTAGATAAATGTTGAAAATGACAGGAGTCAATACACATCCTTGCTTTACAGACACATCCACATTGAAGGGTTAGAATTTGTTCCCACCTGGGAACACAAGAGCGTTCATGTTGGCATACAGACTCGACAGGATGGTAAAAAATTTGTTTGGAACTCCAAATTTCGGCAGGGCATTCCATAAAAGTTTTCTGTGAACAGTGTCAAATGCTATTACAAGATCGATTAATGCAATATACAAGTCACGGTTCAGCTCGTGGCATTTCTCTTGTATCTGTCGGGCAACAAAGATTATATCACAAGCACTTCATTCCTTCCGAAACCCACATTCTGTTTCAGAAAGTGTTGACTCAGTCAAATGTTTTGTCAGTCTGGATAACAATACATTGGTTAGTACTTTGCTAGCATTCACAAGGAGGGAGATAACTCTACCGTTGTCACAATCTGAGCTGTCCCCTTTCTTCGTATAGATGGTTACAATAAAATAAATATGCCATTCAGATGGAATTTGCTCTTGCTTCCAGATAGTCAGTATATTATGGAGCTTCTGGTGACATAACTGGTCACCATCTTTGATCAGTTCAGATGGTACGCCATTAGGGCCTAGGCTTCTGTATTTTTTAGAGATCGGATGGCCTGAACAGTTTCTGAAAGTGTAGGTGGGACATCGAGATCTGCCACTTGATATGCATTTGGGATGTTATCAATGATATTGTGCTCAAGTAGGTTTCTTCAATTCAGTAAGGTGTCGAAGTGTTGTGCCCATCTTTCTAGGAAATCTTGCTTGTCTTTCAGAAGCTCCCCTTTGGCTTATCAATCAGGGTTTATGTTGTGTTTGTTTGGCCCATGGATGATTTTAATGGACTTGTCGAAGCCATGTTGGTCGTTAATATCAGTCAGTCTTTTGCTTGCTCAGTCCACCATTTGTTCTCCATGTCACGAAGTTTTCTCTGGGCTTCACTTCTGAGATTCTGGAATGCAGTTTTTAGGGGTAAGGACCTTGGATGAGCCAGCCAATTGTTATGTGTTCTATTCTTCATTGCAAGAAGGTCATGTATGCCCTTAGCTTTTATTCAAACCAGTCTGTATGGCGGCGAGTGGAGAAGCCTAGTGTTCTGCATTGCTTTGGAGCAGTATCTTAAAGTTTTTGCCACTCTGGGTCTATAGTATGTCTTGCACTATTATTTGGATTAACTGGTGTGCACTGAGAGAGTGTCTTTGTAACAGTGCTGTGGAAGGTGTTACAAACTGCTACATCTTTTAAACTACTAAAGCATAGATTTTTGGTGGATGGTCTGCAGCACATTTGTGGGCGCATTGCCAGTTGCAGTTTGGTGACTATGAAGTTATGGTCTGTTGAACACTCAGCACCTCTCAAAGCTCGGGCTATAACAACTTCTCTTCCATTTCCCTGTGTTACAATGGCATAGTCAATTAGGTGGCAGTTTTTAGATCATGGGTGCATCCATGTGGTCTTGTGTTTATTCTTAAGTTGAAAGATGGTGTTGATGATGACTATACTGTGTTCTGAGCATAAGGAAAACAGTGTAAGACCATTATTGTTCATTTCACCAACAACAATGCAACCTATATATATTGCCTTGCCAGAGGTGATTATCTTTTCTTACTCTGACATTAAAATCTCCAAGCAGGATCAGTTTGTCATTAGGTGGTACTGAGCTAATGATGGCATCCAAAAAGTCATAAAAGGAATCTTTGACGGTGTCCTCAGAATGAAGTGCTGAGCCCTAGGCACTGATGGGTATTGCATATTGGATGGTGTCCTCAGAATGAAGTGCTGGGCCATAGGCACTGATGGGTATTACATATTGGTATTTAGAGAGTGGTATGTACCAATACATCAGCCTTTCTGATATACCCACAGGTGTGTCTTGGATATTCTATGGTAGGTTGGTTTGGATTACAAAGCTAGTACCATGGTTTCCTCTTACATTATCTGGGTATCTCCTACAGAAATAGGTATACCCTTCCCCAGCTCCTATTAGGTTGCCCTCTCCTGAGAGGCGAGTATCAGACAAGGCAGCAATGTCAGTTTTATATCTTTTCAGTTCATCAGCAATAATGGCAGTTTGATGGCGTGGTCATGTGTCGTGGTCAGTTAAAAAGAAGGTTCATTTATTCCAAGTAGCAAGAGTCAGAGGGATTCTTTTGTTTTTTTGACTGCAATGTGGGATGCATTAACGACGCGGTTATCTGCCCAGGTGGTGTGGAGCAGCAAATGTTTAGGTAACTTTATGTAAACCCCTCCGCATCAGAGGTAAGCATTTGGGCATCCGTTTCCAGCTGCTTACTCGGACTGGATACGGTCGATGGCATGACCCGCTCCAATGTCATCATCCCAGCTACCACTGGGCCAATGCTGCCTTTGTGCAGGACTCAAGGATAGCGACTTCCAACCACATCCATGACCTGTCATTGTCGCCCTATCCTATAGCCATAGGTATTTTGTTTTTGATGAAAGTACGAAATGGGAGGTGAGCTTTGTAGCGGACTTGCACAATGAGTTAATTTAGTGTGATGGTGAGGGTGCACAGTCCTTACCACCACGTGACTTGTCCCTTCTCAGCCTGTGATGATAGCATGAAGATTCACGACGACCATCTACTGGGCAAAGTTGCAGGAGTCTGCTGGGAGCTCTGTGTGTCAAGTCCCTGATTTTTCTTTCGAGGTTTACTTCCTTAGCCTTAACTCATCCAAGGGCAGTCCACAAGCCAGTGGACTTGGGATCACTTAGTCTGACCCATCATTGATGGCACCTCCAGCATGGGTAACCCTGTCCTCCTGCTAAGTCCGGGCGGATCTACCCCCTCTGGTATGGCCCACCAGATTAACAGGGCACTCAAGCCCCCAAACACAATCTCTCTCTCTCTCTCTCTCTCTCTCTCTCTCTCTCTCTCACACACACACACACACACACACACACACACACACACACACACAGGGAAGAGGGAAAAGCACACTACTTGTCACTGCACAACCCTTTGCTGACAATATCGAGAACAGGGAGGGTAGCTACAGGAAGAATATCTTGTGGGAGGGGAGAGACAATGACATGGGTGGAACAAGAAGAAAAGGTGAGGGGAGGGACTAGTAGTAACAAGGCAGGAGAGGGAAAAAAGAGTATTAGGCAGACATATTTATATATATATATATATATATATATATATATATATATATATATATATATATATATATATATATATATATATATATATATATATATATATATATATATATATATATATATATATATATATATATATATATATATATTTTGCCAGACGCCTCAATCCCGTTTGGGGTGGCCACAAACAAATCGCCTCCAAGTCACCCTGTCCCCCGCCATTTCACTGCCCTGCTCCCAACTCACACCCCCCTCTCTCATATACCTCTCCACCTCATCCCTCATCTCACCCTCGGCCTCCTCCTCCCTCTTCCCCCCTCCACCTCACTCACATACACTCTTTTCATCAGTCTTTCACCCTCCATCCTCTCCACATGGCCAAACCACCTCAGTGTGTTCCTCATAACGGTTCCTATCACATCCACATCCACACCACAACGCTCCTTTATATCCTCATTCTTCAGCCTGTCTCTCCACGTGACTCCACAGGCTCCTCTTAAATAACTCATTTCCACTGCTCTCACTCTTGACTTGTGTCCTTCCAACAATGTCCAAGCTTCACTTCCGTACGTTAGAGTTGGTATCACAATACTGTCATGTAGTAACTTTTTCACTTCCATACTCACTTCCCTGTTTCTTATCACTGCTTTCAAAGAACCAGCAACCTTTCTTCCCTGCTGTACCCTTTCAAGCACTTAACCCTCCAAACCTCCATCCTTACTCATCACACTACCCAAGTACTTCAACGTACTCACATTTTCCAATTCCTCACCATCCAACCTCGCTGTACATTCACTAACTTCACCTCTCTCAAAGACCATCACTTTACTCTTCCCTACATTCACCTTTAGAGTCCGTTTCTTACACACTCTCTCAAACTCATCCACCAAGCCTTGCAGCTCCCCTTCGTCTTCACTCAACAACACAGTATCATCTGCAAACAACAGTACAGGGAGTTTCCAAACACTATCCTCTCTCACCAGGGCCACTCCAACATCCACTACCCTACCTTGTACCTCTTTTATTACCCCATCCATGTACAGATTGAACAACCATGGAGACATGACACATCCCTGTTTCAAACCAACTTTCAAAGAGAAAAATTCACTTAGTTCACCATCCAAACGCACTGCAGCCTTCGCACCATCGTACATACTCTTCACAGCATTCAACAACTTCCCATCTACTCCATATATTCTTAACATTTTCCACAATCCTTGTCTATCCACCTTGTCATATGCTTTCTCTAAATCCATGAAAGCCACATACAACTTCTTTCCCTTCTCTAGAAACTTTTCCACCAAAGATCTAAGAATGAATATCTGATCTACACAACCTCTTCCCTTCCTAAAGCCTCCCTGTTCTTCTCCAACTAATTTCTCTGTTCTTTCTCTAGCTCTGTCTATAAGTATCCTACCATACACTTTTCCTATTATACTAAGAAGACAAATGCCCCTATGATTACCACACACTACTTTTTCCCCTTTTCCTTTGTACAAGGGAATAATTATACCTGACTTCCAATCCTCCGGGACTCTACCTTCCTCCCAGGCCAATCTGCACATCTTCCACATCCATTCTACTACTATCTCTACCCCATGCTTCAGCATTTCACCACACACTCCATCAATTCCTGGGGCTTTCCCCAGTTTAACTTTCTTCATTGCTTCCACAACTTCTATCCTACTGATTTCTTCCTGTCTTCTCACCTCCCTCCTTCTCCCGGCCATTCCCCAGCCACTTATACTCGCATTACTTCCATCCTCTACGTTCAACAATTCCTTAAAGTGTTCTCTCCATCTGTTCACTTTTTCTCCCTTCTCCACTAGTAATCTACCATTTTTATCTTTCACTCCCCTGCTAACTTCACTTCCACCCTGTCTTACTCTTTTCACTTCTCTCCAGAACATTTTCTTACAGTCCCTCCACTTTACACTCAAATTCCTTCCAAATTCCTCATCCACTCTCTTCTTACTCTCTCTTACTAATCTTTTCACCTCTCTCTTTCTTTCCACATATAACTCTCTCTTCCGCCTCTCAACTTCTTCCACGCCCCTATTTCTCATCCTTTCATTGTATGCTTTCTTCTTTTGTGCCACAGCCTGTTTCATCTCTTCAGTCCACCACGCTGTTCCTTGCACCCCCCTCCGTCTTCTCTTCCTTCCACACACCACATCACATGCTGCACATATTTCTTCTGTAAATATCTTACACACACCTTCCACGTCTCCCATCTGCTCCAATTCATATTTGCCCAATCGTTCCTCCACTTCTCTCTTATACTCTGCCTTTTTTCTCATCCTCTTGTAACCTTTCCACTCTCCTAGCAACTACTCCTTCCTCTCTTCTTTCCCTTCTTCTATTCCTCCATCTTACTTGCATTCTAATTCTGGCCACCACCAAGTAGTGGTCAGAAAGTCCACTCCCCCAACCTCTATACACTCTTGCATCCTTTACACATCTTCGCATCCTTTCATCCACACACACATAATCAATCATTGCCTTCCTTTCATTCAGTTCACCACCCACCCTTCTCATCACTCGCCATGTAGACCTGTGGATCATTTTATGCCTGAAGAGGGTATTGGCTATCACCAACCCCCTCCCAGCACAAATGTCCACTAACGCACTTCCATTCTCATCTATCTCAGCAGGCACACCCCACTCACCAACTATTCCATCCACCTTCACATTCCCAACTTTACCATTCATATCACCAATCAAAAACACTCTCTTATTCCTTTCAAACTTTTCCACGCACACTTCCACATTTGTCCAGAACTCTTCTCTCACTCTTCTAGCACGATCTTGCGTTGGTGCATACACACACACAATCGCCCACATTTGTATTCCAACTTTCAACTTTACCCACACAATCCTTGACCCAACTGATCCATACTGTCTTATGCTCCTCTTCCATCTTTTACTCACAACTATACATACTCCTTCCTTTGCCCTCTCATTCTCACCTACTCCTGCACATATACCCCATCCATACTCCCATTCTCTCACACTTTCTCCTCTCCATTTTGTTTCAGTTATTCCACATACATCCACTTTCGCACCCTCAAGCACCTGGACAATCTCTCTCTCTTTCACCTCATCATTCGCTCCTCTTACATTCCATGTACGCATTACCAAGTCCTTTGTCCGGTCCTGGGTCGTCATCGTTTGGTCAGTCCTTGTCCGAGGCTTCTTGTTTGTTTTTTTAGTTAGTTGTTTTCCGGGGAGGGGCACTAACCCTCCGCCAACCCTTTTAGTCGCCTTTTACGACAAGCAGGGATACTGGGGGAGTATTCTTGAAAATCCCCCTACCCCCAGGGGGGTGTATATATATATATATATATATATATATATATATATATATATATATATATATATAATAGGTAGGACTACATATTATAATTGCAAATCATAATAAATAGATAGATAAACAGATAGATAGAGAGACAGATAGAAGCAGGGAGTCAGATGATGAGAAGATATTGTATCTGCAAGAATCGAGCAATGCTAAACATGCTTACACTGAGGAAGGCTGACGACAGCGGCCAGTAAGCAGATGATGCAGTTAGCTGTCAGCAGTCCTCTCGTGAACAAAGACCTAGTCCATCCACGAGGAACACACGTGACACACCCCTGCTACACCAGAATTTAGGAAAGAGAGCTCAGACGGAGATTAGCCACAAAACAGGCAAGAGAGAAGGGGACAAGCGATCCTAGAGACAGGTTACGGGAGAAGGGCTTGGCAATTAGAGAGAGAGAGACAGATAGCGAGACAGGGAGGTAGCTACCCGGGACTTATACTTCGTTCCGTGTGAGAGACTTGTTAATATTTCCAAGACAAATAAAAATAGTCCCATACTATTCTTTACCTCTCCTGTCACTACATGACAAATGGGGAAGCTACTACAAGATATAAAAGCCGCTCGACCACAAGTCTAAAATATATATATATAACTCAACTACAACTCAAGCACAAAGAACCACAAAGTATTTTATGACACAAAGTCATTTATGACACACACACACACACACACACACACACTCATATATATATATATATATATGAGTGTGTGTGTGTGTGTGTGTGTGTGTGTGTGTGTGTGTGTTTAATTTACCAACTCCTCCATAATCTCACACTTAGTACCAGGAAACAAGAACAAATTCCATATGAATGGCTTATTTCTGATATTGTAACCATCTACATGAAGAAGAGGGATAGCTCATTTTGTGATAAAAGTAGGCTAGAGGTATCTCCCTCCTTGTGAATGCTATCAATGTGCTGGCCAAGATAATATTATCCAGACTGACAAAACATTTGATTGAGTCAACACTTCCTGAAACACAATGTGGATTTCAGAAGGAACGAAATATGTGTGTTATAATTTTTGTTGCCAGAGAGATACATGCACAGGAGAAATCCCACAAGCAGAACAGTGACTTGTATATTGCATTCATCGATCTTGCAAAAGCATTTAACACTGACGATAGAAAAATTTAGTGGAATGCTCTTTTGAAATTTGGAGTTCTAAACGAATTCCTTACCATCTTGAAGAGTCTGCATGGCAACATGAATGCTGGCATGTCCGTAGGAGGAAGCAAATCAGAACCCTTCAATGTGGATATGTCCGTCAAGCAAGGATGTGTCCAGACTCCTTGTATTTTCAACATCAGTCTCACTACAATCTCCCTTATAAGTCACCAGCAAAATTAATGAATGCCGATGATGGAATAAGAATCCAGGTCTGTCTAGATGGTAACTTATTTAATCTCAGACGTCATCAAACACAAAGACAGAAATGGCTCATTTCCTAGAGCTGCAATATGCTAATGACTCTGCTGTCCTTGCACACACCCCATAAGCCCTACATCACTCACCATCATATCCAAAATATACCATGCAGTGGGACTCCGAATAAATGTCGGTAAAACAGAAAAAATATATCAGAGAATCAACACAGCAAAGCCTCTTTCATTTCAGATAAATGGCGAAAATGTAAAACACACACACACACACACACACACACACACACACACACACACACAGATACTTGCTTGTCTAACATTTAGGCTTCTATGACTTACTCTCAGCTAAATAAAAACGTCTGGCCCTACGATATCATTATTACCCTATGGATATCGTTCATGAGCAGGGATCAAATTGCCTGAGGGTATTTGTTTACTAGGCTGCCTCTCACTAGGTGCAACGTCAGGCGGTTGTGAAGAGACCAGTGAGTGTTGTGTTACATATAAAATTCTTAATGCCATTTCCTTCTCAGTGTAATGCCAACATTCTCTTTCTGTCTATGGACAAACGCCTTAATCCTGTATGGGGCGGCCACGAGCAAATCGCTCCCATGTCGCCCTGTCCCCTGCCATTTCGTTGCCCTTCCCCCTCTCTCATATACCTCCCGACCAAATCTCTCAATCCCATCCTCGGTCTGCCCCTCCCTCTTCTCCCACCTCCACTTCCTTCACATACACTCTCGTAGTTAGTCTCGATCTCCATCCTTTTGTATCAGCTGGTAGGAATCCCGCCACTGCGACCAGTATTATGTGTCGGTTTGTATGAATTCCTCAACTGGTCACGAATATATCAGCTTATTGGAACGCCACAGCTGATCACCAATTATATGTCAGCTTAGACGTGACCTCACTGTTCCAAGCAAGGTTAATTGTTCCTCTTGGTCGAAGTCACTTCCAGCTGACACTCTCCATCAAATGTCTTCCTCACACACAGGAGATTGTTTTTTTTAATATGAGAAAGAAGGAACCAAAGGCCACGAGCCAGCAATAACAGTTCCCTCCAAGAGAAAAACAAAATACAATAGAGAGCCAAATTCAAGATCCGATAATTTCGAGATGCCTGGACACACTGCGTTTGAAAGACTGGAGATCATAGGAAGCAGGAAATACGGACAGAGGGAGACAGTTCCAGAGTTGACCTGTTGCCTAAATGAAGGACTGGGAGTAACGGTTAACTCTTGCATTAGAGAGGTGGACAGAAAAGGGATGAGAGTTTCCTGCTACACGGGTGCTACGCGCCCGTCGTAGAGGTGGAGGAATGCATGCAGACAGTTCAGAGGAGCAGTGACCATTAAAGTAGCGATAGAAAAGAGATAAAGATGCAACAGTGCGGCGAAGAGACAGAGGTTGAAGGGAGTCAGTAAGAGGAGGAGAGTTAATGAGATGAAAAGCCTTTGACTCCACCCTATTGAGAAGAGCTGTACGTGGGGAGCCTCCCCACACATGAGAGTTGTACTCCACACAGGAGCAGATAATACCCCTGTATAGAGTCAACAACTGTGCAGGGATAAAGAAAGAATGGAGTCGGCTTAGCACACCCAATCTTATGGAAGCAGATTTTACAAGAGATGTAATATGATCTTTCCAAGATAAGTCCCGAGTAAATGAAACCCCAAGCATGTTCAAGGATGATGCAGGATTAAGCTGAATGTTATTAAACATTAGTGGGTATACCCTGTGGAAGATTTTGACAGGTTGATAGGTGTAAGAACTGAGTCTTAGATGCATTAAAAACAACCAGATTATTTTTACCCCAGTCAGAGATACGAGCCAAGTCAGACATTAGGTGTGCCATAGCCTCATCCCTTGATTGTTGAAGTAACTGCTGAGATGGGTGTTGCGGGAACCGAATGGAAAGGTGAAGGGTGGAGTCATCAGCGTATGAGTGGATACGGTTAGATGTACTTTTTTTTTTTTTTTTAAATAACAGAACGGAGGAAGGAAAAACATATGGAGAAAAAAAAATAATCCATACACCAGATTACTGGTGTCCTCTGTTCATAAAATATCTGTAACAGTTAGACTTGAACAGTTGTAGGTTGAAATTTGGAGGAAAACAACTCTGGGGAAGCGAGTTCCAGAGAGATGCAGTTCGGTGAATGAAAGAATTCTGATAGGCAGAAGTTCTGCAATATGGTTGAGTGACATTCCAGTCATGAGCGCTACCAGATGCCCGTGTAGCACGAGGGAAGGCATGGAAAGGTGGCACCATGGATGCAACTTCGTCTGAGCATTTGCCAAAAAAAAATCTGTAAAATAATGCAAGGGAGGCAACATTCCTTCTTACTTGCAGGGGAGGTAGTTTATATGTAATGGCAGGGTTGTTAATGATTCTAACAGCTTTATTCTGAATTTTGTCTAGTTGTCTTAATGCAACCTCTCCACAACCATTCCACAAGGGTGAGCAATATTCAAGCTGAGAGCGCACATGACTCTTATAAATTATAGCTAACTGCTCATCGGCGAAGAAGTTACGGACTCTGTACAATAATCCAAGTTTCTTTGAGGCGGTTTTAGCAAGTGATCTGACATGAGAGGTCCAGCTGAGGGCACTGTTAAGTGAGACACCAAGAATTTCAATACTTTTGGAGATGGGAATATTAGTAGCACTGAAGGTAATGTACGAATCTGGCAGCATCTGTCTATTAGTAAACTGTATATATTTAGTTTTACTAGCATTAAAAGAGACAAGGTTGTTTTGTCCCCATTCACTGATTGTAGATAGATCTTGATTTATGGAGATGGCTGTATTGAGTTGAGAGGTAGAGATATTAGACTTTGTAAATGGATGTCTGAGTGTGAATGAACTATGTAGTGTTGAGTCATCTGCATATGAGTGAATGGGATTGTGAGTGACAGATAAGAGATCATTAATATGAACCAGAAATAGGGTTGGCGCCAGAACTGATCGCTGTGGCACGCCGGCGTTAATTGAGTGGAAATTCGAATATACATCATCTACTTTTACTCTTATTTTCCTGTCACTAAGATAAGAAGAAATCAAAGGAACAAAAGACGTTAGTCCATAGCAAGGGAGTTTGGACAGCAGGGAACGGTGCCATACTCTGTCGAAAGCTTTAGAGATATCGAGAGCTACTGCATGAGTTTCTCCCAAAAGATCAATTGATTGATGGATGGTATGAGTTAAGAGATTGAGTATGTCAATAGTGGATCTTTCGTGGCGAAAACCGTATTGTCTATCATTAATTAAGTTGTTGGATTCAAGATGTTTAACAATATGCTTATTACTTAAAGTTTCAAATACCTTACCAAGAGAAGATGTGATAGCTATTGGTCTGAAATTGGAGGGGTCAGACGAACTTCCTTTCTTCGGAACTGGGTGGATATTGGCTTCTTTCCATGAATTTGGGAATAAAGAAGTACGTATGCATAGTCTGAATAATTTAGCTAGGACAGAGGCAAGTTCAGGGAAACACTTTTTCAAAACAATTGGCGGAATTCCATCTGGACCTGGAGCTTTGTTGGTAGGTATATTGTCTAGGATGGATTTTACAAATCTTGTCTGTATTTTAAGTGGGGCAATTTCGGGAGAATCAAGTTCCAGTACTGAGACATTCTGGCTGGTATCATCTATGGTAGAGTTTCTTGCAAAGGTACTAGCAAAGATGTCTGCTTTCCCACGTGGGTCATTTGTAATATTGCCATCTGAAGATTTTAGTGGGGGACTGGAAGATGACTTGTTAAAGTTATTATTGAAAGAATGAAGAGTTGACCAGAATATTCTATTGTCATTAGGGTTGTTAAGTAGTTTTGATGCTTGCTTTTGAAGAAAGTTTGATTTAGATAGATTTCATACAGCTTTTGCATGATTTCTAGCAATTTTAAATTGGGAGAGTGATTCATGTGAGCATGGAAGTGAAAAAGTTACTACATGACAGTATTGTGATACCAACTCTAACGTACGGAAGTGAAGCTTGGACATTGTTGGAAGGACACAAGTCAAGAGTGAGAGCAGTGGAAATGAGTTATTTAAGAGGAGCCTGTGGAGTCACGTGGAGAGACAGGCTGACGAATGAGGATATAAAGGAGCGTTGTGGTGTGGATGTGGATGTGATAGGAAGCGTTATGAGGAACACACTGAGGTGGTTTGGCCATGTGGAGAGGATGGAGGGTGAAAGACTGACGAAGAGAGTGTATGTGAGTGAGGTGGAGGGGGGAAGAGGGAGGGGGAGGCCGAGGATAAGATGGAGGGATGGGGTGGAGAGGTATATGAGAGAGGGGGGTGAGTTGGGAGCAGGGCAGTGAAATGGCGGGGGACAGGGCGACTTGGAGGCGATTTGTTTGTGGCCACCCCAAACGGGATTGAGGCGTCTGGCAATAGATAGATAGATAGATTCATGTGTTTTTTATTTTAAGTAAGAGTTATATGCTAATGACTTTTGGGCTGTTGCTCTGGCACAATTGCCATCAAACCATTTTGGAGAGTTTGATCTTTTAGTGAATTGTTGACTTGGTATGAATAAATCCATACCAGCTAGTATTAAGTCACAAATGTGGGACTGGGTAGAATTGGGATCACTAGAGAAGAAAGACTGCCATGGAACATCAGCAAGATAATTTCTAAATCCATCCCAGTCTGCCCTGTCAAAGTGCCATCAGGTCACCCTGACAGGTTCGGAATGGGGAGGTGTAGGAGGGTTAACTAATGAGGCTTTGATGAGATTGTGGTCAGAGGATCCAAGTGGTGACAGTACCTCTATCCTGTATTGATCTGGATTATTTGTCAAGAATAAATCCAAGAGATGGGCATTATGGTCAGGATTATCAGGTATTCTAGTTGGTTGCTTTACCAACTGGGTGAGATTAAACGATTCCGCAAACAGCTAGCATTCTAGACCAGCGTCGTCAGTCTGGGCAGAATGCAATAACCATTCAACATTGTGTATGTTAAAATCACCCAAAATGGTAATTTCATTGCCAAGGGCAAGGTCAAGGTTACTCAACTGAGTGGATATGGAATCAAATACACTGGGTTCCGAAGAAGCATTGGGGGAACGATAAACTACATAGATATATTTGGTAATGTTTTGGCAATTTAATTTATATAATGAGTAATCAAAACTGGATGAAGTGAAGTTTAAAATAGTGTCAACTGCATATTGGGATTTGATATAACAACAGGTGCCACCCTTGTTTTGAAAGTTTGTAAGGAGATGGTAACCGGGAAAACAAAATGGAGATATATCGGTAGAGGGTGAGATTTGTGGTTCTGTGAGGAAAAGGGCCAAAGGGGATATGGACTGAAGGAAAAAATGAACTGAGTTTAAATTTGTGGTAAGGCCGCGGATGTTGTTAAAGAATAAGGCCGCACCGCCACCTCTTCACCGACAAGCATTCCCGGAAATAGCAACAGTCGCTGCTGGCACAGTCGCTTGATAGCGACCGGGAGGACCCTGTGCCTCCAGCCCTACCCTGCCGGTGGTGGCAATCCGAGATACCACCTCATTTGATTGTGAGATTGCAGCGGCCATTACTAAAGATGTGAATAGAAGGTGTGATATGTTATGCGCATGTAGTGTGGTGTAGACAGTTGAAGGTAGAGGTATCATGAGAGCATGCTGGCCTACTCTCTTTGTAAATGAATGCACTGAAAATGTTCAGAAAAGGGAGATGGTCAGGATCAAGTCCTGAGGGCTGGTGAAACGGGAGCTCCAGCTCTCCCTGTCACCAGCTTGCCATCAACCTCGGGAGTACTGCCCTGTTCGACTGGTGCTATAGTCTACTCCTCATAGCTTAGAAGGTCATTGATGAATAAAAGGAAGAGAGTTGATGATAGGACAGAGCCCTGAGGAACACCACTGTTAATAGATCTAGGAGAAGAACGATGGCCATCTACAACAGAGGCTATAGAACGACCAGAAAAGAAGCTATAGATGAAGGCACAGATAGAAGGATAGAAACCATAAGAGGGCAGTTTGGAAATTAAAGTTGTATGCCAGTCTCGATCGAAAGCCTTTGAGATGTCAAGTGCAATGGCAAAGCTTTTGCCAGTCCCGAAAGGAGGATGACCAGGAGTCTGAAAGGTAGGTGAGAAGATCGCCAGTGGAACGTCCCGACGGAACCTGTACTGACGATCAGAAAGAAGGTTGTGATAGGAAAGATGCCTTAAAATTTTTCTATTAAGAATAGACTCGAAAACTTTCGAAATACAGGACGTTAAAGCAATTGGACGATAGTTGGAGGGTTGAGAATGGTCACCCTTCTTTGGGACTGGCTGAATGAGAGCAAACTTCAAGCAAGAAGGAAAGGTACAAGTTGACAGACAAAGGCGAAAGGGTTTGCCTAGGCAGGGTGTAAGCACAGAAGCACAGTTCTTGAAAACAACAGGAGGGACTCCATCAGGCCCATATGCCTTATTAGTACTTCGGCCAGCAGTGGCTGAAAATAAATCAGCTGAAGAAATTTTAATGTCAGCCATGAGGAAGTCAGAGGGGGGAAGTGATGGAGGAATAGCACCGGAATCGTCTAAGGTGGAATTGGAGGAGAAAGTCTGTGCGAAGAGATCTGCTTTATCTGTAGAAGAAATAGCTACAGAACCATCAGAGTAGAAAAGAGGAGGGAAGGATGATGAGGTAAAGTTGTTAGAAAGGCTTTGGCAAGGTGGCAGAAGGAGCGGGAAGAATTCGAGTTAGAGAGTTGAGAGCACTTAGTACGGATGAAATTATTTTTAGCAGAGCGAAGAACAGACTTAGCACGATTCCGGGCAGAAACGTAAAGATGATGTGATTCAGGGGTGGGTTGGCTCCAGTACCTTTTGTAGGCCCTCTCCTTGTTGCGGACAGCATTAGAACAAGCGTGATTAAACCAAGGCTTTCTTGCGTTAGTCAAAGGATATGAGAAAGGAATGTATGCTTCCATGACTGAGAGAATAACCTCCGTAATGCGCAAGGCACACTCAGATGGCTCCCGGCCATGGAAGCAATAATCATTCCAGGGAAAATCAAAGAAGTACTGCCTGAGAGCCTCCCAATCCGCGGCTCCAAAATGCCACAGATGACGTTTCCCTGGAGGGTCCACAGGCTGTACCGGAGTGATAGGACAGGTTAAGGTGATAAGGTTTTGATCGGAGGAGCCCAACGGAGAGAAAAGATTAACAATGTAAGCAGAAGGATTAGTTGTAAGGAAGAAGTCAAGTATGTTGGAGCTCTCTCCAAGGCAGTCTGGGATACAGGTAGGGTGCTGTACAAGCTGCTTTAGGTCATTAAGGATAGAAAAGATGTAGGTTTGTTCACCAGGTGAAAGGAGAGGAGAGCCAAAGGTGGTGGTGAACATTGAAATCTCCTAGAATGGAGATTTCAGAGAAAGGAGAAATGGACAGAATGAGTTCCATCGTAGAAGTAGGACAGTCGAAGAATTTTTGATAGTAGAATTTGGGGATAAGAATTATAGCACAGATATATTTAGTCAGAGAATGACAGGAAAGCCGAAGCCAGAGTGTAGAGAATTCAGAAGAATAGAGTTCAGGATCACAAGAGCAAGATAAATCGTTGCATTTATATACACAACAGCAACCTTTGGCTTTGAAATGAGTAAAGAGAAAGTAGGAGGATACAGAAAAGGGTTTGCTGTCAGTTGCCTCAGACAGCTGAGTCTCATTTAGAAAAAGAAGGTGAGGTTTGGAGGAGGAGAGGTGGTGCTCAACAGAGCGAAAGTTAGAGGAAAGGCCGCGAATGTTGCAGAAATGAGTCAGACAGTGGTTCCAGGCATCTCGAGTCGTCGCTGGGAGAGGGGCGGAAGGTGGAGACATTTATGGTCCCCCCCCCCTGGGGACTCCGAGGCTTGGTGATGAGACACCATGATTTTTTTTTAAATTGGAAAAGGAAGTGTAGTGTGTACTGTGCATGTAGTTTGGTGTAGATAGAGAAATTTGTGTTGGAGAGGATGTTGGCCTACTCTCTGTGTAACTAAGACACTGAAAATGTTCAGCAAAGGGGGATGGTCAGGAACTAGTCCTGAGGGCTGATGAAACGGGAGCTCCAGCACTCCCTGTCATCAGCTTTCCATCCACCTCGGGAGTACTGCCCTGCTCGACTGGTGCTAAAGTCTACTCCTCTGATTGTGGGAATCGATGTAGATTCTGTTGAAGGAATTGTTGTAGGTAGCGTGTACAGGTGAACTGAAAACTGAGCAGATTTATCTCTTTTTATTGGCCACTGAAAGATACAACTGCGACACAGAGAGAGCCCAGAGTATATACGTCCCTCTCTTTTGAATGATAAATGCGTTCTGCCCTAGCTGGTCGACATCTCCTCTGGGAGTGGCGCTGAGGTCAACATATTCAGAGATGCCAAACCCCACAGACAACTGGGATTTATACATGAAGAGAAGCATCACAAATTTACCACGCATATTATACACTCCATAAAATAGTATTGATTACATTAAAGTATACCAGCAAGGTAAATATTTCCCTAAGACTTTAGACATATATACAATATATTTCTCTATTGCCTTCCCTTTACCCTAGATTGTTTTGATTGAAAAAGGCTGTCTGATTGCGCATCCTATCCCAAGCCACAGTTTACAGTGAAATGGTGTTTGGTTGCTTATCATTCACACTATATTACACATTGTTAATTATGAATAAACAACTTTGTACATAATATGTAGCAATCGTGTGAAACTACAACTCGTCATGGGAAACGATGATGGCACCAGAACACTCACTCATTCACTAGTTTTTAGTAACACTATATATCAAACATAGACAAGTTGCAACTACCCACTAATATTTTCATACCATCTTTGCCGTAACGTACTTCTGTGTGACACAGTACATATTATTCAAAGCTTTTAATACCACTAGGAATACCTGCTTAGTTACAGCAAGATCTCACGTGCTTGCATGCCCGGACACACACAAACGTGTACAAGCACGCACACACATACATACATAAATGCTTATATGTGTGAAGGTGTTATTCAGGACTTTTATGAATGTTATTCATTTTTATATTCAATTTCCTTCTATCTTCAGACCTCACTTAGCCTAGGAAACTCTTCCAACTATAGGAGTTACAAGAATAGAGAATTTTTGTATCCTACTGCAGTTCTTCGTTACTGAAAGGCCTCGGTTAGCTATATAAAATGGCAGTTGTATTAAGAATAAAAAGAAATGAGTAGAAGAATTAATATAAAAAATTGTTTTAAGATGTTATGATTAGATGCAATCTGCCAATCACGTTGACAGATAGATAGATAGATAGATAGACATGGAGAGAGATAGATAGACAGATGGACAGACGAACAGAGATGGATAGTTTAATAGATAGATTGACTGACTGACTGACAGAAGAACAGACGGTGAGAGACAGACTAACTGATGGAAAGAATTCGATAAAAACATATGGAGAAATACAGACACAGACAGACAACACGGACAAAGATAAACACAGAGAGATATAATCTTGAACATCATAACAAATTTCCTTGCTTCAACATCCCTCTCCCTCTTCACCCTTCTCATTAACAGACAAAAAGAAAACTGCATAATTTCTCCCATTACCACCAACATTACATACCTGTCCCAATGAAAATCATCTTTCAGTCCCCCTCATCATCACTACTTCGCTTTTAATTATCCTTCTGCCACACAATCTAATACCAGGGATGATAATTACCTGGGTATATCAATTAGGGAGAGAAAGTGGTCGTGGGATTACGTGGAGACAGACGGACAAGTGAGGAAGTAAATGGGGAAGTTAAGGTGCGTTGCCGTGATGTGGATGTGACTGAAAGTGTTAGGAAAAACACCCTCGAGATGGTATTGCCGCGTGGAGAGGATGCAGAATGAAGGATTGACTAGAAGTGTGTATGTGAAACAGGTGCAGGGGAATAGTAGGAGGGGGCGACAAAGGATGAGATATAGTACTGAAATGGAGAGATATATGAAAGAGACGAATTTATATGAATGAGGTAGAAGGGGAAAGGAGGAATGGGAGACCAAGGATGAGGTAAAGGGATAGAGTGGAGAGATATATGATAGAGAAGAGTGCATGTGAGTGAGGTGGAAGTGGAGAGCAGAAGGGGGAGGCCAGGGATGAGGAGGAGGGATGGAGTGGAGAGGATGGAGAATGAGAGACTGAGCAGTACAGCGTAGGTGGGTGAGGTGGAGGGGAAGAGGAGGAGGGATGACAAAGGATGAGGTGGAGGGATGGAATGGAGAAGTGGAGAATGAAAGACTGACTAGAAGAGAATAATTATATGAATGAGGTGGAGTGGGAGAGGAGAAGGGGGTGACCAAGGATGAGATGGAGGGATGAAGTTGGTAGACTAATGACAGGATTACAGAATTATGGTGTTTGCCTATGTTATATATTATATATATATATATATATATATATATATATATATATATATATATATATATATATATATATATATATATATATATATATATATATATTTATGAGCCTCTGTGGTACAGTGGTAGAGTGTGCGTTTCGTACACGGGTGAGCCAGGGTTCGCTCCCCGCCAGGGTAATAAACTATGGGAGTGTTCACCCGGCCACGTACTGCATTGGCGGACACATGGGGTGCTGTGGTTGAACCAGTGTCGCTTACTATAAAGTATGCTTGCATCCAGTCGGCTTGCGCGGGCCGATTACACTTGGTTCACAGACTACACACACATCCAGTGCCACTCCAGCATTACAATTACACTTGCAAGCACTTCTCACCCTCCATACAATCTCTATCAGACAGCCTAAGCCACTTGGTAGGGATACACTGGCTGTATCGTCCCGACTTCGGTGGGATAGGCCGGTCCTGCAGTGGATACTCAAACTACTGATAATGATGATATGTAGTCCAATTTGACCCAGGTTCAAATCCCCGCTGGGGCAGGGAACAGTTTAAGGATTTGAATTTCATTAAATCAGATTTTACTGATCTACAAGAAGACCCGCCGACATGTGGTAAAAGTACCCCCGCTAATACCATTACACCAGTTCTGCATGAGACAGCCCTAGCATGTATTCAATATGGACGGTGGGTGTTAGCGCCGAATTGGTGACATGTAGTGAGGCGTATGGTATGTAGGAGGACTACTTGGCCTTGATAGCAGGCTGAGAAGCATATGCCCGGAGTCGGGTACATAAAAAAAATATATATATGTACTGGTATATAAATGGCTGGATAGATAGGCAGATAGACAGGCCCCAAAATAACATATCTGACCCGACCCAGTCGGATCATCTCCAATTCACTCTCATCTCTGCTTAACAACTCATTATCTGGAGAAGCACACCTACTTCACAGCGAGGACGATAATTACCCAGCTATATTAATGAGAGAGATGAAAGAGCGACTAATTATCCAGGATGGGGAAATCTGCGTAATTTCTCTCTCTCTCTCTCTCTCTCTCTCTCTCTCTCTCTCTCTCTCTCTCTCTCTCTCTCTCACCTTCAATGGTTCCTCATCAAAACAGATTAGTTGAGATGTACTTGAGGGTGAAGAAAGGACGTCTGTGTTGAATTTGGTGTCCTTGTGAGTGCGAGAAGCAAAGGTATTGAATATTCTCTCTCTCTCTCTCTCTCTCTCTCTCTCTCTCTCTCTCTCTCTCACCACATATCTGTCTGTGTAAAGAGAATAGTTAAGACAGATAGTAGACGCATAACAAAGTATTTTCCTTTTATATAGATAGACAGAGACAGATAGATAGATATTAGGGGTGAGGTGGACGTTGTATATGATGGAAAAGATGGCAATGTGAAGGCAGGAGGGTGGAGGAGGAGGGCAGGAGCGGCGGTGTCTGGTGCATGTCACTTCAGGCAAGAGTTACCATCACATACCTGTAAATGTCCCAGGAGCAGAGTGCACCCACACCACCACTGCCACCACCACTACAACCACCACCACCTGACGTCACTACAACCTCCACCACCATTTCCACTACCACCACCTGACTCCACTACCACCACCACTACCGCCACTATGACCAGTATCACGGCTACCACCACAACTACCTCTACCACCACCACTACCACCACCACCACCACTACCGCCACCACTACCACTACCACTACCGCCACCACTACCACTACCACCACCACCACTACCACTGCTACTACCACTACTACCACTACCGCTACCACCATCAACACTACCGTGTGTGTATGGAGAGAGAGAGAGAGAGAGAGAGAGAGATCTTGTCGCAATACTGGCTTTAAGAAATAAGCATTTATTTTTTCCTGCATGCTATAAAAGGGCTCAGCAGAAGACGATGGGAGTAGTGTGGTGGTTTTATGCAGGATTACACAGATTATACAGATCTGACGGTCCTTTCTGAGTGTTCCAAATGTAAATCCTGAAATATAATGGTCTCCCAGTCATTTTTCTCTCGTATATTCTTGATGCCCTAAAATAATGTCTCTCTCTCTCTCTCTCTCTCTCTGAATGTGTGTGTGTGTGTGTGTGTGTGTGTGTGTGTGTGTGTGTATGTGTGTTTGACAGACAGACAGAATGTGCCTATAATCATCAAGCCACGAAACCTTCCTGGAGCAGATACGGATGAGCAAAATCAATTACTGAACTTTCCTATGGTAAAAAAAAAAAAAAAAAAAGGATGCTCATCATAAATGTCAATAATAAAAGTAGACAGTCCTTGAAACACACGCGGACAGCCATACAGCCAGACTGACAGTTAATAAAAGCCAGAAATTAAAAGACAGGATTTGAGACAGCCCGACAGACACTAGTAAGATATACAGGAAGAATACATATATGCAGCAAGCATTAATAAACCAATATACACACATATACACACATCATTCCATGCACAAATTTCCGTCAAATGCCTTTCATTTCAAATAGACATATATAGAATGACAGGAAAAACATATAGTTAAATAAATCTACAAAAACACATACAAACACAGAAAATCTAACTTCCAGTTAACATTCCGCATTCCAGAATCCACGTTATACCTCTTCCATTGATTTTTTTTTTTCCAGAGTGATGGACTCTTTTCGAAATCTGTTCAGCAAATTTTCAAAGTTTTGGAGAAGTGACAGGAAACAGATTGGCATGGGATTTCCTGCAGAGAGAGAGAGAGAGAGAGAGAGAGAGAGAGAGAGAGAGACTGTGTGTTATTCATTCTACATTTCCTTCACTATCTCCTTCCCTTCTTTAACGTTGTTTTATTCTTGCTACCTCCAAGCGATCTTATTCCCTTACATAACACTGCCTCTTTAAAACAGTCTGTCTTTCTCTTAACACCTAACGATTTTATTCAACTTAGGGGAGAGGATTTAGACTGAATTGATTGTCATGTGTATAGTAGCTTTACCCTTTATCATTATCATCATCATTACCACTCATCACCACTAACATTACCATCACTGTCATCAGTATCTACATCTTCATCACTATGATCATCACCATTATCAGCATAATCAATAATACCATCATCACTAACATCAGCATCAGCATCCTAATCAACATCATAATCAATACCACTTCCATCACTAACATCATATCACTGTCCTCCTTCTCCTCATCCTCCTCCTCCTCCTCCTCATCATCATCATCATCATTACTACGATCATCACTATCATCATCCTCTGCATCATCATATCATAATCATCACCACTTCCATCACCAAAATCATATAACTATCCACCTGTTCAGTATCATTATCATCATCCGCATTAATTATTCCATTCTCTCCATTACATCACCAAGTAAAAATCAAGAAACAAAGAAAGAAGATAGATGGATTATATAAAGGAAAAAAAAAAGAAAAACAAGATGCGATGCCAAGGCACAGAAAACCAGTCCTTGGCAGTCATTTTAATGGTGATGCATAAACACAACAGGATATTTAGTCAAAGATGTCACATCTCAAATCTGGAGTAAATCGGGTAAAAAATGACGATTTTATGCCCATTTGAAATTTAGGGCCCGACCCACCTGACATTGAGCCCCCTACCGCTAACTGGGGAGTAACCATGCTTATGTAATGAGGCATGTTACAGGATGCAGATTTGAAAGATCCACCTTTAGGTTTTGGTTTCAATTCGATATGACGAATTTGAAAGGAGTTATGTAGATTTTTTTTTTTTTTTTTTTTGGGGGGGGGTCTTCTGCCTGGGCTTTGGCCCAATTTGGCCCCAAATATAATCACGTGATCAGAACGTCATAGCCCATCATCCCTGTAATTTTAGTCAAAATTGAAGCAGTAGGTTCGCGTAAAGTTGTTAACAGACAGACAGACAGACAATCTGACAAATCGGGTGAAAACAATACCCGTTATACAAATCATCTTGCAGTCAGCGATATCCCTCTTCTCCTTCCTCCTAGCTCAAAGTTTTGCAATCCTCAAGACATCATCCTGGGAGACAATTCAAGGAAAGTTAAATGATGCTTTTGGCTACCCAATATTATTGCACAGTTCTAAGAATGATTTTCAGATGTAATTTTAAAGTAGACTGAGATGTAATTGTTATATCCAATTTTTAGCATATTTAAAAAAAAGTTTCAGTTGTAAATCTAGTGCCTTAATTTTAGCATAAATTTTAGAGAAAAAAAAAATAAACCTTACTTGGAGCCCTGCTTACAGTTTTGAAGCATAATATGAAATAATTTTAAGTGGCAAACTTTCTGTGAAAAAAGGTATTTTGTTTCTGCCTTCAGGACAAAGATAATTGACACCTTTGAAAACGAAATTTAAAGTATAGATTCTAAGACTGAAATCTGATGTCTAAAATTCAGCACGGTCTTACCTCCTACTGTACAATTGCACCTTCATATTCTTGCTACAACCAGACAGTTTATTGTTCATAACAAAAAACATCCCGCATAAGAAATAATCACTGCCTTCCGTATGATATATGCCAATTAACACTTCCAAATGAATTTCTTTAGCCTCGGAGAGATTTTTCGGGCTGGAGTAGGCATATTTAGCCTTCGGTAATCATCTCACCACTAGAGCCTTGTCTTAAACTGAAAAAAATTTCGTTTCCCAACCCACTCGCTTTTATTTCAAGAATTTACCCAGCCTATTCAATCCCAAAAGTGTTTCTCCATTTCATGAGATCTCCTTCCAAGATTAAGGGTTTCTCCAGTCTTAAGTCGCTCAGACTCGCCAATTTCTCTTAACCTAACCAAGAAAATTCTCAATTCATTTACATGAGGTTTCTCAGCCGATTCAGTCCAGCATCAAGAGTTTCTCTCTCTCTTTCTCTCTCTCTCTCTCTCTCTCTCTCTCTAAGTTCAAAAGTTTCCAAGCCCCTTTGACGAGTTTATCAAGCTTATTTCAACATAGGAAAAGAGTTTATCCAACTAATCCTAAAATTCATTTTCATTCATTGCCAGACGCCATGTATCCCACACGGGGTGGCCAAGGACTTAGAGTTAATTGTTTTTTACAGGGAGGGGCACTAATCCTCCACCAACCCCACTTGACACGTAGGGATGCCAACAGCATCTGGTGTTCCCAGGCGGTCACCCATCCAAGTACTAACCAGACCCAACGTTGCTTAACTTCGCCGATCGGACGGGAAGCCGTGTACTCAACTCCCCTTCATTCTGAAAGTCTCGAAGGTCGATTCTGCCGCACATCAAGAGCTTCTCCCTCTCAGTTCCAGAGTTCTTCCCACCTCAGGAGTTACGTCATCCGCATCTGACTCAATCCAAGTTCCTCAAGCCTATCCTTGTATAATTCATGACCTCTGTCAACCATTCCATTGTAATTCAAGAGTTTTCCAGGTTGTGTCAGAGATTTTCACGCTATTTCAAAGAGTTTCTCATCATCTTTCAAAGAGTTTCTTCACCTTTCTCAAAGTTTCCCAACCTGTTTCAAAGACTTTCTCGCCATCTTTCAAAGTTTTTCATTCTGTTTCAGGGAGTTAATCCATCTGCTTTAAAGACTTTCTCCACATATTTCAAAGGGTTTCTCATCCTGTTCCAAAGAGTTTTTCCACACGTTACCAAGACTTTCTCACCTTGTTTCAAAGTTTCTATGCCTGTTTCATAGAGTCTCTCACGATGTTTCAAAGTCTGTCATTGTTTTCAAGAGTATCTAACTCCGTTTCAACAAGTTCCTTGATCACGTTTCAGAGTTTCTTACCATGTTTCAAAAAAGTTCCTCCATCAGGTCTCAAAGAGTTTCTCCACCTTTTTCAAGGAACTATTCCACCCTTTTTTCAAAGAGTTTTTCCACCTCCTTCAAAGTGTCTCCCCATCCTGTTTCAAAGTTTTGCATCCTGTTTCAGAGGATTTTCCCACCCTGTTTCAAAGAGTTTGTCCATTCAGTCTCAAGGAGTTTCTCCACTGGTTTCAGAGAGTTTCTTCCTCCGTGTGGAAGAGATTCTCTATCTTTTTAAAAGAGTTTCTTCATCGGACTCAACGAGTTTCTCCATCTGTTTCAAAAGTTTCCTCCGTCTGTTTCCACGAATTTCTCCATCTATTTCAGTGAGTTTCTCCGTCTGTTTCAAAGAATTTCTCTACCTATTTCAACGAATTTCTCCACCTGTTTCAGTGAGTTTTTTCACCTGCTCCAAAGAGTTTTTTCACCTGTTTCAAAGGGAGTGGCCACCTGTTTCAGAGAGTTTTTCCACCTTTTTCAAAGAGAGTTTCCGCCTGCTATAAAAAGTTTTTCCTACCTGTTTCAAAGAGTTTTTCCACCTGTTTCAGAATTTCTTTACTCTGTTTCAAAGTGTTTCTCCACCCTGTTTCAAATAGCTCAAGAGTTTTTCCAGGCAAACTTAAGCCTAAACCCACAATCTCTTCAAGCAAGTTCTCTCGCAATACACTCCATTATATCTTGAGAGCGTCCCCAACCCAGTCCATCTCAATTCAAGAGTCCTCCTTCCCGGATCAACAGCGCCGTGATGAGGGCGAAAAGAAAGCCATTAGTGCTTCGGCCCCTCCCCCCAGTCTGCTATCCCGGCGCGACCAGTAATTAGATCAGGCCAGGCGAATGTTGCCCTAATTGGATATTGATTACAGGTGTGGCTGCTTCACGGGATGAGGTTTGTTTAAGTGTTTACCTGGGTTAGAACTATTTTTACTCTCTCTCTCTCTCTCTCTCTCTTTCTGTATAAATGAAATGTATATATCATCATCATCATCATCATCATCATCCGTACCTCCTTTCCCACCCTAGGGCAAGGTGAGGAATAGCAATGTCCAGACAGCCCGTATTTACCCAATGCAAATGGGCCACGCTTCCATTCTCTCGTCATTCAAGCCCCCGGAATCCTGGCTCTATCGGATAAGCCAAAAACATTCACCATGTTCTGTAGCTTCCCATAAAAGTATCCGATTGAGTCAATCCAGTATATACTGTATATATATATATATATATATATATATATACATATATATATATATATATATATATATATATATAGATAGATAGATATAGATATATATATATATATATATATATATATATATATATATATATATATATATATATATATAAGTAATCCCTCTAATATCCGAACGCCCAATATCCGAACATCCCTACTAACCAGACATAATCGTCCCGGGATCCAATATTCCCAAAATGGACAGAAAACCGCCAAAAAAAATTAAAAAATAAAATTTTTCCCGCCCGTAATTTGAACTTGCCGCGCACGGCAAGGGACAGCTTTGTTGTGGCGCATCATTCCTCCGACGTCCGATAGAGTGCCCCTGCATCCTCCCCACTTTCTGTCTGTCTCTCGCCGCGAGTGCACGCTCGTCGTCATGGCTGCCCACGTGATCGCTTTTGTGGTGGTTCTTTACCTGCTGCAGGCACTCCTGCTGCTCTCAGGCCTCTTATTAGTGTGTGATAATGGCTCCACCGCCTGAGAAGAGGAAGAGAGTGGTGTTGACTCTGGAGAAGAAACGGGAGATATTGGAGAAAGTAGATGCGGGGTGGCCTTCCCGCATCCTCCGCGAGTTCAACCTGGCCCAATCTACTTTGTTCGATATCAAGAGATCCCGAGACAAACTCATGCAGTACACGGCTGACTTCTCGTCGAGAAGCAAACGCAACGTGGAGAGGAAGGTGATGTTCACTCCCAAGTTTGCTGAAATCGACCGCTCCACTTTGATTTGGTATCGACAGCAACATGCTGCTGGTGTGATGGTACGTGGTACGGAGCTGAAGGCTGCTGCTGAGAAGTTCGCCAGGCTTCACGACGCCCTAGACTTCAAGGCATCCGAGGGTTGGCTCTTCGCGTTCAAGTTACGGCATGGCCTTACCAACCGTAAAGCTCATGGCAAAGCTTTGGATGCTAACGAGGATGGAGTTGACAAGTTTCGGCACAAGGTGAAGGGCTTGATCAACAGGGAGGGCCTCACTCTCGGTCAAGTCTACAATGCTGACGAAACTGGTTTATTCTATCGCTCTTTGCCAATGAACACTCTAGCCGAGGAGACGGAGAAGCGTGTACCTGGCCGCAAGCTCTCCAAGCAACAGATATCTGTTTTGTGTTGTGCCAATGCTAACGGCATGCACCGGCTTAAGCCCGTTATTGTCGGCCATGCAAAGCAGCCTCGGTGTCTTCGTGGGGTGATGGATGTCCTTCCTGTCCTCTGGTACCATTCTTTGAAGGCATGGTTTACAGCCCAGATCTTCAGAGACTAGTTCCACCGCCACTTCATCAAGGAGGTCATCAATTACCAGAGGAAGACACTGGGAATCCCGCGCGACCAGGTAAAGGCCCTCCTTCTCCTCGACAATGCACTTGCCCACCCGTGTGACAAGGACTTGGTGGCTGAGAATGGCCGGATTAGGTGCATGTTTCTGCCACCTAATACGACTGCTCTCATCCAACCAATGGACCAAGGAGTGATCATGGCAACAAAGCACCTATACCGCCGGAAGTTCCTGGACGAGGTGATGGCTGTTCTCGAGGACGAGGACGAGCGCAGGGAGGGACGGGACATGCGAGGCCAGAGGACTTTGGAAAACCTTCACCGCTACAACATCAAGTCTGCAATCTACAACTGGGCCAGTGCATGGAAGGAAGTCCCTGTCAAGACTCTAGAAAATGGTTGGTCTCGTCTGCTTCTCGGAACGGTTGTGGAGTACGATTTTCTAGGGTTTGACGTGGATGACTTCCATGCACGGCTACGTACGCATGGCGACGATGTTGATGTGGACGATGTGCGTGAGTGGTTGGATGACGACGAGGGCGATCCTGTGTATCAGGCAATGTCCGATATCGAGATCGCATATTCAGTTGCAGGTGTCAAATACCCAGCTTGAAGATTCCGACGAGGACGGCGACGATGATGCGGACTCCTCTCAAGGCATGACACTACTCCAGCCATCCCCAAGCTGAGTGCACTCCAGGAACACCTAGAGTTCGTTCTCGACTACCTGGAACACCAGGACTGTGACAGGGAGATGGGGTCCTTGGGACTTGTGGAGGAAGTGCGTGCTTTCAGGCAGCGCATCATCAATCGTCAGAATCGTCAGTCCTTGCGTCAATCAACCATTGATAGTTTTTTCAGGCCCGTGACCCCCGCTGTGCCCAGCCTTGGCTCCACTCCGTTGCCTCCCCAAGACAGGCCCTCATGCTCCGAGCCACAGCCCAGCACATCAGCCACAGTGGAGTCACCGCTCGATGTGAGATTGCGTCTATCTTCAGAGTCGTCTGCAGTGGGTACGCCATCACCACGACCCAGCAACGCACCCCTAGGTCACCTGCCAGTGATACTCTTGGACTCTGACAGTGATTAAACAGCTATATATATATATATATATATATATATATATATATATATATATATATATATATATATATATATATATATATATATACAGTATATGAATGGATGCGAGTCTGTGTGCAGCATAGAAAGGAACGGTATTGGCCAGGCATTGTGTCATAAAATGTTACACCTGTCTCAATGTGGTGTGTTTTTGCGTGTCGATAGGTAGATTAAGAGGTAGGTAAGTAACTAGGTAGGTAGGTGCCACCAATGTAATAAAGTGGATACTGTAGAGAATCGTTACCACCATTGCTGAGTATCGTAGAGGATCGTAGATTACTGCTGCGCCAATGTAATATTGAGAGGTGTTGGATAGCATGGGGATTGTGTGTTTGTGGGTTTTATCTCTCTGGTCTCGAGATAGGTCTTCCTGTCTCACTCCCCTCCTCGGTCTCTCTTGTATAGTTATTGAAGGTGAGGTAGAGACACTGAGGTTACGGGGTTTTATTGTGACACAGTTATATAGTTACTGCCTACCCTGCACAGTGGTGACGGACAGAGTGATGTGAAAAAGATTGTTAGAGTGGCAGCTAATCCTACTTTCCCCCATCGTAGTCCTACTTCTTCTTTACTCAATCTCTTTCTGCTACTGCCTCCAGTTTCCTTCTACTTCCTTCTGTCCCCTACAATTATTATATTACTGCCTGGTTTCCTGCTGCCTGACGTGTGTGTGTGTGTGTGTGTGTGTGTGTGTGTGTGTGTGTGTGTGTGTGTGTGTGTAGCGTCTAGCATGCTTCCGACACGAAGAGCTAACTGGCTTCCGTGAGTTACATCGTGTGTTGACATACTCGTACATCATTCTTGGTCGTCTAGGTCAGGGGAAGTATGTGTCTCCTCTTCCTATGCACCAGACATACCTACCTGCTGATTACATATTGTGCTAGTGTTACATATTGTGTTATGAGTATATTAATGCCTGTATATCACTCGGTTACGGCAAACTATACCTACAACCTATTTTTGTATTACAATTTACACAGTGTACAGCAATATGTTACAAGGATATTTATCTATTTGTCAAAAAGTTAAGTTTAATACTAATGTAAATTCATCGCATTCATCATAACATTGTAAAACTGAATGTAGTAACATAATTGTACAATATAACAGTGATATATCTCTATATATATTTATACAATAGCAACATAACAGAAATGCAGTGGGAAGTCTACAGTAGTCAGTTGTATCAAGAATCGGTCATCTTTGATATACTTGCTATCTATTTTTAAGTGACATAGTATTATGGTTACATACTATAAAATGGATACATGTATATTAGCTTCCTTCTGCTGCACACTTTATGACATTAATACTGTACTATATGTAACCCCCTATTATTATATATATATATATATATATATATATATATATATATATATATATATATATATATATATATATATATATATATAATGTAATGGATGCAAGAGCTCATAGAGGTTGGGGGAGTGGACTTTCTGACCACTACTTGGTGGTGGCCAGAATTAGAATTCAAGTAAGATGGAGGAATAGAAGAAGGGAAAGACGAGAGGAAGGAGTAGTTGCAAGGAGAGTGGAAAGGTTACAAGAGGATGAGAAAAAGGCAGAGTATAAGAGAGAAGTGGAGGAACGATTGGGCAAATATGAATTGGAGCAGATGGGAGACGTGGAAGGTGTGTGTAGGATATTTACAGAAGAAATATGTGCAGCATGTGATGTGGTGTGTGGAAGGAAGAGAAGACGGAGGGGGTGCAAGGAACAGCGTGGTGGACTGAAGAGGTGAGACAGGCTGTGGCACAAAAGAAGAAAGCATACAATGAATGGATGAGAAATAGGGGCGTGGAAGAAGTTGAGAGGCGGAAGAGAGAGTTATATATAGAAAGAAAGAGAGAGGTGAAAAGATTAGTAAGAGAGAGTAAGATGAGAGTGGATGAGGAATTTGGAAGGAATTTGAGTGTAAAGTGGAGGGACTGTAAGAAAATGTTCTGGAAAGAGGTGAAAAGAGTAAGACAGGGTGGAAGTGAAGTTAGCAGGGGAGTGAAAGATAAAAATGGTAGATTACTAGTGGAGAAGGGAGAAAAAGTGAGCAGATGGAGAGAACACTTTAAGGAATTGTTGAACGTAGAGGATGGAAGTAATGCGAGTATAAGTGGCTGGGGAATGGCTGGAAGAAGGAGGGAGGTGAGAAGACAGGAAGAAATCAGTAGGATAGAAGTTGTGGAAGCAATGAAGAAAGTTAAATCGGGGAAAGCCCCAGGAATTGATGGAGTGTGTGGTGAAATGCTGAAGCATGGGGGAGAGATAGTGGTAGAATGGATGTGGAAGATGTGCAGATTGGCCTGGGAGGAAGGTAGAGTCCCGGAGGATTGGAAGTCAGGTATAATTATTCCCTTGTACAAAGGAAAAGGGCAAAAAGAAGTGTGTGGCAATCATAGGGGCATTTGTCTTCTTAGTATAATAGGAAAAGTGTATGGTAGGATACTTATTGACAGAGTTAGAGAAAGAACAGAGAAATTAGTTGGAGAAGAACAGGGGGGCTTTAGAAAGGGAAGAGGCTGTGTAGATCAGATATTCATTCTTAGATCTTTAGTGGAAAAGTTTATAGAGAAGGGTAAGAAGTTGTATGCGGATTTCATGGATTTGGAGAAAGCATATGACAGGGTGGATAGACAATGATTGTGGAAAGTGTTAAGAATATATGGAGTAGATGGAAAGTTGTTGAATGCTGTGAAGAGTATGTACGATGGTGAGAAGGCTGCAGTGCGTGTGGATGGTGAACTAAGTGAATTTTTCTCCTTGAAAGTTGGGTTGAAACAGGGATGTGTCATGTCTCCATGGTTGTTCAATCTGTACATGGATGGGGTAATAAAAGAGGTACAAGGTAGGGTGGTGGATGTTGGAGTGGCCCTGGTGAGAGAGGATAGTGTTTGGAAACTCCCTGTCCTGTTGTCTGCAGATGATACTGTGTTGTTGAGTGAAGACGAAGGGGAGCTGCAAGGCTTGGTGGATGAGTTTGGGAGAGTGTGTAAGAAACGGACTCTAAAGGTGATTGTGGGGAAGTGTAAAGTGATGGTCTTTCAGAGAGGTGAAGTCAGTGAATGTACAGCGAGGTTGGATGGTGAGGAATTGGAAAATGTGAGTACGTTTAAGTACTTGGGTAGTGTGATGAGTAAGGATGGAGGTTTGGAGGGTGAAGTGCGTGAAAGGGTACAGCAGGGAAGAAAGGTTGCTGGGTCTTTGAAAGCAGTGATAAGAAACAGGGAAGTGAGCATGGAAGTGAAAAAGTTACTACATGACAGTATTGAGATACTAACTCTAACGTACGGAAGTGAAGCTTGGACGTTGTTGGAAGGACACAAGTCAAGAGTGAGAGCAGTGGAAATGAGTTATTTAAGAAGAGCCAGTGGAGTCACATGGAGAGACAGGCTGACGAATGAGGATATAAAGGAGCGTTGTGGTGTGGATGTGGATGTGATAGGAAGCGTTATGAGGAACACACTGAGGTGGTTTGGCCACGTGGAGAGGATGGAGGGTGAAAGACTGACGAAGAGAGTGTATGTGAGTGAGGTGGAGGGGGGAAGAGGGAGGGGGAGGCCGAGGATGAGATGGAGGGATGGGGTGGAGAGGTATATGAGAGAGGGGGGTGTGAGTTGGGAGCAGGGCAGTGAAATGGCGGGGGACAGGGCGACTTGGAGGCGATTTGTTTGTGGCCACCCCAAACGGGATTGAGGCGTCTGGCAATAGATAGATAGATAGATTGATATATAGATAGATATATATATATATATAGATATATATATATATATATATATATATATATATATATATATATATATATATATATATATATATATATATATATATATATATATATAGATATATATATATATATATATATATATATATATATATATATATATACATATATATATATATATATATATATATATATATATATATATATATATATATATATATATATATATACATATATATATATATATATATATATATATATATATATATATATATATATATATATATATATATATATATATATATATATATATATACATATATATATATATATATATATATATATATATATATATATATATATATATATATATATATATATACTGTATATATATATATATATATATATATATATATATATATGTATCTATCTATATATATATCTATCTATATAGATAGATAGATAGATAGATAAGTAATATAGATATATATATATATATATATATATATATATATATATATATATATATATATATATATATATATATATATATATATATATATATATATATATATATATATATATATATATATATATATATATTTATTTATTTATTTATAATATGTATACAGTAGGTCTCACTTATAATGAATAGCCTTTTTCTATGGTTTCCAAGTTTTCAATCCCAGCGTGCATTTTGCGCATAGCCGATATGAATATGAATGTAGCAAATATGATGGAGAAAATTGTAAGGATGACAGGAACTAAGCTATAAATATAATATGGATTGAACATAATCCTACGATATTCCTCCCATGATTGCTCTGTTTCACTGATCAGTTGCATGGTTTCAGACTTAGGTGAAGTTAACTTAATATGTGTTCTGATATTTAAATTCATCGTAGGTAACTGTTGGAAGAACTTATGTGTGTGGTTTAAAACAGCATAGTGATTTCTAGCACGTAAAGTGGACAATGAAAGGGTTAGTACTGGTCAGTAACCTAGTGATACGTATAAACTTGATGCTGTTGTATGGGTTGGAGGTGTGTCTTGACAAGTTACGAAAACTGATGTATTTTGAGTAAAACAGAAAAATTGTGAATGTCTAATGCGTTGATGATGGATGGGTTTATCTGGAGCAAATGTGAAGTTGCAGTGATGATGAATAATGTGATTCTTTATGATAACCATTACTCAAGGGACTGTCTCAGCTGGCTGAAACGTGAAGTTATACGCAGAACAAAGGTGAAATACATGCAATGATGTGTGATATTTATGTTGAATTTTTGTTTCACTAACGATAATGATGACTTCTGTTTTGGTGTTGATAATGACTAATGAATCATCTTTTTTTTAGAAGGGAAAGGGTATATTTGATAGACCGTGAAAAAATTATTTTTTATGATTGGTGCATGAACTACTATTGATGTTTGCGTGTGCGTTGCTTCTAAGAATGAATAACATTACAACCCTAGATAGGTAACGTGAGGTATCGGAAACTCTATTCCTCGAAATTTAATTTTTTAAAATATGAGCATAAGGTCTACAGATCTGTCGGTCTCATTACCTTCCTGCCTAGTGATGCTCTTCATGGGGATGATGGGGTCATAGCTGTGCCTGGCTCTGATTTTGCTCTATAGGGCTCACTTGAGCCCTCTTGTGATTATTTTAATTTGCTGTCTTTCTCCTTTTGTATACAGAAGGTCCCAACATCGGTCTACTGCAGGCCACCCAAGGAATCATGATATTACTTTTCAGTTTTGCAAGAGTTAATTTTAAAATCTGTATACCTAAAATTTATCCCTTTTTGTACAAACTTTATTTTTTTTTTTCAAATAAACTTAATTTTTTCTGGCCCTATTTAAAGATAATGGGTTGAATTATTTGTGTATTGAAGCATTTTAAATATCTCAAACGGAAGTATTTTTGTTTTATTTTTTTTTCCGTGGGGTACGTCATACCCAACGTTACCTAATATAGTAACAAAAAAATGGTTACCTATCCAGGGTTATTGGTGATCCTACCATTACCAGCATTAGCAGTGCCCTTCATGAAAGCTTGAAAGCTCTAGTATTGTCTAAGTGAAGTATAATTCTGTCAGTATATTTCATAACCAGTGAAAATTGTTGGAAAAGTGTTGTATTCCCTTCCAGTGCATTTACTTTCTCCACAAGTTCTTGAGTTCATTTCTCTGTCTTTCGTAGGTTCTTTACAATCGTCATCATTACAGTGTTCTGGATATTAGTTAGCTTATGTTGATATGATAGAGTTTGTGCAATCTTGTTAAATCTATTTATTTCTTCAAGATCATTTTGTGTAGCCAGTCCAAAATGTTACCTAGAATTGCTTCACCTAGATGGAGCAAACCACGTTTGTCATGCATATTTGTGATGCTTGTTTCCTTAATTGTGTCAGTCCAACGTGATGGGATATCCTGGATCATGGTGTTCATAATAGTCTTAGCCTGTTCTTGCTTCCAGTCTGCTAACTTACTGATTTCAGACACTTCCTGTGTTGGATGAGCATATGGGGAAGAACCTCTAAATACTTCTTCTAGACTTCTAAGTGGTCCTTCTATATTCTGCAACTTGACTGGTAGGTTGTGCAGTACATCCAAACTACTTTCATCACTCGCTATGTTATGCACAATAGCTGTAGAGGCGGTTGGTGCGATAAGGCAACCTTGTCTCACTACATGCTGAGGGGGTAAATGAAGAGTTCTTGCTATCAGCATAAACAGTAGAATGCATGGAGTAATTCCCCCCATCTTTACCCACCGACGGAATATCTTTATTAAAGAGAATAACTTAAACTGCTCAAAGAATAGACGTGTTGCCGGTTCTGGGTAAACATGGCCAGTGCACTGTGCCATGTACTTAAACACTTACGGTATATGTATCTTTCAATTTGATTTATTATTTGCACTGAACAAGACGTGATAACTTTAATTCTTTGCGGCTGGAGGGAAGGAGCCGCCATGTTGGCGATGACGTCAGCATTCACACTGCAGACGTCACTCCAATCCATCACACAATACTTTACTAGTACAGAGATAATACTTGTACATACATGGCCACCGTAGATCCAGACTACCCCCTTCAGGAATGTGGTGAAGGAATACTTTTCATGGTGTAAATGGATGGTACCTGTTAGGCAAGTAAATTGTGGTGAAATCGACCAGAAGTAGCTTACAGCTACACCTTAGCCGAGCGGTGCTCGTACCTCATGAGGTGGAAAGTGTTAAATGTATGCCGTACAGTATCAGTTGTATGGGTTTATGATGGTATTATGCTCATATTTAATATATGACCTCTTCATTATTAGTTTTCTGAAAAAAAAAAAAAAGTTTCAGTGACTGAACTGCAACACTTCAGGGGAGTGACGAAATACCGAATTGGAGGTCATTTACCGAATTGGCATTTTTTAATTGGTAAGTGTTACAGATTTTATCACCATAGAGGTTCATACTCACCTAATTATCCGAAATCTGGTCAAATTTTTGTATTTAATTTTACCTTTTAAAAAATCCGGATTCACAGCGAAAACGCGCTAAAATTAGCGGAAGTGTTTCTCCTTTAGCTCAACAGCTTGCCTTGGCAGACTTCTGCTTTGTATAAATATTAATTGAACATACAAATGCACTTATTTGCACTTTAAATCAGTATCTGTGCAAAACAGAAGTCTGTCAAGGCGTGTTGGCGATCTAAAGTAGAAATACCCGCTAACCTTAGCACGTTTTCGCTCTGACTCCTAATATTCTATTAATAGTTAAATTAAGCACAGTTTTTTGACCGAATTTCAGATAATTAGGTGTGTATGAACCTATATGGTGAAGAATATAATATTTTCACAACAGTAAAGACTGCATTCCAGCACTGGAAACTTCCGACGAGCAGCCTGCCACACTGCTTTCGTTTACTGTTATTGGCTGGTATACAGAGGAATTATTCCCTACTGTGCTTTTGTCAGTGCACTTACACATTGGAACGAAACATTAGCAATTATTCCTCTTATCACAGGCCGTTTCAGAGTCACGTAATTTTTTGGCTACTTTATCTATTATTTTTTCATGTTTCTGCACATTTTGGGGGGAAATAATGATTGACATAGTTATTTTCTGTGTATTTTTTACCCATACAAGTATCTAACTTCAAATAAATTTTGACCAGAAACTCGTCTATTACCTATAAAACGAGTCTAATCGATTTCTAGGTCTTGAAATTGCCTTGTTAATGATAATCACTGTATTAAAGTACCTATGTTTGTATGCTTAGTATGCGATCATAATTTATTTCAGTATGTATTAATTCTTTCAGTTTATTTCCATCGTGTTTACATGGTTTTTCGGTTGTATCCAGTGTTTTATCATTGGAAGCTAAATTTCTTGAGACCCTTATTATATGATAATATGAATTTGTTTCTCTTCGTCGTTCGATAGTGACTTTGGGTGGCAGTGACTGAATCGGTAGAGAGGCGGCTTGCAGTCCTGATGGACCCAGGTTTGAATCCCGGCTGGGGCAGGGAACAGTTTAAGGATTTGAATTTCATAAAAAGCAGACCTTCCTGATCTACCAAATGACCCGCCGACATGTCGTAAAAATACCCCCGCTAATACCAATACACCAGTCCTGTATCAGACAGCCCTAGTATGTATTCAATATGGACGGTGGGTGTTAGCGCCGAAGTGGTGACATGTGGAGGTGTAGGAGGACTACTGGGCCTTGGGATAGGCTACTGTCCCCGAGATATAGGCCCTGAAGCCTTTGCCCAGAGTAGGACACATAAAAAAAAAAATAATGATACTTTATAGAGTGTTCTCTTAATTACCCTGTATGGGCCTTCAAATTTCGGTGAGAGTTGGTTGTCTCTAGTGTAAATGATGCCATAGACAGTGTCATCTATGTGGATATTTGATGCTTTTCCCATCTTACTAACCCCTTAACCACGAGTGTCATTCCAGAATGACATTGCAAAAACTGGACCAAACTGCGGGTGTCATTCTGGCGTGTTTGTGAATATTTTGAATACCGCTCGTTTTTTCCGCGTGCCAATTGTTTCAAGGGAGAGTAGCTATTAAGTTCTTTCACTCCAGCCGACCCCCACCTCCCTCCTCCCACCCTCCGGGCCCCCACCTCCCACCCCCCAGGCCCCCCACCCCACCCCTGACCAAACACTCATCAGTATCTGTCCAGCTTTGTGAGTGACAACAGTGCTGATGTGGCAGTGAAGTGCGGGCAATTACAGTGCCTTTTACCTGCCTCAGTGAACACAGAGTGGGTGTTTATCGTATGTGCAGTGTTCATACATATATGTTTATAGTATTATTATCAGAATGAGGTTGGCATTTGGTAATGGTGTGTGAGCGAAAAATAGTGATTTTAGATCGCTCACTTCTAATGGCACTGCCCATCCAGTGATAGTCAACAAAATCATGAAACCTACATCATTGCAAAGCCGAAGGTTAGTACTTTCTAATGGTACCTTATTTTTCACTCTAGATTTATTCTGTGCAGAGTTATAAAGGTTTAAAGTTTGTTTACATTTTGGCTGGAACCCCAGCGGGGGGGGGGGAGTCGGGTCAAAACAATGCCCGCGGTTAAAGGTTTAAATAATTCCCTTATTTCTTCCTTAGACATCGTTGTTTTCTTTAACCCCTAAACCGCGGGCTTGTTTTGCTTTGACTTGCTTGTCCCATGGGCATATTCGCGCTCTGACAGACTCTCTAAAAATATTTGCTAAAAATCAGTTATTAGTCCTAGAATATTAAGATTACATATGCATATGGCACATACCTTCAGCTTTCATCTGGGATGTTTGCTGAGCCTTCGTCAAGTACCGTAGGACTTGTGGAGATCTCTGAAGTTGGGTAACGAAGTCTCCACTTTACACTTCCCAACAACCTGTAATATGATTACCACAGCCTGATATTATCACCTGAAACACTATTCTATGATTCTCAAATAGTTTGGAATCCATACTCCAAAAAAAAAAACACTGTGAAAGCAATGAAAATTACGAGCACGTATGACCTTCCCACTTGCGATCGTTCGCCGCTGGTGTTCTGTCATTTATTATTCATAAAAACACTCACACTTTATATTTCTATTGCTATATAACATTTATATATATCTACAGTCTTTATCCATAAGTTTCCTTCAGTAATAGTAGTTCATTGTCACTGTAGGCATTCACTTTCTCGTCCTGTATACTAGCGTTGAGAGTGAATCTGTCACTTTCACTTTCATAACTCATAGTATTCATACATGCTAGAGTGAAACTTTCACTTTCATTACTCCTAGTATATATACTTTATTCTTATATTAGTACTCATTTATATTTCTATTTACATTCTCTATTTTATTTACATTATTTACATTTCTGTTTTATTTACACTGTGTTATGCACTGTCACTTGCAGTAACTTATAAAACTATTTTCCACTGTTCACTTATATTTACATTCATTGCTTTCACTTGTTCTTTACACATTATTTACACAATATTTACATTTCCACTTGCACTGTTTTACTCACCAGAAAGATCGTAGTCACTGTCTATCATTTTCATTGACAAATTAGCCAGTTCACGTTCCACAGCAGTCACTTAGCCCTTTACTCCTTTCCACACGAGGTTTAGTAGGGGGTAGAGGTCACAGGGCCCTTTGCATGGGGCTAAAAAGCGGCAGAATTGGACAGGCGCGAATCCGATGTGCTTTCACCTTGAAAGACGACAGTAACCTGAATACAGTGTGGTGGCCTGCCTAGGGGGAGTGCAATGCTGCCAATATCAGTGTGGTGACAGCAGCTAATATATACGCTATGAAATGATTGGCAGGAAATCTAGACAATACATAATAAATTAGGTAGTTCCAGGAGAATGTAAATATCATTTAAGCTTCTCCCTTCCTTTCTTATATATGTTTTTATTACGAGAATGGATTATATGGCATATTTCAAGGGGAAATGAACAGCAAAAATTAGTGAACGAGTGAACGTGAAGTGTTGTCAGGTGATAGTTAGCCAATTCCAGGTGTATGGCACTATCACTTACCTTATTTCTTTTTTGTATATATTATTTGGTATAAGAATAGGGCATAGGGCTTATTTCAATGGATGAAATCAGTGGAAAATTACAGGGAAGATTTACTTAGCGCAGCATGGCCGGGCAGGCGAGAGGAGAGGGTAATGGAGGGGAGGTAGGGAGGGGAGCCAAGAACAGGGAGAAATGGCTAAATTGTCAACAATGGATGGGAGTACAGATGAGATTAGGAGTGCTGACTGATGTTGGACATTGGCAGTACTGATAGATGATACAAGCCACCACTTGAAAGCCCAGGCGAATTCAAAATAACACAGAATCACAAAAGTGATGCCCCGCGGTATGATCCCATGCTCCCAAGTGTCATGAAAGTGACCTCCCGCGGTTAAGGGGTAATTCTGTGTGTATTTCTTGGAATTCATATAACAACATTTAGAATAATCTTCATAACTGTATATAGACATTAGCTTGCCTTCCAGTAGGCCTGTCTTGTATGGGAAACATTTGTTTGACCCTTAAAAAACAAAAAGGTGTGTCTCCTACGGACTTGTTAATTGCACAGTAAAGTGATGTTTCAACTCTGGGGATCCAATCATCCCAGTTTGCATAATTCTCACTGAGAATATGACATAGTACATCTAACACTTTTTTATTCTGTCTCTCTCCCAGTCCACTGGAAGCTGGATGATAGGCTAAAACATTAACCTTTTTTATATTGTACTGTTTACATATTTCTTGTAAGATCTCAGAGGTAAATTCTCTTCCATTATCACATACTACCACCTTTGGTGTGGTGAACCTACAAAGAACATTATCTATGATTGCCCGCACGACTGTTTATGCTGTCTTTTCCTTCATGGGACCAAAGGTGGGCAAAGCAAATGAAAATTCACTTCCATGATGCAAATCCAAAATCTTAACAAATTTCCTTCTGCAACTGCAAAACTGCAAAATTCATGAAATTAGCAGTTCCTTAAATGCAAAAATGCAAACACAAACCATTTTCATCCATTTCATAACCCTGGCATCATCTTCTTTTATTCTGTATACCATTGGAGGATTATTACCCATCCCCACCCCGGCGGGGCTCGGGAATGGGTACTGTTTTCACTCAGTTTGTTTGTCTGTCTGTTTGTTAGTTTGTTTGTTTGCCTGTCTGTCTGTTAACAACTTTACGCGAAAACTGCTAGTGCGATTTTGACTAAAATTACAGGAATGATGAGCTATGACATTCTGAACATCTGATTCAATTTGGGGCCAAACTGAGCCAAGGCCCAGGCTATAGGAACAGAAAATGAAAAAAAAAAAGTGTTTTTGCCACAACTCCTTTAAAGTTCGTCATATCGACATGAAACCAAAACTTAGAGGTGCATCTTTCATACCTGCATCCTATAACATGCCTCATTACATCAGGGGGCCACCCCTCAGTTAGCAGTAGGGGGGTCAATGTCAGGTGGGTCGGGCCTAAAATTTCAAGTGGGCATTAAGCAACGTTGGGTCTGGTTAGTACTTGGATGGGTGACCGCCTGGGAACACCAGATGCTGTTGGCATCCCTACGTGTCAAGTAGGGTTGGTGGAGGATTAGTGCCCCTCCCTGTAAAACAATTAACTCTAAGCCCTTGGCCACCCCGTTTGGGATACATGGCGTCTGGCAATGAATGAATGAATGAATAAAATCGTAAATTGTCACCCAATTTACTCCAAATTTCATATGTGGCATCCTTGACTAGATATCCTGTTGTGTTTATACGTCAGCACTAAAATGACTGCTGGGGACGGGTTTACTATTCCTTGGCATTGCTTCTTGTATGAAGTTTTGGATGATCTTTTTCATATGAAAGGGTTAAAAATCATCTCTAGTTGCTCATCTACTACAATTATATTTGTATTTATTCTGACTAACAATTGATGACTTTACGAAGTCTGGAAACTGTCTAAAATAATGAATGGGATATATGAAATCATAGTTATAGTAAAGCTAAAATATATTTCGTTTAGTATTATTATTATATTAGACTGTTATTACTATAAAACAAGGCTAAATTCTTCACTTCTGTATATAAATGAATTAAATTATTACACTTCACAGTTCACACTTGACAAGTTGACACACCAGTCCACCTCTATTCGTTGGGACTGACCTCCTCAGTCCTCACTCCTTAGTTACAGTCAGACTCCTCCAACAACTGAGACAACTCTAATGTATAGTATATCCATCTGTCTATGTAACTATATTGAAACCGCATGATAAAAGATGGTTGTCTGGTAAGGAAAGTGGTAAAATTGTGCTCCGTTTCATTTGATATGTTTCTTGTTTAGTCTGTTATTTATCAACTTAATGATTCTTGTTGACACTGAAATACTGACACTGGCAATGCTATAAGTCTGACAACTTTGAAATTTAGGCTAAAGGTCATACTGTATTACGGACTGGGAGGCTTTGTAGCACATCTGTGCACTTTCCATCTTGTTATTGGCTTATATGCTAAACAAGTCTTTCTAGTATCGATTTAGTTTACATCAATAGTATACACTAACATCTAAGAATCTAGAAAATAAATTGATCTTGAATTAGGCTTTCTATTTTTCTTTATTTAATTGGGGAAAAACATCTTTGGTGGCTTTAACATTAGGTTCTTATTTCTTACCCTCCCCCCAGAAAGCACAAACAGTATATCATTAAGATAATGTAGTGAGGAACCCTCCAATGTAGAGCTGCGTACCACTTGCTATGACGATGTTATGTTTTATTATTTAATCATGAATACGAATGTTACACCGTCTTGGCTTATACCCATTTTCCTTCCTTTCCTGAGAGCTTGGTATGAAGCCAGTGAATGCCAAAAAGTGATGAATCTGATCTTCAGCCATTCTCTCTCTCTCTCTCTCTCTCTCTCATTTAGAAGGAATCGTATAACTATTGTACAAATTTATGATAATGAAAATTGCTATTGCACATCGTACCAAAGGTGAATTTATTGTATATATTCAATATTTATCGTATTTATGGTAGAAGTGCGGGAGTGACGGCCAGCGCTGGCGAGCCGGCATCTCACTTAGATGCCGCCTGCCGGGCTAGGCCACATAGATGTGTGCAGGCAGATTCACGTTTGCGGAAGTGCTTCCTCAAGTGCAAAACCGCAAATTTGCGTAGACTTTGTTGCAAACACATATCCGCAAACGAAATCACACTTTCGCAGTCGCGGAATTCATGGTTTCTGGAAGTGTCCAGCTCTGATTGGGACCAAAATTACATGTGAGAAATGATCAGTAGCAACAAAAAGATACTGATTATGATTATTAGCTAAAAGTAGCTTAAATAAGTCAACTGCAACAATGTCCCACTGTTGGTAAGGCACAGGATATTTTCCAAAGGATGCTGGTGTTAAATACCAGCAAAATGGCAACCAAACCTCACGTACAATTGCCCAACTTTGACCCCGAACAGTATGATGTTCATACATACCTGGCAAGTATTAACCCGCCGCATCCCAAAGACGTGAATTCACGTCCTCACATGATGTGCACTCATATCCCGGAGACGTGAATTAACGCGGCAACATTGCAAGGTCCCTAATTTGCACAGTTTTCAATTTTCGCGAGTGATTTCGCGAGTGATTTTTGGCACGTATACACGGGACACCTTCCTCTATTCCTCTACAAGATGCCAAGCAGGGACAATGCCTTACACTGCATAACCTCTCCCCCCCCTGCATGCCATTGTCTCGGCAATTCACCTGTTACCAGTGACCTGGCCAATAAAGACATTCAGGGCCAGAGTGATTCCCCAATCGATGACAATGTGGAGGACAAAGTTTACATAGCATTAGAGGAAGAAACAGTCAGAAATGATGATCAGGTAATGTGGGAAAAAAAGGTCATGAATGGTGATGAGTTAGTGAGTGAAACAATGCTTATAATGCCTATATTACTGTTTGAAAACCAATATACTCTTGTACTACATATAAATTCGTACCAAGTAAATAAATAAATACTGTTTATAAGTGGATAAAATAGTTATCCTCCCATAGAACTCGTTTTCTTTGGTGCCAGCCTGTTAAATAACCCAGTCAGGTAAGGAGGTACATGTACCTAGATCGAGTATTTTAAACCTCAGGTGAGCGATTTCTCTATGAATTTTCGATGTTTCTCACCAAAAGCGGATGTTTGAGCCAAAAAAAAAAAAGGTCCAAAAATGTCGGGACTGGGCCGTACCACTGCCCAGAAAACGTCGGGATGGGGCGGGTTAAACCTTTGCTAGACATAGGGTTCGAAGGTGACGAGCAAAAAATCGCAGTTACACTCCCACTACTGGGTAAAGTGGCAGCCAATATCGCACCAAAAATCTTCCCGGGGCTCACCTGGCAGAATTTCATGAAGCTCGTGATTCAGGCCATCACCCCATCACTAGGTAAAGTGGTGGCGCTATCCCAGTCAGATAGCCTAACTTTTGATGGCAACTTAGATGACATTTTAATCCAGGCTAGACGCTTGGTCATTGCTGCCTACCTGGAGGCAGATGATGAAACCTGAGAGCAACACACTTTTAATACTCTCCTCAGAGTTCTCCCCAGCATGGTCAAGGAGCATTTTACAATCCATGACCCAACAGGAGACATGGATAAGGGTATCCAACTCATACGCTGCCTCCTGACCTCCCGCCCCACACCCCAGCAAATCAACGTGGTGAAAAAATTCCCCATCAACATCCCGGCTCCTCCAGTCAAGCCACATCTGCCTATGCCCCACACCAGCCCCATCCCAGCACCCAGCCTGCCTAGGGTGCACCCCACCCATCGGCGCCCCAGTCACAAGGAGAACCCTAACCTCATTCTGGTAAATCCCTGGGAATTCTCCGCTTGCAGCTCCAGGTGCCCACTGTATGACATTAGGGACCAATTGAAAGCTGCCAGTCACAAGACCACCACCCCCGGCCGACATAAGGTCTCCTCCTTAGGGAACGAGGAGCCGGAGGATGAACCTGCACCCGCGGAAGATACCGAACCTGGAGAACTGGAGCTGGAGGAAGAAGAAGGCGGCCCCCGGCAGTTGGATTTTTAGGACCGCCCCCACACCTTCCCATGGTGGCAGGGGCCACTTCCCCCAAATACCGCCCCCCAGTTTACCACAAGATGAAGCTGAACGGGGTGAAAGCCAGACTTCCGGTCGACACGGAAGTGACCATATCCTGCCTGTATAGTCGCTGCTTCTCCTGTCATAAGTCGACTTTCGGCCCACTATTCCCGATGGCTACTCATCTTGTGGACGCGGGGGATGGCCCCCTGCTGATCCGTGGGGAAACTCGGGCCCTGCATGTCGACACCCACCAACCTGCATAGACACACCATAAGTTCATCGTATTTGACTCTTCCTGCTGCAACTACAATGGATATCTGGGACTGGACCTGCTACAGAAGCTAGGAGCCACCATTGATTGCTGCAACAGACAGCTCCAGTTCCAGAAATCCCCCACTCCCCCCAGGCCGGAAGAATCCATTTCCCTCTCCTCTCCCGCTGATTCCCTCTCCACCCCCTCCCCTCCCCCCTCCCTCATTCCCCGCCACCTCCTCCTCCACAGTGACCATCCCCCCTCCACCACGAAGCCTGGGTGCCCTTCAACCAGCCCTCAGGTACATCCATCCTGTTCTCCCCACACCTGCCACCCGGAACCCTCTCGGCCTGCCTCCTGCCCTCAACCTTCCTTCCCCCTCATCATGCAGCAGTCCAAATTGCCAACCTTGCCCCATCCCCCCTCACCCTCCCTAAAGGGCTTGTCATTGGAGAGATGGAGGAAGCCGAGCCCTGCACCCCCTCCCCCTCCAGCTCCCCCCCCCTGCCCCCCATTCCCGACCATCTCCCCGCGTACCAATCAGACACCCTCTGCCGCCTCCTCCTGGATTTCCAGGACCTTTTCGCGGCGGGACCCACTGATACTGGACATATCACCTACCTGACTCACGAGATCCACACAACGGGCCCACCGATCCGACAGCCATCCCGACGAAAAAGTCCCAAGCAGCGGGAAGAGGAAGACCGCCAGGTTCAAGAGATGATCGAGGCCAGAGTCATCTCCCCCTCCACCAGCCCCTGGTCCTCCCCCGTCGTTCTCGTAAAGAAGAAGGATGGCACAATGCAGTTCTGCGTGGATTACCATTGACTCAATGATGTAACCACCAAGGACACTACTCCACTCCCGCGAATAGATGACTCCCTAGATTACCTGTACGGTGCCTCCTGGTTCTCCACCCTCGACCTTCAGTCTGGGTATTGGCAGGTCCCAATGCGACCGGAAGACAGAGGCAAAATGGCTTTCTCGACTAGCAACAGGAAACATTATGAATTTAATGTCTTACCCTTCGGCCTCTGTAACACCCCCACCACCTTCTCAGGACTAATGGAATCTGTCCTCAGCGGCCTCACCTGGGAGATCTGTCTAGCCTACTTAGAAGACGTCCTTGTATTTAGCATTACCTGGGCCGACCACCTTCAGCACCTTTGCAAGGTCTTCACGTGGATACGACAAGCAGGCCTCAAACTCCAGTCCTCCAAGTGAGTCCTGGCTGCCAGAACCATCTCATCCTTGGGACATGTCATCTCCCAGGCTGGCATATCCCCTGACCCAGACAAGCTCTGCACCATCACGGACATCCCCCCGCCACAAGACGTCCACGGGATTCAGGGCTTCCTTGGCCTGACGTCCTATTACCAATGTTTCCTGAAGGGGTTTGCACACATTGCTAAACCACTCCACGACCTGACCCGGAAGGGAGAACCGTTCATCTGGATGGACGAGAGACGAGCTGCCTTCCAACAACTCAAGGACAAACTCGTTTCTGCCCCAGTTGTGGCCTTCCCCAACTATTCCCTCTCATTCTGACTCTACACTGATGTCCCCTTGATTGCAATAGACACTGTGCTTGCCCAAGTCCAAGAGGGCTGCGAGCACATCATCACCTGTGCCAGCTGCACCCTCAACAAGGCGGAAAAAAATTACACTGCCACAAAGAGGGAATGCCTACGCATCATCTGGACAATAGAGCATTTCTGGGCATACCTGTCAGGGATCCAAGTCACCATCATTACCGATCATCAGTCCCTCCAATGGCTGCGAGAGTCTGACACCCACAACGCCCAGCTCATCAGATGGTGTGAGACACTGGAGGAGTTCAACTATGAAATCTCCTACCTTCCCGGCAAACTCCATACCAATGCAGATGCTCTCTCCCGACTCCCCAACAGTGCCATACAACTGGGGCCAGATTTCCTCCAACAGTGACATTGTAAGGAACGACCCCCCTGGATTCCCCAACATCTCTTCAAAAAGCTACATCGCCAGGGCGACCACCTGCTTACTCCATCTGGGCATATCATCCTAGCCCCCGACGCCGCCCTCAACGCCCTCTGGCACCTGCATACCCACAACAGAATCCACCTGGGTACAAAAAAACTCCTGCAGATCTTTAACGACACTTACTGGTCGCCAAATCCCTCCACCCTAGCCAAGGAGATTGCCCAATTTTGCCGAGCATGCGCCTTGGGTAAAGACATCATCCACAACGCCAGTTCACTGGGGCACATTACTGCCCACAAACCTTGGCAGTTATTGGCGATTGAGGTAGTGGGACCTCTACCTCCGAAATTGGGCTATCGGTACATCACCAAGTTCATTGATACGTATTCAAAATGCATCATAGCATGCCTGGCAAAAGAACACTATGCTGTCGCAGTTGCTGACGCCCTGATTCAGCATGTTTTTCCCTACTTTGGCATCCCACAGGCAATCCACTTCGACAATGCACCAGAGTTCACCAGCAAAATCTGGGAGGAGCTAGCCCACATCTTTGGCTATCACATTTCACACTTGTCCCCTTACTGGCCCCAGGGAAATGCTATTTGTGAACGAAGCCATCGTACACTAATGAAGCAACTCTGCACCTGGATAGAAGCCACCAAAGACGACGACTGGCCTGCCCACGTCAAAACTGTACAATGGGGCATAAACTCCTGCCCCCGAGAGGACGGCAATTCACCGTACGAACGAGTGTTTGGGGAAACACCCCTCCTCCTACCCCTGTGACAACACTTACAGCCCCCCAACCCTTGTCCCACATCTGACCCCCTTCACCACCTCAAGCGGCACCTATCCCACCTTCCGAATAACCTAGACTTTCGCCCTGACACTGCCTCCAACCCCTACAAGCTGGGTGACACTGCCATGGCAGCGCAGCTCCCCACCCCCCACGAGCTTGCCCCGCGGTTCACAGGACCCCATACCATTATCCGCATCCCTAACCCCTATCAAGTGACAGTTGAATATCATGGCACCCTTCGCACTCTCAGAAATCGTCATGTACACCCATTTCATGCCCGCACGTCGCCCGGCCCTGCCCCGCGCCTTGCCCCACCCACTGCTCCTGCTCTACTCCCCTCTACCTCCTATGACTGCTACATCTCTCCCTCACCGTCCCTCTCCCCCTCCCCCTCCCCCGTCGCCTCCACCTCACCCCCTGCCACGCTGCCTCACACCCCACCTGAAGATTCACCAACACCACCAAGCCCAGACTTCTCCCTCACCTCCTCGCCACCGGCCACCCCATCCCCCACACCCAGCACCACATGACCCACCCATGCACCTGCATCCCCTTCAACTGCCATACCCCCGCCCCAACCATCACCCACCACCACCCCAACCCATTCCACCTGTCTCTCTCTCCCACCCCCTTGGCCCCACCTGTCCCATCCCCTACACCCGACCCCACTTGCACTGCCCACACACCCATGACACCACTACCCACCAGGCCTACACCCTGCCCGGCGCCCCGTGCCACCCCAACCCTGCTGCCACACATCCGTCCCTGCACACCCCACCCACCTCCCAAAATACCAACACTGCACACCCACATCACCTCCCACACCAACCCTTAGAACAACCATCACACGCCACGGCCGCCTTTCCCTCCCACCCGCCTGATACACCCACACTTCCACATCACCCACCTCACTGCAAAATCACACCCCACCTCCTACCCTAAATCATCTCACACTCATGCTACACCAGGCCCAAATTCCAGCTACCTACACTCCCCAGGGACTTCGTGCCACACCACTCCGGCATAAAACCCCACACTCGTCATCCATCTCCAGCATTCAGCACAGCTCTCTACAGGAGACAACACCTACCACCATGAGGATTCGCCGAGCCATATGGGCACCGCCCTTCAGACGCAAACACCGAGTCCGTGGACCCCTCCACCTCCTATGACTCCTCCGTGCCTCCACCAACTCATCCACCCTCTTTGTCACCTGCAACGCCCAGCTGGATGAAAATCCTGCCACCACAGCCTGGCATGCTCTCCTCCAACACCTGCAGCCAGTATATCACACCTACGACACTAAAGTTTACAACCTCCAGTCACAGAGATGTGACTTTTTCCCCAAAGATGGTGGTAAAATGCTGAATAGTCTTATTGAGGGCAGCTCAACACCCCCAGAAGGAGCCTATGGAGGGGTGAATAGAGTGCAGTTTGACTCCAGGCGACAGGGACATAAGTCTGCCCGGGCTGCGCTCCCATATGACCTGGAACTCGCCTGCCACCACCATAGCAGGAAAAAGACACTACCTTCCGGGCGAGCCAACCACCGACAGGATTGGGGTGGAGCTATTACTCTAGCTCCAGTCAGCACCCCTGAGATGGCCGGTAGCTGCTCAACCCTCCTACAGGAGATGGCCTGCAGCTGTTCTGGAGGTAATCAGGAGATGGACGGTAGTCACTCCCGCCTTCATCAGGAGATGACCAGAAGCCGCTATGAAGGTGCCCTAAAAAAGATGGCCGGTAACCACTCAACCCTCCTGCAAGAGACAGTTGGTAGCTGCTCTGGAGGTAATCAGGATACAGCCAGGAGCAGCTCCCGCCTTCGTCAGGAGATGGACGGTAGCCGCTCTGAAGGTGCCCTAAAAGAGACAGCCGGTAGCTGCTCCTGCCTTCGTCAGGAGACGGACGGTAGCCACTCTGAAGGTGCCCTAAAAGAGACAGCCAGTAGCTGCTCAACCCTCTTACAGGAGACAGCATGCAGCTGCTCTGGAGGTAATCAGAAGACGGATGGTAGCTGCTCCCACCTTAGTCAGGAGACGGCCAGAAGCCACTCTGAAGGTGCCCTAAAAGAGACGGCCAGTACCCACTCGACCCTCCTACAGGAGACGGCTGGTAGCCGCTCCCGTCTTCGTCAGGAGACGGCCGGTAGCTGCTCTGAAGGTGCCCTAAAAGAGATGGCAGGTAGCCACTCTGGAGGTAATCAGGAGACTGCCGATAGCCACCCCCACCTTCGTCAGGAGATGGCTGGTAGCCGCTCCAAAGGTGCCCTAGAGACAACCTGTAGCTGCTCCCCTACACAGGCCACGGCCAGTAGTTGGGCCTTTGCTATGGCTGGTAGCCGCGCCCCTAGAAGGCCATGGCCAGTGGCCGTTCTCAAGGTAATCAGGAGACGGCCGGCAGCCGCTCCTCTGTCAGGTGCTGACTCCCCTCCACAAGACTACTACTCAGAGGGAAGCCCCAGCCTGGAGGACTACTGGAGAGGCCCCATGACCACCACCGGGCTCTTCTCACTACAGCTTGTCCCCAAGAGGCCTCGCCTGACGGACCCCGACTAAGGCCGACGCAGCAGCCCACTCCTGACGGTGTCCCCGACCACCGGAGACCGCAGCCCGCAGGACCTCTTGACTGCCCCCAGGACCCCCAGGCAGGACATCCCCACACCCTGACACTGGAGACCCTCATCCTCTGTCAGGCGCCTGAGTGAACGATTCAGGCAGCTGTTCAGCCCCAGCCCAGAGGGCCAGACTCCAGCCCCGAGCTCTGAGAGCGCAGGGCCCTTCGCCACCACCCACAGCCCCAGATGAGAGAGGACGCCCCTACGAGTGATCCCGTGGCCCCTGAACATGGAGGCCCCCGGCGGAGCCCAGCCCCATTAGTAGTCAGTCAGGCTGAGTCGTTCCCACCGCCCTTGTACCTGACTGCCACCATGCCCAGTCCCGATAGTGAGTGACAGTGAAATCACAGTGAAAGTGATACTGTGAAGCTAGGGCAGAACAGTGAGTTATTAGAACATGGGAAGTCAGAAATAAAACCTGTCATTGTTAGTATAAAAGAAAGGTGGAATAGATAAAGTGATCGGAGACAGTGAACACGGCCGGGCAGTGAGTGGAGTGTCTGTCTAAATGAACGTAATACCATCAGGGTGACATAGTCTCACGCTGAGATCAATTAGAGGCTCCCAGTGCCATAGTAATATTAAATAACGTGACAGACAGATGAAGTAGACTGCCAACAGTGATAACAGTGCCGCGACCCCAGTGAACGGAACTCCACATGATAAAGCCTGGACTTCAGTCAAGTGACAATATTTGGTTTCACTGCCCTAGGACACCTGATCTTAGTTAATGTGCTATTCACTTCACCCGATCTTGTCTCAAATAATATCTTGCGTGATACTAATACTCACATTGTAGATCTAAGGTTTATAATTGGTTAGAATAATTACTCTTGTGACATCTACCCGTTACACTTGTAGAATTTAGCAATACACGTGTAAGGTTGTTGCCTTGAGTTTTTGTGTCCTGCCTCTCTCTTATTTGTTTAAGCTTGGGTTTAGAAAGAGAACTCAGCTACACACTAGGCATTAGAGGGACGGGAAGCCGACCCTAAGACACCTAGCAGTACAATATATATGTGTAAGTGTGTGTGTGTGTGAGAGAGAGACAGAGACAGAGACAGAGAAAGAATCTCTTATTTCTACCATTCTTCCTAATACCTCGTCTCTCTCTCTCTCTCTCTGTATATATATATATATATATATATATATATATATATATATATATATATATATATATATATATATATATAATCTTGTTACGAATTGTGAAATGAACCTGTACATCTGAGTGTATGACGCCTCTGCTCCGTGGTGTACCGCGAGAGATAATGGATGAATTTGCTTGCTCAGTGATAAGATGTTCCTTAACTTTTTCATTCCCCACTGAATTAAACATTGAACTTAGTGTTCACGTGATGTTCTATTTATACTCTCGTGTAGGTTTCATGTGTATTATTGTAAGTTATGGAGTATTCCCATCTATTATACCATGTTATGTTACCTTATGACCACTCTCCACCATCTCATCATGCACTATTTGTAATAGCCATGCCATGTTACATCACCCCCCGCTACTGTATAAGGAGTTGGAAGCGTGTGGTTAACCCTTCCGTGGACGTGGGTCCAGAATTATCTGTGCACCCCAGGCCGACGTTGGAGCCATTTTCTGAAGTTTTGAAAATTGTTTCTTTTTTCATGCCATATTGAAGAGAAAGTTCAGAGGCACCTATAAATGCAAATCCAAGCTACTTAGATCTATTCTGTGTCTTGCAATGAAGCGTGAAAGTTGCAGAAATATCGGGAACTGATATCCGCCACCCAGAGGTCTGCAGCAGTGCAGCATGTTATTTTTTTTTTTTTTACCCCTCAAAACAATGTGAATAGTGCTGAAATTTGTGCATATATGAGATATGATGATATCAAATGATTTCAGTACATAATATGTTAGGAATGGCTGGAAAAAAAAATAATTCTGAATATTTTTTCACCATTTTGTTATAAAATATGATTATGGTAGTTTCGAGTTATTTTTTATGTTATCTTTGTGCCCATGCTTCGAAAAGGGAGTGAAAGTTTGAATTTTCAGTCCTAAATGAGAAAATTATCCATCCCCCGAAGCTAGGCTCTCCCACAGGAGGTCAAAGTAGAGGGTCAGATCTGATTATCAATACAAAGCTGAGTCACAACTTGCTGCTTCCACACCGCGTGCATGGCTAAAAATAGAATCGTAATGCAGTTTCAAATCTACGAATAAGTCTAATTATTACGAATACAGAGACAATGCAGAAATAAATACGTTTACAGACGGGGGAAAACGCATTTTTCCCTAATAACACGTTCACCTTTCTCTATCATTTAACCTTGTTATTTTCGCAGTATACTTTGCTGCCTGTCTGTCATGAGTATGGGAAAGTATGATATTTTCTGCCTGGGTCGAGATAATGGGTGTAACTACGTGTGCTTAGGCATGGCCACGACCGAAGAAATTGTACATCCACTCGTCACGATAGCAGGTGGTGCAGTGACAAATGAGGTGTGAGAGAGTGAAGTGCAGGTCAGTCTCATGTCCCAGACGTTCATTCACTCCCCGAAAGTTTTCACAGTTTTCTACAAGTCGCACTGCATTGAATGATCCAAATCAGTACAACAAACCTGAGCAAATAGGTAAAGATACGAATACAAAAATGGATTTTTCTTTTTCATGTCCTTTTTGTTTATGCCTGTGTTAATTTATAATCGTAAACAGGGCGGTTGTGTGTGCTTTGCAAGGGAGGAAAAAGATGATATTTTCTGTCTGGGTCGAGATAATGGGTGTAACACGTGTTTAGGCATGGCCACGAGCGAAAAAATCGTACATCCACTCGTCACAGCAGTTGGTGGCGAACTGATAGAGACAGATGAGGTGTGAGAGCGTGAAGGTCAGTCTCACGTCCCAGATGTTCTTTCACTTCCCGAAAGTTTTCACAATTTTCTACAAGTCGCACTGAATCGAATGATCCAAACCAGTACAACAAACCTGAGCAAATAGGTAAAGATACCAAGACAAAAATATATTTTTCACTTATGTCTTTTTTGTTTGTGCCTGTATTACTTCATAATCGTAAACAAGTGGTTGTGTGTGTTTTGCAAGAGAGGACAAAGATGATATTTTCTGCCTGGGTCGAGATAATGGGCGAAGTTGTGCTTGTTTAGGCATGGCCAGGAGCGAAGCAATCGAAAATCCACTCATCACAGCAGCGGGCTCTGAACTTCTTGATGAGGTGTAGGGGAGTGTAGTGTAGGTCAGTCTGAAGACGTTCAGAACGTTCGTTGAATTTCCAAAGTTTTTGCAGTTTCTTATTGGCCGCGCTCAAACGACGCCTGCAGCCATTTATCGGCTAAACCTCATTCAACGCCAGCGGCCATGAAGGGGTTAAGGAGTCCCTCCACCACCCTAGGCTGAATCTGACCCCCATTCTGTGCCTCTGCTCCTCCCCCCCCCCAACTTGATCAGTGTATGTTCTGAGCAGAATTGTTACCCCCATTGTTCTGAATTTTTGAGATTGTCAACCACTGATGTAAGTAATTGTCTCGCTTCCCCCCCCCCCATCAGTGTAGTTTCCCCAGTGTTTTTCCCCAATATTTTACTTTACCCTCTGATATAGTGTTATCCCAATGTGTTATTCCTCAGTGTTATAATATAGCAGTAACTATTATTCTGTGAAATCACAGTTGTCACGAATCAAATTCGCGACATTTCCCTTTTGTGAGAAGCCATGAACTATTAGTGGAAAACTCACTGTGTATCGTTCAGTTAACCGCTCATTCGGACGGAAGCTTTGTCAAATCAATTTTTCATTGTCATACGTGATCGTCTTTGTGTGAGACATTAGCGCTTCCGCTGAGCGATTTGTTTTGGGCGCGTTTCGCTCACTCGACCGTTAAAAAATGCGGCCTATCGCTCCCATTTGTCTTTCTCACGAGTTTACTCAGTCCAGTGTTTGCTCTGACGGAGAGAGGTTCTGTGCTCCAGAAGTGTGAGAGGAGAGGACGCTAGCACCCAGACTCCACTGACTACAGTTTCTCCAAGCTCCCACCCTTGGTGATACACAGCATTCATCGACCAGTATTTCTTTTCGTTTTCCTAGTCTTAAGAGTTTAATTAAGGTGTTTTTCCTAGGCGTAAGAATTTAGCTCGTGTGTGAGTGAGTGAGTGCGATCTCATTAATTTGATATGAAATGTAACGTTAAATTTATTTTTGTAATCAATAAATTTAACAGTTCCTTTTCTTGAGCTTAATGTAATGTAAACTCTTGTTTCATTTCTCCACAGTTAAGCTTATTTTCCATATAGCTCCTAGCTTGCATAAACGTTTTGCTATTCATAACTGGTACTTAGGCCAGTCTTGTATTAAACTTAAAATCCGTTGTGCCTCCTAGCAGTTAAGCACCAGCAAGAACCTGATACTATTATTAGTATTAGTTATTTATTGTCAGGGGTGAAGTAGCTTTCTCCAGAGGCTAACAGTAACAGCAATTGAGTAATTAGTCTCTGCTGTGTACTGTTGAGAAAGTTTATAAATTCTCGTTCTTAGAGAATCGTGAGAAGCAGGCCAGCGTAAAGTAATCGTTGCTTGATTTAGCAAGACAATCATTGTCCCTGCTCTGCAATATTATTGAACATTATTATCAATTAAATAATATTTAGCATTTATTTTAAAAACCCCGTGATATTTTAAAGAACCCCGTGACACCAGTGTCGATGTTGGAGTTAAAATCTTTATTTGTTTGGTAATTTCCTTTTAGCTTTAACACTGGAGTAAAGGAGTGCTTATTAGTTGTCACATCTGGCACGCCCCTTTGTAAACCGGCACAGTGTACTGATTAGTGGTTTTCTACATTATATGCATGACCTTGTGGTGTGGCTTTCCATTTACCCTCCCCCCTCTGGTGATTACTATTTCCCTAGTTCAGTCCTCGTTTATGACGCGGGTACCTTACTTGTCTTCGTGGTCTATTACTTAGTGCTGGTATTGCACCTGTCCGGGTCATTAAAGGATTATTAGCGACTGTAACACAACGGATCATGAGTACTGTTTCAAGCATAGTGATTTTCCTTGTCTTAAATCTAGTGGGAGTTGGTATTACCCATCAACTTGTGTTTCTCGGTCATGTGGTGAGACTTTAATATTTTGTGCAGCTTTCTAAAGTGTTACTGGTGGCACAATAACTTTTTTAGTATGGCTTCCATTACTAGTACCCCTATTAATTTCCCTACACCAATGTTTGGTGATTCTTTTGTACAGCTGAATCCTGGATAATCTAATGCGAATCCAAGTGATGAGATAGCAGGTTCCCAAGAATCTCTGTACACCCAGTCTTACAGTAGCCAGGAGGATGAAGTTCCTTTTCAGGCTAGGCCTACATCCATATTCCTCTTGAACCTTTGACCTCTTTGCACCATTCAATGCCACTAGATTTGTCATCCAGTAATTACGTTGAGAAAGATGTAACTACACACTGAACAACAAAAAATGAACCTTGAAGCGCTGTGGCTGGTTATTCAACAGCGAGAGTTGGAGCTTTAAGCTCAGTCAAGCCAGCACATTTCAGCCAGTGCTAATCACAGTAATGAACGCAAAGACTTTTCCGACTGTTTTTCTGATCGCCTGAGGGTCCTTCCTCCATCTAATGAAGCAGACGTCCTTGAGTTTTTCACCTCTTTGGAGAAAATTGCCTGGGGTTTTTAGAGGCCTCAGTCTCAATGGTCAGTATTATCTCGGACTTCTTTGAAAGTTAAGTTCAGGAAAACTTATGATGACATGTCCTGTGATCAATGCCAAAAGTATTCCTTCTAAAGGAACAATTATTGAAAGCCTATGAGTTAACCCCTGAAGCCACCCGACGACAGTTCAGGAAGTCAAAAAAAAAAAGGAAAAAAAAAAAAAAGAATCGCACTTGGACTTTGCCAAGAGGTTGGAACATGCTTACATTAAGTGGCTCTGAGTAATGGAAATATCAACCAACTCAGACCATACCGATTTCATTGAGTTGTATATTATGATGTTACTTGAAAATTTACTGAATAAGCCTAATAGACAAAATGAGTTCTATCTGAGAGGTAAGAAATTTGATCAAGATGATTTACAGTCAGCAGCCTTTGAGGCTGATATTTATGTGGTAAATCGGAGAGCTTGTTTGGGCAGTACAGGTGAATGGAGTGGTTCGAAGCCTTATAACCGTTCCTCCCACACTAACCAGGCTCAGCCTAACCCTCAGTCCTTCCCAAAGCCCTCATTACCCAAATCACCAACCTCCAAATCAAAGAGTCAGATTCCTTCCCTTATGTCTCACAGAGCACCCCAAACCCCTACTCAGAAATTCCTTGGCTCCCCTAGCCGTGCATGCACTTACAATTGGAAGTGAAACCACCTTGAAAGTCGCTGTTGGTTAAAGCACCGTAGACCTAACCCCCATGCTAACTCCAGCGTTTTGAGTTTCACAACTAGTGATGACCTCGCTCAACTTTCCCCCTGTGGCAACCCTACTTCTACGTCCGGAGCTAAGAAGAGTGATGTAAAGGAAACCTGGACAAGACATATTCCCCACACCCAGATGGAAAGGTGTTTGGAGCTGCTAAGTCTGAAAGTGCTAACGTGATGTTGTCAAACATTGCCCCTGGCTCTAGTGTTTCAGCTTTCTCCCCATTATGTTCCCAGGTAAGGTAGTTTTTGATAACATTATTATTATGATATCACCATACTCGAAGACACCGCAGCCATTTGCAGTTTGTTGGTGAATCCAACGGGAGCACCAATAAAGACCACAGAAAATGTACTCAAACGAGGTAGAGACGGGTTCCACACCTACCCTAAAGTCACAGTTGATATTATTTTTGATCTTGTGAACTGGAAAACAGCTTTTGGAGTAGTGGAGCATTTGCATGTTCCACTTGTGACTCTATTATTAGGGAATGATGTAGCTGGAGCAAAGGTCCTTCCTAATCCTGTTGTATCTGAGGTTCCTGTGACCGTGAGAGGTACAGCTGAGTTGGAGAGTATGCACCCTGAAGTATTTACGGTGTGTGCAATAACTAGGTCTATCAAACGGGCCGCTGAGTGTGATTCTAATGTAACCAGTACTGCAGATGAAAGTGTGAAAAGTGAGAAGGTTGTCTCTGTTAGGAGTAATGAAAATTTCTTGAAGGTACCTTCATGTCTGACATGAATAATGATGACCCCTTGTCGTCCCTTGGAAAGATTTCCTGAGAGATTAAAGAACTACATTTACCCCTCCCCCCCGTGATCATTATTTCCCTAATTCAGTCCTTGTTTACCGCTTGGAAGGTGCTAGTCTTCACGGTCAGTAATTGCTTGGTGGTGGTGTTGAACCAGTCTGAGTTGTTACAATATATTATGTAAATCGAAACCAAAAGTATATAACGAAAGTGTATATTATACACTTTCGTTATATACTTTTGGTTTCGACATATCGGCAAGTATATAAGAAATGAATAATCCCAGCTGTGACGTATGGTTGTAAAACCTGGAAACTGACAAAAGTGATGGAAAATCAACAAGCCTAACTCATTTTCAAAGAGCAATGGAAAGGTCAATGTTGAGGATATCTTTAACATACAGGAAAAGATCAGCTTGGGTGGGAAAGCAGACTAAAGTCTATGCTAATAAATAAGATATAAAAGAACAGAAATATAGAGGGCAGGTCATGTAGCAAGAATGAGGGTTAATCGATGAACCAAGAGGCTGACTGACTGGACTGCATGAGATTGTAAACACAGCAGAAAAAGGCTAGACAGGATGAGGAAAGAGGAGATGGAGAAGTTTGGAGGCAAAACATGGCAGAGATTGGCCCAGTCAAGGAATTCGTGAAATAGGTTGGAGGAGGCCGTTGTGCAGCAGTGGAATTGCTATGTCTGATGATTCTCTCTCTCTCTCTTTATATATACATATATAGTGTCCCGGGAGGATAGGGCATAACTTTGAGAAATGGTAGATGAGGGAATTCTTAGCAAAAATCATTGTATGAACATTTGTCCAAATTTCAAATATTATGAAGCTACAGTTGCTGATAACGTGGGTGAAAATGGTCTTCATAATTTGCCTATAAGGTCATCAGTAACTGTAGCTCCGTAGGAGACGAGATTTGGACACATGCTCATATAACATTTTTTGCCAAGAATTCCCACATCTATCAATTCCCAAAGTTATGCCCTTTCCTCACGGGACACCCTGTGTATATAGTGGGCCCTCCACATTCACGAAGGTTAGGGGACACAGACCCCAGTGAATGTGAATTTTCGGCGAATGTTTGGTGCGCCCCTCCCCCCTCCAAATGCCTTTAAAGTCACAAATCACCCCTTGTGAACAAGTATGCACATACTGTTCCTCATAAACCATATCTGGGACCTGAAAGCAGCATAAAATATCACAAAAAGTATCAGACCAACTGTATAAAAAGTTTAATGACAAATAAGTTTCGATTGGGTATGGCTGTACTGTACTAAGTTAGGGTAAATATGTACGTGGTGACTTCCACAGACTCCCGCAACTGAGTGCGTCTCGTGCACATCCACGTGGGTGTGGGCAAGTCATCAGCTACATATTTACCCCAACTTCTTACAACCATACCCATTAAATTCATAGTTAACACACCACTGTCCCTGAAGTTTTGGCGGACGAACTCTGACAACTTGTGATGATGGTGATGATAAGCATGACATCGATGACTTTGAAGATGATTAGCCATACAGTTACCGATGACGGATGACTGGATGAGATGATGTGGAGTGTAACTGCATGGCATAAGGAGTCTACATGTGCATAGACTCCACCTCATCTCCATTGCTAGTGTCATCGTTGAGTGGTGGTGGATCGTTGACATCGTCCTAAGAGGCAGGTGGAGAGGTTAGAGTCAGAGTGAACGGATTCAGGGTCAGACATGTGTTGAGGTTCAGGCACAGATTCAGGCTGCTCAGCCTCAGGTGTGGTGGAGGAAGATGAGTGCAAGGCAGCAGCAGCAAAAACAGGTCACGGTTTCGTTGAGAAGAACATTGCGATAGGCAACTGTGATTGCTTCCACTTCATCTCGTCAAACAGTGTTTTGTAGGGGATTACGCTCTGATCTATGGCACTCATCACTTTCAACGCCCTCACCATCGATTGGTCCATATCACAGAAGAGTTGCTTCAGTTGTGTGGTTGCCCTCATCACCTCCCCCAGCTTTTCAAGGATGAGGGTTAGCTGTGCGGGATGTCGTCAGGATTCTCTTCTGCATCCTCCTCCTCGCCTGCTGACTGCACAAGTTCCACCAATTCTTCATTGGTGAGGGCCACATCATGTTCTTCCACCAGATCCCTCACCTCACCCTACTCCATATTCCCAAACCCATCACGACCTACAAGCCTTGCCAATACCACTGTTTTCCTCACGGCCTGGTTCACATGCTCCTGAGGAACAAATCCTGCAAAATCTCGGATGCACTTCAGCCACAAAGCCATCCAACAGCTTCAGGCCCCCCTCCACCAACGAGAGCCAGTCAGTGATGGTGAATCCCTTCCAATAGTCCATGACACTCAGGTTTGGGTTTGCATACAAAGATGCATAGAGCCTCTGCACTGACCTCCGGATGTAATATGACTTGAAGGCAGCTATTACACCCTGGTCAAGAGGCTGTATCATGGAGGCTGTGTTGGGCAGCAAAAACACGACCTCCACATCCTCACAAATACCCTCGAGTGACTGTGAGTGTACAGGAGCATTATCCAGGAGCAAGAGGAATTTGCCAGGGAGGCCCTTCTCCTGAAGGTGGGACTGCACCTCCTTCAGGAGACAGTGGTTGTACCAGTCCAGAAAGATGCTGCTGGTGGTCCACACTTTCTTATTGTGCATCCAGAACACTGGCAGAAGGTTTTTGTTGCTTTGTTTCAGTGCTCTGGGATTCGCTGTCTTATAAATAAAACCTGGCTTGATCATGTGGCCAGCTGCATTTGCACACATCAGTAAGGTGCACCGGTCCTTAGCTGCCTTGAACGCAGCAGCCCTTTTCTCCTCCCCCGAGACGAAAGTCCTAGCAGGCATTTTCTTCCAATAAAGTAGCAACAGTCTCGTCAACATTCCATACTTGCTCAGGCCTATATCTTTTCTCATCAACTATTTTCTTAAGTGCTTCAGGAATGATGCTGCTGCCACATGGTCGGTCAATACAGATTCCCCTGCCACCTTCAGATTGTGAAGGGAGAACCGCCTCTTCAATTTTATCAAATTAGCCTTTGCTGGCTGTGAATTCAGGCTGAGTGGTTGCGGCTGGCCCAGGGTCTGTGCTGGTGCTTGTGGTGTCGGGGTTGGGAGGTGAATGGGTCATCATGTCGTACAATGCCTTCTCCTTTGACCAAATCTATGGGATTTCCTTTCCTACTTTGGTCATTGATCCACACAAACAATTTATGCTCTATCTTGGACATCACAGTGTCCCTCACCTGAGACACTTGCTTCCCTGAGGGTGGTGCAGTGGATGCCAATGCCGCCATGATTTTTTCCTCATTTTTCTTTATGTACCTCACCGTGCTCTCGTTCACGTTAAATAATTTTCCAACCGCAGCATACCTCATACCCTCCCTACACTTGTCCATCAATTTACCTTCTCCACCAAGCTCATTACCTTTACACGTTTAGAGGCGGGCTCACCACTAAGTGATGCGGGACGCTTGGTGCCCATGCTTGTGAGACAACACAGACACACATGGGGCAAAGTTATCATAAGTAAATCGCACAATTGGGCACTAATTCACTCACAAAATAGCCAGCAATGCACTTCATACTTTTGAACATGTGAGAGCACAATTATTGGGGATGATACCGCAATCACGCGAGGTTTGGAGTGGCAGCATACAGGCAGTGAAACGACCACGAAAGGACACAGACTGAAGGGGAGACATAGGAGAGTGGGAAAGGGGTGGTTTGGTGCTGACCCGCGAGTGTTCGCACAGCAACACTTTCTGGCCGTGAACGAAATCTTGGCCCAACAGAGAGGCAACCTGCAAATCTTGGAACCCTGCAAAAGTTGATTCCGCGAATGTGGAGGGCTTACTGTGTATATATATATATATATATATATATATATATATATATATATATATATATATATATATATATATACATATACCGTACCTATTTTTACGAAGGTCTATCTACCTATCTATCCATATATATATATATATATATATATATATATATATATATATATATATATATATATATATATATATATATATATATTTGTGGTAGATGGGGGCGCTCGCCATCCAGTCACTCGATGTAGTGCTGCTCTCAGGTGTCAACCCTTTCCTCTCCTCAATCTTTCTTTCCTTCCATCCTCTTTCTGTCCTTACTTCCTTCATTCTTTCCTCGTCCTTCTGCCTAGGGGTGACTTTACACTCCCTCTTCTTTCTTTCCTTCATTCTTTCCTCTTCCTTCTGCCTGTGAGCGACTCTACACTGAGTGACAAGCCAAATGGTTTTCTGTACACCAGGAAACCATTTACAAAGCTGGGTGGTAACCATAAAACCAAATTTTGGCGCCTTGTTCTTTAGTGGGTAATTACTGCACTCCAATCGGATTGAGCCGGTGAAGCTTAATAACCAAGGGGTGGTTGGGGTTTATTGCTCAAGTAATGCCACTCAGGGATGAGGAGGCTGGTCACTCTCATCCTAAATGTCTGGACCAACTGCCTAGCCCCGGGCTCCTACGCTCCTCATGGAGAATGTAGGATTGGATGATGGATGGATGGAATATATATATATATATATATATATATATATATATATATATATATATATATATATATATATATATATATATGTATACAGTATATACATAAATATACATATTTTTAAGAATATCTACCTCTCACTCTCTCTCCCTCCCTCCCTCTCTATTAGGGTGATTCCTATCGCAGGATTTCTCTTTAGTGTTGAGGCTGAGCAGTTCAAAAACTACCTCAAATAATTAATCTGTATTCCTAGTTAAGGGTGGGGTTATCAGTTTTTGTGCACAGTTCTTCCGTATCTTAATTTTTATCAAGTCTCCGGTAAATATTTCATATTTTTCATTACGCAGAATATGCAATGAGGCATATACGTGGAGTTTCATGTTTCTGCACTAAAGCGAGCATGCGTGCACACACACACACACACACACACACACACACACACACACACACACACACACACACACACACACACACAGGCAGAGAGAGAGAGAGAGAGAGAGAGAGAGAGAATTGGGGGTGTTGCTCATCTACTGTCCGATGTCTCTTACTTCACTGATGTTACGAACAGACATTACTAGGTAGTTTTAACGGTGGTGGTGATGGTAGATGTGATGATGGTGGTAGTTCTGTGGTCGTGTGGTGTTAGTAGCTGCAGTGGTGGTGGTGTTGCCAGTAGATGTAGCGGTGGTGATGGTGGTAGTGGTGGTGGTGGTGCCAGTAGAGGTAGTGGTGGTGGTGCTAGTGGTGGTGGTGGTGGTGGTGGTAGCTAAGATGATGGTGGTTGTTTGTTTTGTATTAACCATAACTGTCTTATTTCATATATTAAATTATAAATATACAAGAGACCTTGCTCAGAGAACTTACTTGCATCTTTCTGATGTGATCCATTCTTTTATATATATATATATATATATATATATATATATATATATATATATATATATATATATATATATATATATATATATATATATATATATATATATATAAAATCTATCTATCTATATATATACTGTATATATCTATATATCTATATATATATAGATAGATAGATAGATAGATAGATATAGATATATATAGATATATGTGTGTGTGTGTGCGGTATAGATCTACGGTATATCTGTATCTATATATTTGTCCATCTGTCTATATGTATGCAGTATATATCTATATCTATTTACTTACAGAGAGAGAGAGAGAGAGAGAGAGCATCTAATGACAGGGTGGCTTTGATAAAATGAAAACTTCCTAGTTTCGCTTTTTTTTTTCTCTCTCTCTCTCTCTCTCTCTGCTCTCCATCCACCTTGCCATGCAAAATCTTGCCTCCCCCCCCCTCTCTCTCTCTTTCTCTCTCTCTCCAGCATCCGTTCATTCTTCCGCCTTTGTCTTCGTATCTACTGAATCAGTCAATTTACCTAGATGACCATACTCCATTCACTCGTCTTTGTCTGTCTATCTGTCCATAAATATAATTATTTGTCTATTGTGCATAAACGTGTGTGTGTGTGTGTGTGTGTGTGTGTGTGTGTGTGTGTGTGTGTGTGTGTGTGTGTTTGTGTGTGTGTGTGTGTGTGTTCCATTCACTAATCCAATGCGGAAAGAGTCAGCGGCACACATGCACATATCACATGAGTTCTAGATATGCGAACCTTGTTACTAGATTTGCTAAACCAGAGTCTTAGATGTCACCAAACTTTCTCTATACCCCTACCCTATAATGATTAATATTTTAGTAATTTTTTGCAATTTGAAACCGATACTATAGTCTGACAGATCGAAACGTAGGGTTTTGGTGGAGTCACCCCCTCCCTGCACTGTTGCCACGTTTCCGAGCTGACCTCTCCATCAGCGATGACCTTGACACTGTTTCCCTCTTGTGATCTCCGTTTTTCTAATACCCCCTATACCCCTGCCACCAACACCCCCTATACCCCTACCCCCAACAACACCCCCATCAACAACACCCGCTATACCTCCACCACCAACACCTCCTATAAATATAGACCCCCACCATCAACACCTGTATAATAATTAGCCGTTGATAATTGCTATACTTTTATTGAGAGCATACATTCTACCCTATTGCTCAAACTCCCTAATCTTACAATCCCATCTGTCTTAATCCTTCCCACTGCCTTCGTTCCTAAATCCCTTAATTGATCTATTTTTAACCTAAGTGTCCCCACACCTTTTAAACCATTTACCTCTCTGTCACTATTCTCCACCATATGTATCAACTTGTATTATATTGTGTATAGAACTTTCATACTGTATGCTGTACTACTGTATAATGTATAAGAATACCCACTGTTTAGTGGAAATAAAGTTTTATTATTATTATTATTATTATTATTATTTCTCTCTCTCTCTCTCTCTCTCTCTCTCTCTCTCTCTCTCTCTCTCTCGCTAGATTTTGTTATGTGTCATCCATGGTTTTTTACTTCCATTTTTATGTATGGATTATAATTTTGACTTTATTTCCGCACCACCCTTGAGGTAAAAGTCACGGCGCGTTTTTTTTATAGAGGTTTCCCCAATAGGCCTAAATCCTGTAGGGGGTTGGTGACCTCCCACAGCGTACACACAAACACGTGTCGCGTGAGTGCTGCCACCCCAGAGCTGTTTGATATATTTATTTTAATTATGAAAGGATCGCCTCTTCCCACTTTTATCCCTTCAAATTTTCTTGCAATTATACTTGCTAAATTAATTAGCAATGTTAGAAGTGTTGGGGAAGTAAATAATAATTAGAATATTTTTAGAGCAACACTGCCAAATTTTTATGCCACGTTTCTCTATTATCGTATAATATAGTATGCAGAATAGTTTTATTCTTCCTTGATACATGTCAGCACTTTCATTACAGTTATATTAGTATGAGTTATGTTTATGTATCATTCCTACTACACAAACCACAGGCGTTATACATCGTAGGGTTAGGAAACATGGCAATAGTGTAGGGAGGGGGTGACTCCACCCAAACCCTATGTTACGAGGAGGAACACTATAGTCAGCACAGAAGGGAGTTCTCGTAATGAATGGAAAGAGTGACGTGTACAATTGTGAGATGAGATTCAAAGATAATAGATAGGCTACAGTTAAATATTATTAGTTGTTTTAGCATGCGGGTGTTGGTTTATGCTCAGGGAGAAAAGTTCTGGGTTACTATTCCTAAGCTGAGAGAGGACTGTTAAGTGTCTCTGGTCACAGATTATTCTCAGTGGTATAATGCGCTAATGGGGTAATTGCAGCCATGCCCTAATTATGAAGCGACGCAGTGTAATTGTGGGCGGACTCTTGCCGCTGATTGTACAGAGGGAGGGATGGTTGAGTTATATTTAAGTTCTTAACCCCAAGTAAGTCTTTGCAATGTATACTTTCTGTTTTAAGATTAATTTGTTCAGCTTAGGGGAGAACTTCGAAATTCAGGCATTAGATATAATGTATGTACTTATGCCGTTGCAGTGAAGACTGGTGACATCTGTTCTTTGCAATAATAAGTACCAGGCCAATGTTAAAGAAGGTACACAGTAACCATTTCGGCAAAATGACGTCTTTAGTATTTAATTCTTTTTATCATCTCCCTCCATACATCCACCGTAACTTCATATCTTTCCACCTCGTTCCCGGCCTCCATCTTCTTCTCCCTCAACCTTTCTCTCAACCTCCTCCTCAGCTTCACCCTCCTTCTCCATGCCTCATCTCTTAACCCTTCCTGTAGGTTCCGATCCCACTCTCCATTGCTTTTCACTCTATTTTTCCATCTCGTTGACGATTTCTCCCTCCACCTTCCCTCAATCACTTCCCCCTCCCCCCTTTCTCCTCCAACTTTCCCATCTCCGACCCAGTCTCCCTCCCTTTTTTCATTCAACCGCCCTCTCTCTCATTTACAGGGGGGAAGTTAACTTCGGAAAGAAGGTGGGGGGGATGCAGTCGAACTTTTAAGTGCAGGTGTAGGTTGAATGTGAATGTCGTGTGTTGAATGCTACACTGCAAATACTGAAGCTTTTTCCTTGCAGCTATATCCACTTCTCGTCTCTCATTTCATTTAGTTTTCATCCTTGTTAACTGCTTTCATTTCCTTTAATTTGTTTTGATATTCGTTTCGTTTCCATTCCTTTCGGATTTTCCTGTCGTTTCCTTATTTTTTTTTTTTTAAATAAAACTCCTCACCACTCACTTTCTTGTCTGTCTTGTCTCTTTCTTTTTACTCGTCTTATCTGCACTCTACTCCACTCACCCGGCATTTCTACCTCTCCTGTTCTATCTTATCTTCCTTCTACTCTCTTTTCCATCCCCTATTCCTTTCCCTTCTTCTTCCCTCATTTCTCTGCTCTTTCTGCACCTTTCCTTTCCTCTTACTTCCGCTCGTTAGTTCAACTCCTCTAATTACTGTTTATTTTTCTTCTCTCCGTATTCCCCTCCCATCCTCCATTTTGTCTAGTTACTTCTCCCCTTTCCTTACCTCTCGTTTCAGCTCTTTCTCCATTGACTTCTGCCCTCCATTCAACTACACTAACCTGGAGCCTCCTCCTCCTGCAGTTCCAGTACTCTTTCTTACCATCTCTCTTACGTTACGAGTATCTATGCACTCATTTCTATCCCCTCACACACACACACACACACACACACACACA
>NC_136972.1:3917680-4005180 GCF_032717465.1 Coenobita brevimanus
CCCTCGCTAAGGAATCAGCCAGTAGCCGACCTGAGGGTAATAAGGAGACGGCCTGTAGTCGCTCCCGCCTTCATCAGAAGGTGTCCTTCCAGAGACGGCCTTTAGTCACTTCACACACCCTCCTGAAAGAGTCGGCCTGTAGCCGCTCCCACCTTCGTCAGACGGCCGGTAGTCGCTCCGAAGGCGTTGCCCCTGAGTCAGCCTGTAGCCGCTCCTCATACCAGCTGAAGGAGTCGGCCTGTAGTCATTCCCGCCTTTGTCAGATGGCCGGTTGCCGCTCCGAAGATGTTGCCCTCGAGTCGGCCTGATACCCCTCCTGCAGGAGTCGGCCTGTAGCTGCTCCTGCCTTCGTCAGACGGCCGGTAGCCGCTCCGAAGGTGTCCCGAGGTGCGCTGGTAACCATTCCCCTCTCAGGCCACAGCCAGTAGCCGGGCCTCGGCGCCCTATGGTCACGCCCCTGGGAAGCCACGGCCAGTAGCCAGGTCCCACAGCTGGAAGCAGCCGAGAGCAGCCCCACCGCCCCAGCATGAGCCGAGTGTCCTGACCCCCAATGCAGAGGATGCAGGAGAGTACTGGAGAGGCCCTATAGCCTCCCCCAGCCTCTGCTCCCTATGACTGGCCCTGGAGAAGACCCACCTGACAGACTCTGATGCAGACCGGTGCCGCAGCCCCTCCCTGATGGAGCCGCCTGGCTCTGGGGGCCGCAGACCTCAGGGACTACAGGCCCTCCCCAGAAAACCCGGGCGGGACCTCCCTACACCCTGACAGTGGAGGACCTCTACCTCCGGCCGAGACCTGAACGAGAGGTTCAGGGAATTGTTCGGCCCCAGTTCTGAGGGCCACACTCCTGTTCCTAGCCCAGAAAGCATGGGCCCCTTTGCCACCTCAGCCCCGGACGAGAGAAAATGCCCCTGCGTGTAGTCCCGTGCCCTCTCGGCACAACCTCCCCTGGCGGTGCCCCTGTCCCAGCAGAACTGTCGCCGGCGTGTCTCCCCATCGCACCTGCTGCCCAGTGACTTATGAGGCAGTGATTGTGCTCTTAGTGTAGTGTAACAGTGACAAGACAATAAAGTACATTCATAGTACCAGACCAGGTGTTTACGCGAAATTGGAATGATGGTCTAATATACGACAGGGCAGAACAGTGAATAAACCATGCAGAATCTAGGTGATACTGAATAAGACCCATGTGCAACACCCCTCATATTGTAATACGAGAAATATCCAAGCCGCGGGGTTTGTATTAATAATTTACCAAAAGTCTCTTGCTTTCAGAAAATAATAAATTGAACACGCTAACAATAACCTCCGCCTCATACTACCATAAATACAATTAGACCCCAGTGCCTTACACCCTCCCCTAGTGAGCCTCATCTCTAACTCCTCCACGCGCACAGAAACCTCGGACTGTATTGAAATAAGAGAAACACCCACACCGCAGAGTTGGTATAAATAATTAACCAAAAGTCCCTTGCTCTCAGATAATAATAAGTTGAACACGCTATCAATACCCTCCGCCTCATACTACCATAAATACAATTAGACCCCAGTGCCTTATGCCCTCCCCTAGTGAGCCGCACCACTACCTCCTCCACGTGCACAGAGACCTTGGACTGTACTAATTCTGCACACTCCGCCTCAAGTGTCATTTCAAGTGCATACTACCATAGTATCCTGTGAGATACTGAGATCTATATAGTTATTAGTGTTTGTAATTGACCAAATATTGTGTTGTAACATCTGCTGTTGTCCCTTGTCTGACTGAGCAATACACGTGCAAAGGTTATTGCCTGGAGTTTTTGTGTCCTGCCTCTCTCTTATTTGTACTAAGCCCCGGTCTCGAAAGAGGACCCCGCTACACGTTAGGTGTTCTAGGAATGAGAAGTCGAGCCTTAAACACCTAGCATTACACATTGTATTGTGAAGAGGAACTTATTAAGTATTGACATCACGAACATATGAAGTGACGAAGTAGTACGGTAATAAGACAAAGCACAATTACATTCAATAATATTATTATCAGGGTCATTGTCTCTCAGTGGCTTGGGTAGGCCTTCAGTCTTCATCAGCCACTTATTCAGACAGTTTAAAACACCAGGATTATTAATAGGTAAAGTATGCCATTCTTTTATCCATGCAACTCCGACAAATCTTTGTGTGTTGAGTGAGATCGTATGGAGGTACAGCCTGCCGAAAATATTCGCGGAGACTCGTCAGGTGTGGGGTATGGGTACGGGTCTGGTAACGGTGGGGACACCTCACTTTCAAACGTACAATAAACCATAGCTGTTGCCCACCGTAATATGAGGTGCTTCACTACACACAACTCAAACACACACCTAATGTGATGAAAAAGAAAGTATTAAGTGTTCTATTACATTATTAACTATGTTAACATTAATATCAATATTTTTGTCATTGTGTTATGCATTCGTTTGCTGACAATAAAATGCAGTAAAATCCGCTACCTTGATTATACGGCCGTGCTTATATTTTCATCCAATCTCCTTTCCCATTGACTGAGGATGTCATGGTTCTGCTTGAAAACCAACAATGTGAAAGGAAGGAGGAGAGCTGTGAGGAGGGAAGCTGGAAAGAGGTAAGGAGTGAAGGGGGAGAGAGGTAGTTTATCATCAGAGAATGCCGCAGATCATAATATGGGAAGGAGTGAGTGGAGTAGAGGGTCACATTCATCATTCCCAGGCATTCAAAATATATTCAGTTATCAGGTAGTGCAAGTGTCTTATATTTATTACTCAATGTAAATTTGGTCACGACGAGGTAGTAACGTCTGCAAGTGTCGATATCATCAACTGCCACTTTCTATGCCTAAACCGGCTGCCAGTCCGTGATCCATTTAGTTTAATGTCATTTAAAGTAATAATCTTTGTCGGTTGAAATGTTTTTATGTATTTTTTTTTTTAAGATGTGCTTCGTGTGTAAACAATGTAAAACGAAAATAATTTATTTACCTTATAACGTATTTTAATTCTATGTTCTTGTAATGTTAGGGGATGAGTTATATATTGGAAATACGTCATTGAGGGGAGATGGTGAGAAAGGAGAAGCCTAATAACTTGACCATCCTCCTTCAGCATCAGTGACCTCCTGTAACCTGTTAGGCATTGATGACACCAAGTTGTAAATGGTCGCTTGAATTCTGCGAAGCACTTCCCATTCCTGCATGACATGCTGCACGACTTGGCCCCTAGTTCTCTCCCGGCCCTGCTCCCATGCATTCACCATCAGGCCCCAGCAGTTTTCGATGGGATTCATGTCACATCCCTTCGACGGCCAGTCCAGCAGCTCAATGGACGGTTGCTCAACAAACCATCGACGAACGATACCTGCTATATGGACAGGGCACTTGTCCTAACACAAAATGAAAAAGTAACATAACATTAAATCCCATACGGAAAACTTGTTTACTATTAGCATTATAAAGGCATCCACTGGCAGAAGGTTAACATGAACATGAACCCGAACCTGAGATTCCGCCTGTTTTGTCCTGTTCAAATTTCCCTCTTTCTCCTGGTTTGAAGGGCTAAGCGATATTCGACCTTCTTCCCCTCCACAACACAGCTCAGATGGGATGCCATAAAGTGTCCCACCCTCTCCTCCACAACAGAGCTTAGATGGGATGCCATGTATTGTCCCACTTGAGCAGTGTTGCGGAGGGAAAGAAGGTCCAATATTGCTTAGCTCGCTCAAACCAGGAGAACGAGGGAGATTGGAACAGGACCAAACAGGGAGATTCTCAAGTCATGGGAGAGAAGCAGTATATATTAATATGTGGGGACATAATATCATGTGCAATGAGAGAAATTTTGTGGAATATATCGAAGATGTAGATGTAGTATGTGAAATACAATGATGAGTGTATTTGAGCAAACTTGGAGGATAATGCTGACGGGGGAAGAGGTATTCACGCTGCATTTGTTTCTCCTATCTGCACAAACACTATCCTTTCTGGGTAGGGTAGAGCCATTGCACGAACCGAGGTTAGCATCACATCTTCCAGTATCTCAATATATGACTCTGCAGTGAAACTGCCTACGATGTCGACCAGTTCCCCTATCCCATATAATTGAAGCCATCCCCAGACATTACAGGTGACTCAACCACTTCTAGCGACCTCGTAGATATTCTCAGGTGAGTATCTGGTCCCATCTGGGCGCCAGCAATGTTGCCTCCCATGTGTGCTGGATGAAAACGTTTTCTCGTCCGAGAATATAATCCATCCCCAAAACTGCATATCCTCTTGCACGTAGCGCTGTGCGAAGCAAAGACTGTCCAACCGGTGCCTTTCAGTAAGTTTTTCCTTCGCAGGATTCCTATGATGCACACCAGCTTTTTGAAGTCGGTTTCGCACAGTGCAGACTGAAACCTGGAGTTGCAGGTCATCCCGGAGAGCTAGAGCATTGGTCATGGGATTCTCCGCTACTGCTGCAAGGATACGCTGATCTTCCGCAGCTGTGTTTTTTTGGGGTGCACCTGACCTTGGATGATCTCGTAAATTCCCCCCCTCGAGCCACCACTTCCACCACTTGGAAACAGTACTCTCCGAAACTCCAAGTTCCACTGCTGTATCAGGGGCGGACATTCCACCATCCTTCAGACCGATAATTCTACCTCTCAGAGTTAGTTTATTGTGACGTCTGTCCATTTGGAGTGCTGATATATTTGCTCCTGATGTTGACTGTATGGAGTCCGGGTTACTGTGCCGCCAAACCATCGAGGAAATACACCTTCATATCTCGGTTTCAAAGTTGGTATGGATAACACTTTTTCAACTATGATTTGAAACCGAAGCGATGAACAACGATGTGGGAAGAGTGTGCGTTAGCGGTCAGGGCATTAAAGTGAGTTTGCGTATGACGACGAATAGAAAAGTGCTAATGAGTGATAAGGCCATCCCTATCACCTGTAATACGTCGATATCAATGCGTACCGCAGATGAGATTAGCAGTGATATGTAAAACTGTGGTGATGATAATTGGTTTTATTAACCAGTTTATCGCATCACAATAGTTTCTGCTCTGTTCCCATTATTTAACCCGTCACGTCCCGAGGTATTCCGCACCTCCGACATCCCCCAGTCCCGAGGTATTTTCGAATTTTTTTTTTTTGGCTAAAACCTTCGCTTTTGGTGAGAAACATCGAAAATTCATAGAGAAATCGCTCACCTGAGGTTTAAAGTGCCCAATCCAGGTAGGAGTTCCTCCTTACCTGAGTGGGTTTTCTAACATGCTGGCACCAAAGAAAACGAGTTCTATGGGAGGGTAACTATTTTATCCACTCATAAACGGTATTTATTTATTTACTTGGTACGAATGTATATGTAGTATGACAGTATATTGGTTTTCAAGCAGTAATAAAGGCATTATAAGCATTGTTTCACTCACTAACTAATCACCATACCTGACCTATTTTTGCCACACTACCTGATCATTATTTCTGGCTGTTTCTTCTTCTAATGCTATGTAAACATTGTCCTCCACATTGTCATCGATTGGGGAATCACTCTGGCCCTGAATAACTTTACTAGCCAGGTCACTGGTAACAGGTCCTTTGCCAAGACAATGGCGTGAGGGGGGGAGGGGGGAGGTTATGCAGTGTAAGGCATTGTCCCTGCTTGGTATCTTGTACAGGAATAGAGGAAGGTGTCCCGTGTATACATACGAAAAATCACGTGCGAAAATTGAAAATTGTGCAAATTAGGTACCTTGCAATTGCACGACGTACTGGTACGTCGCCGGGACTGGCATATGCAAATCGTGGTGACGTACCCATACGTCGTCGGGACGGGGCGGGTTAATACTCCTTCAGAACCCTTCAGTTACTCGTATTAATCTCCGAAAATAATTGTACTCATCCGTTTCCGTGTTTCTCTCCGCCTTATCCATCCTTTGGTCTCTCTCCTTCACTTGTGACTGCAAGCAGCAATAAACATAATCTGGCATTCTTTGTGTTATACTTAACCTTTATGATGAAGCATTCAGTAATGCCATTATATCTAAATTATAACAACTGAAATGGTTAATATTATGTAGTCAATTTAATCTTTCATGCATACTTAAACATTCGGCACGCATCACAGTACAACAACTGCGACAAATTAGCCCAAGTGTGATTTTACTACTGTTAACATAACAACGACCGTCTAATATTAAAATTCTTATCTTTGTTCTGTATCTCGTCCTGATTATATCATACTGCAATATGTAAGAGATTTTTGTTTTTTCTTAGCCATAAGCCAAGAGATTATAAACCTTACATACACGGAATCTCATACGGTGCAATGTTACCAGATCTCCACCTTGTAGTGTCTCTCTCGGACATTTCGCGAACTTATTCAGCAGGCTCTACCTAAAATATAAGGTACAAAAGAACCATGTGCTTCAAGGGGTCATCTATTATCAGTAGATTAATAATAACCCGAGGAAATAGAGTATGAGAATTGGAAATGAGGTTAGCACCATCGATTTGCTCCTTGCTTCACTTCCGCTCTAGAGGTGAAGTGAGGCAAGGGCAAGCGGGAGTGAGCCAGCCTGCCAACTTTCAAACACTGTTTTCTCGACTTTTTGTTTATGTCACTTGCATCACTTCAGAAGGGGCCGCTTGTCGGTACCTACCTACGCGCCGCAAGTAAAATTCACCACAAAACGCAAAGTTCACCACGGTTGGCGCAACCTACCCACTCTGTCGCAACCATACCTTTTTTTGTATTTGCGCTAGGCTGTTCATATTTTGGTAATGCTATGTGTGTAATGTGTAGATAATGATATAGATAAGTTTTTGGCCATATTGTTTGTCTGTTTGCTTGTTTTTGTTTATTTGTTACGGTTATTAACCCGTGGGTTGCGGCGCGGGGTCGTGCAGACATCACCTGTGGTGCAGCAAAATGGCAATTTTGGTCACTCTTACAAAGTTTCTTGAAATGGATATCAGTGGCAAGGAAACTACATTGTGCAGCTAACCAAGGATTTTTTTAAATTTGAAATCGGCTTAGGTTTGGAGAAATAATCGGCAGAAATTGCATTTCTGGCAGGAACATGAAAACTGTGCTTTGTGGAAAGGGGCACGTTTGAGGTTAGAAGCTGATACGGTACATTTATCATTATGAATATTTTTCGTCCATCATAAATATTGTATCTTAGCTGGCTGTGATCATACCAGCGAGTTGATATATTATTGCTAATGATGTGGTGAGCATAGTATTTATCTAGTGTTAGCAATAATGCCACAAACCCAAGTAATCGATCAATCGGTGGAGGCCAGATGTTCCCCACGTCGTAATGCTTGGAGGCGTATATGTCTGTGTGAATACAATTATTTTCTCACAATGCTAGTGCACCAAAATTGGATGTAATTTTAGGAATAAGACATCATTGTTCCCAGTGTGATAAGCATAGTGTTTACGTAGCTGTGGATATCACTCGGCCAGTAGCCGAGCGATATCTGGTGTGTGTGTGTGTGTGTGTGTGTGGAGGGAGAGAAAGGGTGGAGAAAGGTGTCGAGGAGGGAAGAAGAAATGCAGTGAGACTGTTGCCAGCTCCTTCCTAATGCTTTCAGAGAGAGAGAGAGAGAGAGAGAGAGAGAGAATGAATGTGCATAAAAAAAAGGAAAATAATACAGGAAACGTTTTACGAACGACACAAGATTACACACACACACACACACACACACACACACACACAAGGTATTAGAAAAGTTTATAAGAAAAGCTTGGGTAAATCACCTAGAAGAACACAATATAACAGAAAGACAGTTTGGTTTCAGAAAGGAAAGTTACTAATCTGTTGAGCTACTATGACAGAGTAACAGACACATTACAGGAAAGAGAAGGATGGTTGGACAGTATCTATTTAGATTTCAAGAAAGCATTTGACACAGTACCACACCAAAGACTTTTATGGAAACTGTACCATCAAGGAGGAATTCGAGGCAAACTGTATTGTTGGATGCAAGATTTTCTCATGAAAAGAAAAATGAGAACAGTACTAAGGGGAAATTACTCATCATGGAAAGAAGTGACTAGTGGAGTACCACAGGGCTTAGTGCTGGCACCAATCATGTTTTTAGTGTATATAAATGATATAGACAGTAACACTGGAATTAAAGCTATCTAAATATGTTTGCAGATGATGTAAAAATACAAAGGAGAATTACTAACACAGACTCTTGTAAAGAGCTACAAGAATAATTAAATAAACTTCATGAATGGAATTCAATGTGGACAAGTGTCATGTAATCAAGTTTGGTAAAAGTGGAAAAAGACCTGATTGGGATTATACATTAGGAAATAAAACCCTACACACATCAGAAAGAGAGAAGGACCTAGGTGTGATTGTCAATAACAGACTATCTCCGGCTGACCACATCAGTGAGAAGGTACGGAACCTGAATGCACTGCTTGCCAATATGAGAATAGCGTTTAAATACATAAATGAAGACATGCTAAAAAAGATAATAACATCATTCATCAGACCAACCCTGGAGTATGCATCAGTAGTCTGGAGTCATTATCTCAAAAAACACATAGACAAGATTGAAAAAGTTCAAAGGGCCGCTACAAGATGGGTACCAAGCTTAAGGGATCGAAACTACGAAGAAAGACTAAATAAACTGAATCTACCAACACTACAGGAGAGAAGGAAATGAGGTGACATGATTATGCTATATAAATGCATATCAGGGAAGGAGAAAATAAACATAAATGATTACTTAACGTATGGGGAAGCAACAGCAAGAGGACACTGCAAAAAACTGCATAAAAAGAGAGGTGATAAAGACGTAAGGAAATTTAGTTTCCCAAATAGAGCAATTGATCAGTGGAATGCACTACCGAATTAGTGTGTGCCAAAACAATTCACATATTTAAGGATATGTACGATAAATATGGTTTAAGACACGGGACAGTACGAGCTTGACTCATTCCTGTAAAGATACAATTAGGTAAGAACAATTAGGTAAGAACACACACACACACACACACACACACACATTCAAACAACAATAACAAATGGAAGCTATAGTTAAAAAACGAAACAGAATCAACACAACATTGATAAGAGAGAGAGAGAGAGAGAGAGAGAGAGAGAGAGAGAGAGCAGACGAGGGGTATGTGGTGTGAGGGAGGGTGGTGGTAGTTGTGTGTGTGTGTGTCAGGGTTGGATCAAATTCTTTTTTTTTTTTTTTTTTTTGAGAACAGATACAAATTCAAATACTTTTATGATACAAAAATGCAAATACAGATACCTTTATTCCCAAATTCAAAAATACAATTACAGATACAAATACGTACATATCAGAATTACATTTGATCATCCTTAATGCACAGAAAATTACACAAATTGCCTGTAATAACACATAAATACTTTTTGTCTGGGTGCCAAAATTCAATTACAAGTACAAATACTTTGAAAGTGTATTTAAATACACCTCAAATACAAATACAATTATATATGATCAATCCCTGGTGTGTGTGTGTGTGTGTGTGTGGAGGGAAGGAAGGGGTGGAGAGAGGGTTCGAGGAGGGAAGGAGAAATGCAGTGATAATGGGTTGCCAGCTCCCTCCTAATACTTCCATAAAGAGAGAGAGAGAGAGAGAGAGAGAGAGAGAAAATGGAGAAATGGCGTTCCCCCGAGCTAGACCCTGTATTGGATCATATAGCCCCGCTAAGTTAAAGGAGCACGCTACCACTCCCGGCACGGCAGTCCCGGGCGAGGCTCGAACTCGCAATCCCCCGATTACGAGCTTGATGCTCTACCACTGAGCCACCGTGCCCTCATCGAGAGAGAGAGAGAGAGAGAGAGAGAGAGTAATGCATACTGGGGCAGCAGTTTAGACACGCTGTTGCCAGACTCCCCTCTCGCCAGGTGGGTTGCCAGCTCAGTCCACACGCTGCAGTTCGAGCTTAGGGAGCTACTTTTACACCCATGATTTACCACCCTACTTCTGTTCCATTGCCTCGCATTGCCCTTACATTAGATTTTACATTATTCTAAACAATTGATCCACGATTGCCTTTCCTTGGATGATAATATTGCGGGAAATGCGTTATGAAGTGTGTAATTTTGGATTATTGTTACTGGTGCAATTTAGCACCTGGGCTCAAGATAGGGGATGAGAATGAAAGCTACCTGTTACCCTAATTCCCCAGAAGTTTTGTGTTGCATAGATCCTTCTAGAACCTTTGTGGCGCATTGCTGAAAATCTCGCTCAGAAGAGGTATGTCGCAGCTTTCCTAGGCATCCCTATATGAGGTATGTCGCAGCCCAAAAGTTAACCCTTTGGTGCTATGGGTGCGGTGCAAATTTCATACACTGGTTACCTTTTGACACAGGCTGTGTCTGCACACATTTTAACTGTTCATTCGATGCCGGTTGCATCGAATAAAATGGCCACTGTTTTTTTTATAATGGAATGATTTTGCATCCACTTCTGGGTGAGAACAAAGCACTACTTGCGTTCCCGTGTAGCCCTCTGCCATGCTCAACCCACTCCACACCCAGCATTGCCCCACTGCCCCAGTCAGTGTGCTACAAGCCTTGCTCAAACATAAGATAATTCCCTTTCATGCTTATTAAAATCGGTCATAATTGACCTACAGTACAGTAATCTCTCATTTATCCGGACACAATAGAGCCAAAGGCATGTCCGGGTAGTGGCAACATCCGGATAATGAAGACTATTTCCCTACCATACCCAAACCCTAAATATACCCACTTCCAACCAATACCAAACCTATTTATCCAGTACTTATGCATAATTTGACAGTGTTTTCCGACCATTCAGGCATATTTAGACGTCAAAACATAAATAGGAATATGCAAAGTAATGGTAAACACCAAGAAAACCATGCAGAAAAACCACTGAAAACCAAGAAACACCCTGCCTAAACATTACTTGATGTACAGTACCCGGCCTTATTTTGGCAGAGTTTTCCGGTCATTCTGCCATATATTGACATCAAAACATACATAGGATTATTCAAAATAATTTTCAACACCAAGAAAACCATGAAAAAAAAACACTGAAAACCAAAAAACACCCTATCTATACCTCACTGTATGTACAGTACCTCTCCTAATTTTGGCACTGTTTTCAGGTCAATCTGCCATATTTAGACATCAAAACACACATAGGAATATCCAAATTAATGCTAAACACCAAGAAAACCAAGGCAAAAAGCACTGAAAACCCCCAAACACCAGACATATACACGACTGTTTGTACAGTACTCCTCATTTTGGCACTGTTTTTAGATCAATCTGCCATAATTAGACATCATAACACATATAGGAATATCCAAAGTAATGCTAAACTCCCAGAAAAACATGAACAAAAAACACTGTATATCAAGACCACTGTATTTACAGTTCCCCTCCTAATCTGGCACTGTTCGCAGGCCAATCTGCCATATTTAGAAATCAAAGCACACATAGGATTATCCATATTAATGCTAAACATAAAGAAATCTTGCATAAACAACAAAAATCCACACACACAAAAAAACGATGACGGTTTGAAAATGTATTGTCTATGTGGGTGATTGCTCCTGGGGTTCAAAAAAAAAAAAAAATCCATGGCCAAATATGCCACCGGAAATTGTATATATTGATATAACTGGTATACCATCATCTTCACCGATGTTTATACTATAAGATAAGCTAATAAAAACACATAAAATTGACAAGTAAGAGTACAGAAATATGGTAAGAATAAAGTGTTCAAGAGTAAAACTTACCTTTATACAACTTCCCACCATTCTAGTGCAAAATTTTGCCCGCACTTTCTGAGAGTTAAACATATGTGTAGATGCAGAATTTCATGAGCTTTCTCGTTGTGACTTTGGAATTTCGATACTACCAATAGCAGTCGAATAAACAGCAAGAAAAAAATTGAAAACTCACAAGTCAGTGTTATCACCACTGAGGAGAGTAGGAACTGAGAGAGTGAGGGGGAGAACTGGGAGGGAATGGAGAAAGGATGAAAAGGGAGAAGCAAGACTGTGGGCAGGATGCTTCCCCTTCTGTGAACAGATGTATTTACTCATGGCTTGTGGTCTGTTAGACGCTGAGTGGGCATGCAAAACACAACTCAAGGTGATCAGGGAACTTTCAATGTTGCCGAACATGTACTCGTGGCTTGTGGTCTGTGCTTGATGGAGGTGGCGGTTGAGAAAGACTTAGCCCCCATGGCTGCGCAGTATTGAATATTTGGTGGAGAACGAGTATGGACGTTTTGACACCGCTTACGGGTTACAGTCATATTACTTGGGTGTTGGAGATTCGCTGGGAGAGATAGGATGAGTGCGTGACTTTGGCCATTCAGTACAGGGGCAGATGGACATTTTAGCTCTGGTTGTGGGGTACAGACTACTTTCCGCTCATGGCTCGGCCCAGCGGCCATGATACCTAATGTTTGAACATGTCAGCTGGCAGGGCAAAGTTCTCAGGAACTTTTACATTTGGATAATAGCAAGTAAATTCAGACAGTGGTTTAATACAGCCAATGTCCAGCATCCGAATGATGAACAAGTCCAGATACTGAGCCTGGATGAATGAGGGATTACTGTAATTCTTTATACATCAAAATGTAGCAAAATAAATTCCTCTATAAAAAAGGACACGATACGGATGGCGACTTGGAATGTAAGGGGTGCAAATGATGAGGTGAAAGAGAGATTATCCAGGAGCTTGAGAGTGCGAAAGTGGATGTATGAGGGTTAACAGAAACTTAATGGAGAGGTGAGAGTGTGAGGGAATGGGAGTATGGAAGGGTTATATGTGCAGGAGTAGGTGAGAATGAGAGGGCAAAAGAAGGAAGGAGTGTGTATTATTGTGAGTAACAGATGGAAGGAAAATATAAGAGAGTATGGATCAGTTGGCTAGAGGATTGTGTGGGTATGACTGATAGTTGGACTACAAATGTGGGCGTTTGTGTGTGTGTATGCGCCAATGCAAGCTCGTGCAAGCAGAGTGACAGAAGAGTTCTGGACAAATGTGGAACCGTGCATGGAAAAGTTTGAAAGGAATGAGAGAGTGTTTTTTGATTGGAGATATGAATGGAAAGGTAGCAAATGTGAAGGTGGATGGAGTAGTTGGTGAGTGAGGAGTGCCTGCTGAGATGAATGAGAATGGCAGTGCTTTAGTGGACACTTGTGCTGGGAGGGGGTTGATGATAGCTAATACCCTCTTCAGGCACAAAATGATCAACAGGTATACATGGCAAGTGATGAGAAAGGTGGGTGGTGAACAGAATGAATGGAAGGCAATGATTGATTATGTGTGTGTGGGTGAAAGGACAAGAAGGTGTGTAATGGATGCAAGAGTATATTGAGGTAGGGAGAGTGGACTTTCAGACCACCACTTGGTGGTGGTCAGAATTAACCCGAGACGTCCTGTTGACGTATGGGTACATTGCAACATTTTGCATTTGCTAGTCGCGTCGACGTACTGGTACGTTTTGCAATTGCAAGGTCCCTAATTTGCACAATTTTCAATTTTCGCACGTGATTTTTCGTACGAATACATGGGACACCTTCCTCTATTCCTCTACAAAATGCCAAGCAGGGACAATGCCTTACACTGCATAACCTCCCCTCCCCCCACACGCCATTGTCTCAGAAAATTCACCTGTTACCAGTGACCTGGCCAATAAAGACATTCAGAGCCAGTGTGATTCCCCAATCGATGACAATGTGGAGGACAAAGTTTACATAGCATTAGAGAAAGTAACAGTCAGAAATGATGATCAGGTAATGTGGCAAAAGAAGGTCAGGAATGGTGATGAGTTAGTGAGTGAAACAATGCTTTTAATGCCTATATTACTGTTTGAAAACCAATATACTCTCATACTACATATAAATTCGTACCAAACAAATAAATAAATACCATTTAGGAGTGGTGTGGAATAATTATCCTCCCATAGAACTCGTTTTCTTTGCAGCCAGCCTGATAGAAAACCCTGTAAGGTAAGGAGGTACTCCTACCTGTATCGAGTATTTTAAACCTCAGGTGAGCAATTTCTCTATGAATTTTCGATGTTTCTCACCAAAAGCGGAGGTTTTAGCCAAAACAAAAAATTTCCAAAAATGGTCAGGACTGAGGGGTGTCAGAGGTGCGAAAGTGGTCGGGACGTGACGGGTTAAAGTCCAAATAAAATGGAGAAATAGAAGACTGGAAGGACAGGACGAAGTAGTAAATACAAAGAGAGTGGAAAAGTTACAAGAGGATGCAAAAAAGGCAGAATATAAGAGGGAAGTAGAAGAGCAACTGGTAAATATAGATTGGGTCAGATAGGGGACGTGGAAGGTGTGAGCAAGATATTCACAGAAGAAAAATGTGCAGCATGTGAGGTGGTGCTGGGGTGAAGAGAAGATGAAATGGGGTGCAGGGAACAGCATGGTGGACTGAAGAGGTGAGAGAGACAGTGGCACAAAAGAGATAAGCATATAGTGAGTGGATGAGAAACAGAGGTGTGGAAGAAGTTGACAGAAGGAAGAGAGAGTTATATGTAGAGAGGAAGAGAGAGGTGAAAAGATTAGTAAGAGAGAGTAAGGAGAGAGTGGATGAGGAATCTGGAAGGAACTTGAGTGTAAAGTGGAGGGAATGTAAGAAAATGTTCTGGAAAGAGGTAACGAAAGTTAGACAGGGTGCCAAAGAAGTTAGCTGGGGAGTGAAAGATAACAATGGTAGATTACTAGCGGAGAAGGGAGAAAAAGTGAGCAGATGGAGGGAGCGTTTTAAGGAATTGCTGGACATAGAGAATGAAAGTAATGCAAGTATAAGTGGCTGAAGGAGGGATGTGAGAAAAGAAGAAATCAGTAGGATGGAAGATGTAGAAGCAATCAAGAAAGTTAAAATGGGGAAAGCCCCAGGAACTGATGGAGTGTGTGGTGAAATGCTGAAGCATGGGGAAGAGCTAGTAGTAGAATGGATGTGGCAGATGTGCTGATTGGCCTGGGATGTGCTGATCGGAGGATTGGAAGTCAGGTATAATTATTCCCCTGTACAAAGGAAAAAGGAAAAAAGAAGTGTGTGGTAATCATAGAGGCATTTGTCTTCTAAGTGTAATAGCAAAAGTATATTGTTGGATACTTATTGACAGAGTTAGGGAAATAACAGAGGAATAAATTGGAGAGGAACAGGGAGGTTTTAGGAAGGAAAGAGGTTTGTAGATCAGATATTTATTCTTAGATCCTTAGTGGAAAAGTTTCTAGAGAAGGGAAAGAAGTTGTATGCAGCCTTCATGGTTTTGGAGAAAGCATATGACAGGGTGGATAGACAAGGATTGTGGAAAGTATTGAGAATATATGGAGTAAATGGGAAGTTGTTGAAGGCTGTGAAGAGTATGTATGATGGTGCTAAGGCTGCAGTACGTGTGGATAGTGAACTGAGTGAATTTTTCTCTTTGAAGGTTGGATTGAAACAAGGTTGTGTCATGTCTCCATGGCTGTTCAATCTGTATATGGATGGGGTTATAAAAGAGATACAGGGTAGGGTAGTGGATGTTGGAGCGGCCCTAGTGAGAGAGGGCAGTGTTTGGAAACTACCTGTACTGTTGTTTGCAGATGATACTGTTACGTGATGACGAAGGGGAGCTGCAGGGCTTGGTGGATGAGTCTGGGAGAGTGTGTAAGAAATGGAATCCAAAGATGAATGTAGAGAAGAGTAAAGTTATGGTCTTCGAGAGAAATGAAGTCAGTGAATGTACAGGGAGATTGGATGATGAGAAAATGGAAAATGTGAGTGCGTTTAAGTACTTGGGTAGTGTAATGAGTAAGGATAGAAGTTTAGAGGGGGAAATGCTTGAAAGGGTGCAACAGGGAAGAAAGGTTGCTGGTTCCTTGAAAGCAGTGATAAGAAACAGGGAAGTGAGCATGGAAATGAAAAAGCTACTACATGACAGTATTGTGATATCATCTCTAACGTATGGAAGCGAAGCTAGGACCTTGTTGGAAGGACAGAAATCAAGAGTGAGAGCAGTTGAAATGAGTTATTTGAGAGGAGCATGTGGAGTCACATGGAGAGACAGACTGAAAATGAGGAAGCGAAGGAGCATTGCGGTGTGGATATGAATGTGATAGGAAGCGTTAGGAGAAACACATACTGAGGTGGTTTGGACATGTGGAGAGGATGGAGAGTGAGAGACTGATGAGGAGAGTGTATGTGAATGAGGTGGAGGGGGGAGGGGGAGGGGGAGGCCAAGGATGAGGTGGAGGGATGGAGTGGAGAGGTATATGAGAGAGGGGGGTGTGAGCTGAGAGCAGGGCAGTGGAATGGCGGAGGACTGGGCGACATGGAGGCGATTTGTTTGTGGCCACCCCTTATGGGATTAAGGCATCTTGCAATAGACAGCTAGAACTTTTTCTTAGTAACATTTACCATAGAAATTATATTTCTATGACAAAAAAAAACTAAAAGAATAAGTAAAAAATAAATTAAGGCATAATTTACATATGGCTGATCTTTTTTACAACACCCCAAACAAGTACATTTATTCAGGATTACGGTGATAAAATAATTACGATTGTCAAAGCATAAATATGGGTGTGAGGATAAATAGTTTAAGAACATTCGAGTGTGCAGGAATAGCACGGTGATGGTGGAGTCGCTCAGTGTGTGGCCTTGCGTGCTCAGGACTGTATCTCAAGTACTCACTCGCGGTTGGACGCAGGTTGCGTCGTTTGATAATGACAGGGTTAATCACGCTTGTTCTAACGCCTTCCACGACAAGCAGAAGGCCTACAAAAGGTACCGGAGCCAATCCGCCCCTGAATCTCATCACTTATATTTCTGCCTGAAACGTTCTAAGTCTGTTCTTTGCTCTGCTAAAAATAATTTCATTTGTACTAAATGCTCTGAACTCTCCAACTCAAATTCTTCTCACTTCTTCAAGCACCTTGCCAGAAACCTTTTTAACAACTTTACCTCATCATCCTTCCCTCCTCTTTTCCACTCTGATGGGCCTGTTTCTATTATTTTCTTTTATAGATAAAGTAGAACTCTGCTCAGACTTCCTCCTCCAATTTCACAATAGATGATTCCAGTGCTACTGCTGTATCACTTTCCCCCCTCTGACTTCGTCATGGCTGACATAAAAATTTCTTCAATTGATGTATTTTCTGCCATCACTGGCCTTAACTCTAACTAGGCTTATAGACCTGCTTGGGTCCCTTTTGTTGTCCTCAGGAACTGTGCCTCTTTGCTTACACCCTTTCCAGGTAAACTTTTGTACCTTTCCTTCTTGCTGGAAGTCTGCTCTCATTCAGCCTGTCCCAAAGAAGGGTGATCATTCCCATCCCACTAACCATCACCCACTTGCTTTAACATCCTGTGTTTCAAAAGTTTATGAGTCTGTTCCTGAACAAAAAAATAAATAAATAAATAAATAAATAAAGCATCTTTCTTATCACAACCTTCTTTCTGATCGTCAGTGTGGAGGTAATTTATCAAACGCTTCTTGAAATACAATTAAATACAATCCACCAACCAATATCTTTCCTGTCGCAAGTTTGTCATAAGAATCAAGTTTGTGAAATCTGAAATATCTTCACTTAAACTTTGTTGTCTTATTTTTCTCTAAATAAGCAACGCATCTCTTCCTTAAAAATTTTTTTCACACAATTTACGAACAATACGTGCAAGAGACACTGGTCCATAGTTTAATGGGTCTTCTCTGCTGCCAATCTTATATATTTGTATTATATTTTCTCCTGTCCAATCCCTTGGCAATTCCCTCCATTAGAGAAAATTTTATTAGCACACATATTGGTTTAACAAACTCTTCAGTACATTCCTTCATTACTCAAGCAGAAATGTTATCAGCTCTCATAGCTTTTGTTACATCCACGTTTTTCATCAACTGCAAAATTGAAGTTTAGATTTAACCTTGTTTACTTTGTCTACCACATTCTCATAATTTATTTTCAATCTCTTAAAAACATTTTCCTTTACAAATACTGTCTGGAATTCCTTATTAATAATCTCACAAATTTCTTCTCTTTCATGTTCTTTACTGTCATCTTTTAATCTTATGATTCTTTTTCATTTTACTGTATATACATCTGTAAAACAATTCTGGATCACTTCCATATTTATCCACTACATTCTTTTCATATTTAGCTGTTGCTTCTCTTCTAATTCTCACATAATACTTTCTAAAATATTTATATCCCTCCCATGCTTATTCACTCTTATTTTTCCATACCATATTCCACGCTTTATTAATTTTTCCATTGCAACTCTACATATATCATTAAATCATTATTTTTCCTTCTCGAATTTACTTCCATATTTTTTTTTTAGCATACTCACTAACGCTCTCGAGGTATGCTTCCTTAAATTGAAAGTTTGCTTCTTTTTTTTTTTTTCTTTTTTTTTTCTCTCTAATATCCTTTGCATCACGAAACTCTCTGCAGTCATATTCCCTTGAGTATTTTCTCAGATCATTAAAATCTACATTGTTATAATCGTGAAAAATTTCCCTTATCCTTCTTATTTCATCTTCCCAGTCTATGAACTCAAATTCAATTAGAATATGGTCACTCTTACCTAGGGGACAACTGTGTTTTATATTTTGGATATCATTTGAATCATCTGTGAAAACAAGATCTAACTCTGATGGTTTATCGTCATCTCTTGCTCGTGAATCTTCCTTAATATTTGGATCAGTAAGTTATCTCTGTTCAGTTCATCATGAACCACGGTGGTGGTTCATAATAGGGATCGAGCAGGATTTTGCTGAAACCCATAATAGACCAGTCACCTAAAACCACTTAGAAAGCAAATTTATTCTTTAAACAACAATCAGAGAGTTCCTATCAAAAGTTGAGGTCAGCCAAGCACTCATAATGTGGAAAAGAAGTGTTATAAGAAGTTTGGTACTTTCGAAATTTGCCATTTCTTTCATATTATCATTAACCATATTATTGTTTCACAGGTTTACAAAAAAATCTATTCTGTGTATCGGGATAAAAACTAGCCAGTCGTATTTTAATGGTCACTACGCGTAAACATGACCTATTATAAAACACCTAATCGAAAGATGATCATCCAACTTCTGGATACATATAGATTCCTCTAAGCCAGTGATTCCCTATCTTTACACCTTGGAAGAACCCCTGAAACAATTTTTCATATCCCAGTAAAACCCCTGCGTTCAGTGTATATATATATATATATATATATATATATATATATATATATATATATATATAGATAGATAGATAGATATACAGTATATATATATATATATATATATATATATATATATATATATATATATATATATATATATATATATATATATATATATATATATATATACGGTATAGAGGGTAAGCTGCTAGGCGCCGTCAAGAGTTTTTATGATGGTAGTGAAGCATGTGTAAGGGTTAACGGGCATCTAAGTGAATGGTTCACGATCGGTGTGGGCGTGCGACAAGGTTGTGTGATATCCCCATGGTTGTTCAATATGTATATGGATGGGGTGATGAGAGAAGTAAAAACACGAGTACTGGAGTGAGGGATGGCGTTGGTAATGAATGGTGTTGGATGGAATATCTCAATTTTGTTGTATGCTGATGGTGCAGTACCGCTTGCAAGCACCGGACAAGAACTTGGCAGGCTAGTGCAGAGATTTGCTGATGTTTGTAAGCATCGTGCCTTGAGAGTAAATGTAGAAAAGAGTAAAGTGATGGTTATTGAGACGGAAAGTGACTATCCAGTGCGATGTAGCAGTGAATGGAGAGAGACTGGAACTGGTGAGTGAGTTCAAATACATGGGTACAGTGATAGAAAAGAGAGGAAATGTGCAAATGAAGTTGAAAGTAGAGTGACACAAGGAAAAAAAGTAGCTGGTGCAAGAAAGGCCTTGATAAGAAACAGAGGCTTGAGTGTTCCAGTTTCAAGAGGCTTACATGAAGAAGTGTTAGTGCCAACTTTAACATATGGATGTGAGACTATTGTGTGGCATGAAAATGAAAAGTCAAGAGTAAGAGCAGTGGAGATGGGACGGCTGAGGAATATATTTGGAGTACAGAGGGTGGATAGGATACGAAGTAATATGATTCGTGATAGATGCGGAGTGAGGAATCCGTTGGACAGCAGAATTGAAGTGAGTGTACTGAGATGGTATGGTCATGTGGAGAGAATGGATGACAATAGAGTGGTGAAAAACGTATATCTGAGCGAATTCAAAGGAGGGAGGAGGCTAGGTAGGCCAAGGGGAAGGTGGAGAGATATGGTGGATGAATGTGAGAGGAAGAGAGGTTTGGAAGTCGTTGAGGCTAGGGAACTGACAGGAGATCGAGCTGGCTGGATGATTGTTGTGAGGAGAAGTGCAGGATCAAGGATTTTGGCACCCCTTTTTAACATGGCAGCGTCTAGGATTCTGGGGGCTTGAGTGATGAGTGAATGGAAGCATGGCCCATTGGACTGGGCAAATGTGGGCTGTCTGGACATTTCTACTCCTCACCCTGCCCTAGGGTGGGAAAAGAGGTCCGGATGATAGAGAGAGAGAGAGAGAGAGAAAAAAAAAAAAATTAATATATATATATATATATATATATATATATATATATATATATATATATATATATATATATATATATATATGTGTGTGTGTGTGTGTGTGTGTGTGTGTGTGTGTCTGTATATGGTACTGGTAGGGTTCATGACTGAAAGAGAAATATTTTTGTGGTATTGAGCCTGATACTTTGGATAAAACTCTATTTCAATTTATTTATCTTATTCTTTATTTTTTTTTATTTATTTCATGATTTCTTAAGGAACCCTTGATGATGATCTGCGGAACCGTGTGGGAATCTCTGCTCTACGCCATTGTAAGTACGTGAAAAGCCATTCATGTACAGAACTTCCTTCAAGTATCAATAGTGCATCACTAGCAGTTTCATATTGTACTACGTTATTACTAAAGTGGAAAACTCTAGCTAGTAGACTGCTTACACAAGCAATGAAGCGCCGTTGTGGGAAAGGATCTTCGTGTAATGAACACGCACCGGTACAATTTTACACAGTTGCATTACTTTTTGACTCAAGGCTTTATTTAACTTTTTTTAGTTCATCCCTGAAGCCCCCGCAGGCTTGTGTATAGACGTCACGTGAGACAACTGAAAAGCATGGGTTTGTGCTTTGTGCTCTAATTGGAGTTGACCACGTTGTGATATCTTGAACATTTCTTAAAGTGAACTAACGCCAAACTTGAATGAGTTTTTCAACGTTATTGGAATTCATCATGAAAGGAACCATCTCATGAGTCAACTGCAGGGGGGGTGCAGAGGAGGGGGGAGAGGAAAACATGGAGGAGGGAGATGAGGAAAAGGCAGAGAAAGGGGATGAAGAGGGCATGGGGGAGGCACAAGAATTGTCCCCTACATCAGTTATTACTGTACCCAGTGTAGTAATGTTGCATTATCAGTTTCACAAAAAATATAAAAATACCCACTGTTATGCAAAATAGTCGTGCAAAGCACAACAACAGCAGATTTTGAATCTGCCTTGTAATCAGTCTGAACATATAGTGTTTCAGATTTCACTCAATGCAACTTCTTAAAAATTATCTTTGTTCAATCAGTTTGCAAAATATAGAGATTCTGAAACAATGTCCACTGTAAGAGGCCTCACAACTATAGTAAACAAAATGAAGACCAAAATTTAAAATAACAACCAACAGTCAGTGTTTGCAAAGGCACAACATCACAGCTATGAAAATTATTAGAAAATGTCAAGTGTTTTGTGTCATAACATAAAAGCTTTAATGCTAACTGAAACAGAAGAATTTTGATTAATTCGTAAATGAGTTAAAAAAAAAAAAAAAGTAAGCAAACTAGGTAAATAAAAAAATTAGTAATTTAAAAATGGGGAGTAGAGATTGCTAAAAAAAAAAAAAGTTAACAAACAAGGAAGGACCGCTGGAGAGCATGCAAAACCAGCAAGGATTCAAGTAATGTTGATCCACAAATCCCTATTTTGACTTAAAAATTGTTAATACCAGAGTCAAAAGGGATTTGTGGGTTTACACTGTCAATGTTACTTGAATCCTTGCTGGTTTTGCATGCTCTTCAGCGATCCTTCCTTGTTTGTTTACTCTATTTAGCAATCCCTATTCCCCATTTTTAAATTACTAATTTCCTATTTACCTGGTGTAATATGTAACCCCATGTGTTCGTATTAATACCTTCATCACTTTCCTGCAGTTAATCTATTTACAGTTAAAATCTTCAGTGAATACCAAACTATTTCTACTTTGTGCTAGTTTTTCCAGGTATATCAACACATCTCTAATTATTACTTCCTGTTCCTCATCATTCCATGTTCATGTTCGAGATGGCATAAAAGCTACTCCTGCATCTATCTTATTACCTTTCACACTGATGATTTCCATTGTTATAGTTTTACATTTTTAGTTCTGGTATTAATTTCTACATGTCATGTCTTCAAATTATTTTTGTCATTATTACAACTCCTCCCCCAGCACTTCCTTCTCTATCTTCTCTTCATATATCCAATCCAATCCATCACCTGTACTTTCAGGTCCTTTTTAACCCATCTGCATTCAGACACCTTTGCAGCAAAAAAATAAATAAATAAATAAAATAAATAAATAAAATAAAAACTTTCTTCCTCCCCCCCTCACACACACCACTCTCCCTTGCCAGCTGAAAATCCTCGTGCTCAAGTTTTTCCTTTTCCGATCTTCTTTTCACCTTAACATTTTCGGATTAGAGGATTGTTTTCATACCATTAGAAAGCTGAGACTTTGTAGAATACAATGAAAGAAAAAAGTAAGTGATATTGCACATAGTAATATGGTTATGAAGATAAGTTGAAACCCCCACCCTCCCTTGGCAGCTGAAAATCCGCATGCTCGTTTTTTTTTTTTCTTAAAATTTTTCACCCAGAAATAATTGGATTAAGGGATTTGTTATTATATCGTTAACAAGCTGAGACTGTAGAATAAGATGGAAGAAAAGGGAAAGGTTTATTACATAAAGTAAAACAGTTATGACGAGTAAAAGCTAAAAAAGTGCATAAGAATATTTATATCACTTTTCTTGTAAGTGTTTTTTTGTCAGGTTTTTGAATTTTTCCAGGAATGAAAATACTATCACTGAATTGGAAATTCAATCAGCTAATATCAAACCAAATTTCAGGACGCTAGATGCAATTCATGATTTATGGTGAAAACTTCTTTGTTTGGATGCGGATCAGCGTCCAAAGAGTTGGTTGAACGACTCTTTCAGGTTGGACGCAGATCTGAATCCAAAGACCACGAAAGTGTTATCTTTGTTTCATGTAAACAAATCACTTCTGGTTTTTGTTTCTTAATATAATCATCCAACTCCACCTTTTTGCAAATTAGTTCCTCTATATTACCTATATTACATTATTATTAATTTTAGTTCTAGGCTGTTACTTTATCATTATAATCTCCTTGTCTTTGCGAATTTTATTTACTTTCATTCTGTCTTCTCTTTTATACACCATTTCACCATTATATTCAGTACTCTTAAAAAAAAAACAAAAAAGCATTTGCTTCTTCATCTGTTCTCACTGTTGTTTCCCTTTGATTCTGGTACTAAATATCTTATTTTCTGTCTTTCCTCCCGATCCATGTCACTCCTCAATACTATCCCCGTTTATCTCTCACTCACCTTTTAACCTTTGTGTATATTTCAGAACTTCCTCTGCCACCCTTACTGACTTGAACTGAAATTTTACCACCTTTTGTCCCACCCTTCTGATACTGTCCCAACCTCCACACTCCCTTAGTCTCTTCCTCCCATCCATTACCCTCTGTATCTCATTTCGTAATCAGTTCACTGACTTTCTTTTCCTTTGTCTATTTTCTCTAAACTCTGCTTATGGTTTTATCCTTGTCTCCAAACACTATCACACATTATTTTCTTCTTCAATCTACTGTCTCTCTCGCTATGTTCTTCTTTCATATGATATCTAACACTCCTGCTTCAAAATTCACTTTTCTTCACTTTCTTCCTCCTCCAATCCCTCTCTAATCCTCTCTATGTCTCCATTTTTTCATTTAATGATTTTTTTCATCCACCTGTCATGCATTCTGCGTATTTTTCATTTTTATTTCCACTCCCTATGTTTTCACATGATTGTCCTTTATATTTCACTTTGATGTCTCATTCTCTCTCCTTTAATTCCATAATTTGACTTTCTGCCTTTACATTCTGTCAGTTCTTTCTCAGCCTGTATCTTTCCCTTCTCCACTCCATCCCTCTCAGTCAATCTCTTCTCCAAAGCAGTCAGCCTCTTTGCGATAACCCTACCAAAATCTTAGATTCACAAATTACCTATATTCTTCTTTCTAACAGTTCTAGCCACTTCATAACCTACCGCTCAGTTATTACCCTCTCTCATTTTTTTTTCTCCATCCCCTGGGATTTACACTGAAGCCCTAAATTCTGATGAGTCGGGATTCATCCTTCTGCTAGATTTACCGTATGGTGTAATTCTGGGTGTAACTCCAGAGAAACGGGTGGGTACAGTTGATGTAAACAAAGAATTTGTTGTTTTACCACTGTTTTGTGGTCACCTGACTTCTAGAATATCCACATCTTAACAATATAGATCTTCCGTCTTCTTGTTATCTCTGAATCTCTAGCTGTTTAAATTAACATGGAGGCATATACCTAACACGATTATAGCTCTCCTGTCCAACAAATTAAGTAAACTTTTATGCTTTGTCCTGATTATGTCCGATCGCTCAGATGTGTGTGGGGAGGGCGATGAACAAACTTATTCAAACAGTTTTGTCTAGTTTTTACCAAAGTCGGTGGAATGTTTGAGAGTTTACCAAGGAGTAAAATATCTATTGTGTTTTAGAACACCAGGTTGAAGGTCAAGGTCACAGAACTATTATGATTTGATGATGGACAATCAACTTCAATAATTCTATCCAGTTTTGACCAAACTGGGAGGAAACGTCCTCAAAGTAAGAATGATGTTTCTCAGTTTTGAGAACAATCAGTCACAGGACAAGATCGAGTCCAGCGTGTGTGTGCGTTTATTAAATTAAGTCAACAGGTTTGGTCCGATTTTAACCAAATTTGGTGAAAGAATTGAAGGCGAGGCAAGGAGTAAGCTTCTTGTTTTTAGAATAACAGGTGAATGATTAGGGTTACAGATCAAGGTCAACCTAAGCAGTTTTCGTCCGATTTAAGGTAACCTTTGTGGAAAGGATGGAGATGTGGCAAAAATAAAAGGCAAAAATAAAAGGATTTGATTTTGAAAATAATCAGTCAAAGGTCAGGATTTCATGGAAAGGTCAAATGCCAAAGTTACAGGGCTTGATTATTCAAACAGTTCGATCCGATTTGAGACAAACTTGGTGGATGTGTTATGATTCAGGAAAAAACGAAGGAATTCAATTGTGAGAACAAAGTTCAAAATCACGAGGGAATGTCAGATTTCGACCTCTGTGTCTGGGTGCGAAGAAAATACTGAAACCCGTTTCTGTCTCAGTCGCACAAAATGTCGTGGATAAGCTGAGGATCAAGAGGCTGACCTATCATCTTAGGGGATAAAAGGTCAAGGTCAAGGTCACATGGCAAGGAAAACTGAAACAGTTTTATCCATTTTAGGTTAAAACAAGGGTTAATAGATTCCATTTTAAGAAGATTCAATTAAAGGGCAAGGTCACAGGGACTGATAAAACATCAAGGTCACTGGGCAAGACCAATTACAAACATATCTGATTTGAACCGAAGTTGGTGGGAGAGTAAAAGGTTTGGGAAAAATGAAGTAATTCAGTTTTTATAATAATCTCTCGACGACCTAGGTCATGGGGCAAAGTCAAATGTTAGACTCTAAGACCAGCTGGTTGTGACAAGTGTTGCACTCTTTGATTCTTCATTCTTACATTCTTCCTGCAGTCAGATCATTCAGATGACTTCATTAATCTAGCGAGCACTGTATCACCTATGGGGATGATGAACATTATATGTAATCCGTTTAGTTCTAAGTCATTTTCTCCTGAGGTGAATAAAAGTACCTGATGACAGGAAAAAATAGTAATTTGAGAAAGACACAATCGTTGTAAAGGAGATGAGCAACCAGGCTGGCTTTCAGATTATAGCAATTTCAGGTACGGTGTTGACGCTGACAGATATTGGGAGTGTGCGAACACTGCAATGAAAGGAAAAAGAGTCCCCTTTCTTAGTCATGGTAATACCGTGAGTGCTGTGAAACACTGTTTTCTAAGTGATCACACACATACACATACATATACAGTATATATATATATATTGGGGGAAATATTTTCCCCTACAGCAGTTGTGCTTCCTACTTTTTATAATAGTCGTCCCTGGTTAGAAGCAGAGGAAAACTTGAGATCGTTGTCACTTGTTCGAGCGGCTTTTATAACCCAGAAAATATGTTCTCTTTAATAATTCTTATTATTGATAAAAGAAATGCTACTGTGTCTAACCCTCATGGGCTACTATATTGTAAATACTGTCCATGTAATTATATGGAAAGTACCATGAACCTAAACTGCATCTGCGCGTTAGATGACGTGGCGAGGATGAAAAGGTCCTCATGTAAAGCAGATGTGGATTTAAGATATTCACATAGTTATAGGGAATATTTGGTTTATCTTTAGTGTAATGAAAACTAAGATTAATTTGTTATAGTCGCCCTGTGTATATCATGATGTAATCTAACTGTATTTAGTACTGTAATTTATTAATAGTTGGCACCCCTACAATTCTATGAGGAACTAGGGGCCCACCATTTTCACTCACTCTGCTCCTAGACAAGGTTCAAGCAGCACGTTGTACTTACTCACCTTGAGGACGTTAGATTGCTCAAGCAACCACACACAAAGTGGCTTATCGTCATCTGCTATCCGACTCCCTTTAGCTAAGTAACCTTTAATAATTGGCCAATTCAAGGGAGGATTAGCTAGGAGATAGAAGAGCAATAGTTAGGTGAGTTAAGGTTAAGTTACGGTTCACCTAACCCTATGAGACTTGTTTGAATTTACTTAAGGACAACTTTAGGGACGAGTAAGGACCTACGAGTTGTTTATTAGGAAATACTAGAAATTTGCATTGTGGCGCCCCAAGAGAGGAGCCCCGATTTGTTTACCAGAACCACCAAAAATTTTTCACACACACACACACACACACACACACACATATATATATCTATATATATATATATATATATATATATATATATATATATATATATATATATATATATGTATAAAGTATGTATACATGTATGTATATATGTATAAGCTGGACATAGAGGTAGGAGTAGGTAGAGACGGCATATGGGATTACCCAAGCGTAGGTCAGAGTGAGGCCGACAGACCTAACTCGACCAACATGGCGGCGACCTCTTTGACAGCTGTCTGACTTGGTTCCGCTGACCAGGCGGGAGTGTTTTCTTAGTTGCAAACAGAAAAAAATATGTTTTATCTTTATTTATTTATTTATCTATTTTTGCATACTACCCTACAAACAATAATTCACTCTAAAGATACTCACCAGTGAAATGTAATGGATGGGTCAGATTTTTTATCTCCTCCTTCATTACACCCAAATGCGGCACAGGTGGTGGGCATTTTTGGAGACTTAGGTTATTTGATGGTGAGTTACAACTTAGGACAGAACGTCTCACACCTACAGCTGAACTACAACTAAAACCAGAGGTAGAATGAAGTCTACTTTGTTTCTGGCATTCTCCCTGAGGAATACCAGGTGGACACACAGCTGGAGGTATTAAAGGCTTAATAATCTCATGGCCACACCCACGGAGGTAGGATTAGGACTCTTACTTCTATGGGCACAGCCATAGAGGTAGGAGTGCACAGGAATCTTCTTCGTCAAGTAGGTGTTGCCGTGACCTCTTGACTTGACCAATATGGCCGTTTGACAGTTCTCTGGCTTCAACAGAGCCTTCTCACGCCGACTCTACCCTATTCCTACCTCTATGAAGCTGGAGCTCTCGTTTCATCAGCCCTCAGGACTAGTTCCTGACCATTCCCCTTTGCTGAACTTTTTCAGTGTCTCAGTTACACAGAGAGTAGGCCAGCATGCTCTCCTGTACAAATTTCTCTAACTATCTACACCAAACTACATGCACAATACACACTACACTTCCCTTTCCAAAATGTAAAAAATTATGGCGTCTCTTCACCAAGCCTCGGAGTCCCCAGAGGGGGGGACCATAAATGCCCCCACCATCCGCCCCTCTCCCGGTGACAACTTGAGGTGCCTGGAACCACTGTCTGACTCACTTCTTCTTCATTTCTGCAACATTTGCGGCCTTTCCTCTAACTTTCGCTCTGTTGAGCACCACCTCTCCTCCTCTAAACCTCACCTTCTTTTTCTAAATGAGACAGCTGTCTGAGGCAACTGACAGCAAACCCTTTTCTGTATCCTCCTACTTTCTCTATACTCATTTCAAAGCCAAAGGTGGCTGTTGTGTATATATACACAACGACTTATCTTGCTCTCGTGTTCCTGAACTCGATTCGTCTGCATACTCTACACTTTGGCTTCGGCTTTCCTGTCATTCTCTGACTAAATATATCTGTGCTGTTTACTTATCCCGTAATTCTACTGACTATCAAAAATTCTTTGACTATCTTACTTCTGCGATGGAACACATTCTATCCATTTCTCCTTTCTCAGAAATCTCCATTCTAGGAGATTTCAATGTTCACCACCACCTTTGGCTCTCCTCTTCTTTCACTGATCCACCTGGTGAACAAGCCTACATCTTTTCTATCCTTAATCACCTAGAGCAGCTTGTACAGCACCCTACCCGTATCCCTGACCGCCTTGGAGAGAGCTCCAACATACTTGACCTCTTCCTCACAACTAATCCTTCTGCTTACTCTGTTAATCTTTTCTCTCTGTTGGGCTCCTTCGATCACAACCTTATCACCTTAACCTGTCCTATCACTCCGGTACGGCCTGTGGACCCTGCAGGGAAACATCGTCTGTGGCATTTTGGAGCCGCGGACTGGGAGGCCCTCAGGCAGTACTTCTTTGATTTTCCCTGGAATGATTATTGCTTCCATGGCCGTGAGCCATCTGAGTGTGCCTTGCACATTACGGAGGTTATTCTCTCAGGCATGGAAGCATACATTCCTTTCTCATATCCTTTGACTAACACAAGAAAGCCTTGGTTTAATCACGCTTGTTCTAATACTCTCCGCAAGAAGGAGAGGGCCTACAAAAGGTACCGGAGCCAACCCACCCCTGAATCACATCACCTTTACGTTTCTGCCCGAAATCGTGCTAAGTCTGTTCTTCGCTCTGCTAAAAATAATTTCATCCGTACTAAATGCTCTCAACTCTCCAACTCGAATTCTTCCTGCTCCTTCTGGCACCTTGCCAAAAACCTTTCTAACAACTTTACCTCATCATACTTCCCTCCTCTTTTCTACTCTGATGGTTCTGTAGCTATTTCTTCTACTGATAAAGTAGATCTCTTCGCACAGACTTTCTCCTCCAATTCCACACTAGACGATTCCGGTCCTGTTCCTCCATCTCTTCCCCCCTCTGACTTCCTCATGGCTGACATTAAAATTTCTTCAGCTGATGTATTTTCTGCCATCACTGGCCTCAGTACTAACAAGGCATATGGGACTGATGGAGTCCCTCCTGTTGTTCTCAAGATCTGTGCTTCTGTGCTTACACCCTGCCTAGGTAAACTCTTTCGCCTTTGTCTGTCAACTTGTACCCTTTCCTTCTTGCTGGAAGTTTGCTCTCATTCAGCCAGTCCCAAAGAAAGATGACCACTCCCAACCCTGCAACTATCGTCCAGTTGCTTTAACGTCCTGTATTTCAAAAATTTTCGAGTCAATTCTCAATAGAATAATTTTAAGGCATCTTTCCTATCACAACCTTCTTTCCGATCGTCAGTACGGGTTCCGTCAGGGAGCTTCCTTCTTGCTGGAAGTTTGCTCTCATTCAGCCAGTCCCAAAGAAAGATGACCACTCCCAACCCTCCAACTATCGTCCAATTGCTTTAACGTCCTGTATTTCAAAAATTTTTGAGTCAATTCTCAATAGAATAATTTTTAGGCATCATTCCTATCACAACCTTCTTTCCAATCGTCAGTACGGGTTCCGTCAGGGACGCTCCACTGGCAATCTTCTCACCTACTTTTCAGACACCTGGTCATCCTCCTTTCGGGACTTTGGCGAAAGCTTTGCCATTGCACTTGACATCTCAAAGGCTTTCGATCGAGTCTGGCATAAATCTTTAATTTCCAAACTGCCCTCCTATCCTTCTATCTGTGCCTTAATCGCTAGCTTCCTTTCTGGTCGTTCTATAGCCACTGTTGTAGACGGCCATCGTTCTTCTACTCGATCTATCAACAGTGGTGTTCCTCAGGGCTCTGTCCTATCACCAACTCTCTTCCTTTTATTCATCAATGATCGTCTAAGCTGTACATCTAACCCTATCTACTCAAATGCTGATGACTCCACCCTTCACCTTTCCATTTGGTTCCCGCAACGCCCATCTCAACAGTTACTTCAACAAACAAGGGATGAGGCTATGGCACACCTAATGTCTGACTTGGCTCGTATCTCTGACTGGGGTAAAAATAATATGGTCGTTTTTATGCATATAAGACTCAGTTCTTACACCTATCAACCCGCAAAATCTTCCACAGGTATTCCCACTAATGTTTAATAATATTCAGCTTAATCCTGCATCATCCTTGAACATGCTTGGGGTTTCATTTACTCGGGACTTATCTTGGAAAGATCATATTACATCTCTTGTAAAATCTGCTTCCAAGAGATTGGGTGTGCTTAGCCGACTCCGCTCTTATTTACCCCTGCACAATTGTTGACTCTATACAGGGGTTTTATCCGCCCATGTGTGGAGTACAACTCTCATGTGTGGGGAGGGTCTCCACATACAGCTCTTCTCAATAGGGTGGAGTCAAAGGCTTTTCGTCTCATTAACTCTCCTCCTCTTACTGACTCCCTTCAACCTCTGTCTCTTCGCCGCACTGTTGCATCTTTATCTCTTTTCTATCGCTACTTTAATGGTCACTGCTCCTCTGAACTGTCTGCTTGCATTCCTCCAACTCTACGACGGGCGCGTAGCACCCGTCTGGAAGCAAACTCTCATCCCTTTTCTGTCCAACTCTCTAATGCAAGAGTTAACCGTTACTTCCAGTCTTTCATTTATGCTACAGGTCATCTCTGGAACTGTCTCCCTCTGTCTGTATTTCCTACTGCCTATGATCTCCAGTCTTTCAAACGCAGTGTTTCCAGGCATCTCAAAATGATCGGATCTTGAATTTGGCTTTCTATTGTATTTTGTTTTTCTCTTGGAGGGAACTGTAACTGCGGGCTCATGGCCTTTGGTTTCTTCTTCCTGTAAAATATATATATATATATATATATATATATATATATATAAATATCTATATATATATAGATAGATATAAAGTCCTCCTTTCTATAACACAGTATCCTATAACACGGATTTGTACTTACGCGGTCACCTATAGATAGATAGATAGATATACTGTATATATTTTATATATATATATATAGATAGATAGATAGATAGATAGATATACAGTCCTTCTTTCTATAACACGGTATCCTATAACATGGATTTGTACTTATTCGGTCACCTACAGCGTGATCAAAAATTATATACTGTGATAACAGATATACCATGACGAGTTGGCATATAGTCCTCTGAAAGCCAAATGTTGTGAGTGATGATGTCAGGCGAGCAGTGCATTGTGATCGGTCGCATGACGTCAGATCCATATGTACCCCCATTTTCTACTGGGAGCATCTTCCATTGTTTTTTGGCTGTCTCCCACCTTATGGCCACGTCTGAGGTATATAGCTACTTCCGTGGTACAGAGCATTGTTACCCAAGAGTTTTGCCTTGCAGCTGACTGGAACCCACCAACAAGCAAAGACACTTCACCTACTGGCAGAAAATGGAGATAATACAAGAGTTGGAGGGAGGGAAGAAACAAGTTGATTTAGCAGAGAAGCACAAGGTTAATTAAAACACTATCAGGACAATTTGGAAAGAGCAAGAGAAGATATAGGCATACATCCAGAGCAACCGCACAGCAGCAGGATAAGCCGCAAAGAAGATCAGGAATTTAGCTCTGAAGACCACGGAATGACTTCTATTTTGGTTCATCGAAAGGCAGAGACAAAGAAACGTCGTAACGGACAGCGCCATGCTATGTGACAAGGCCAAGCATATCTACAGTGAGATAAGCCAAACCAAGAAAACCCAACACCCTTGAAGACCTTGAAAGCTTGGTTAAATTCTTTTGTTAAGAGGATTGGGTTTAAGACTGTTAAACTCGTGAGTGGGGCCAGTGCTGATGTTACCGCTGCTTCTACCTTCCCAGCATATCTTCGAGGTGTCATCAGAGAGAGTGGGTACACCCTGGACCAGATTTTTAACCCCTACATCACGGGGATGCTTTTGCACTACTTGCGCGTCCCATGAGGATATTCACGCTCCGACTGACTTGTTAAAAATATTTGCCAAAAATCAGTAATTAGCCCTAGAATATTATAATTAAATATGCCTATGGCACATACCTTCAGCTTTGTCCTGGGATGTTTGTTGAGCCTTCGTCGACTACCATAGGACTTGTGGAGACTTCTGAAGTTGGGTAACGAAGTCTCCACTTTACACTTCCTGACACCCCGTAATATGATTACCACAGCCTGATATTATCACTAGAAACACTATTCTATGATTTTCAAGTAGTTTGGAATCCATACACCCCCAAAAAAAAACACTGGGAAAGCACTGAAAATTATGAGCGCGTACGAGCTTTCCACTTGCACTCGTTCCCCGCTGGTATTCTGTCATTTATTATTCATGAACACATTCACACTTTATATTCCTATTAGTTTATTATACATATATAAATATATATATATATATATATATATATATATATATATATATATATATATATACAGTATTTATCCATAAATTTCCTTCAGTAATAGTAGTTTATTTTCACTCCAGGCATTAACTTTGTCATTCAGTAAACTAGCGTACAGAGTAAAGCTTTCACTGTCATTACTCCAAGTATTTGTACTCATATTCTTATATTAGTAATTATTTACATTTCTATTATATTTACAATATGTTATACACTGTCACTTACAGTAACTAAGGGCTCCTTTCCCTTGGAGCCAGGATGAACTTGGGACACTGAAGCACTCAGTTTATCACCATTTCCTCCACTGGCTCATCACACGATTCACCAGAAAGATTGTAGTCACTGTCCATCATTATCATGGATAAATTAGCCAGTTCACGCTCCACAGCAGAGTCACTTCGTCCTTTACCCCTTCCCACACGAGGTTTAGTAGGGGTAGAGGTCACAGGGCCCTCTAGAAGCGGCGGAAATGAAGGGTCGCGAGTGCTGCGTGCTTTCATCTCAAGAGACAACACTGAACTGAATGACGAGGCAGATATGGGGCCACCAAGGGTTGACAACGTCAGCGAGGTGACAGCTGCTAATTTATATGCTGTGAAATGATTGGCAGGAAACTAGGTAGTTCCAGGTGAATGTGAATATCACTTAGGCTTCTCCCTTCCTTTCTTATTTTTTTATTTTGAGAACAGGTTATACAGCATATTTCATGGGGAAATAAACATGGAAACGAGTGCACGTGGGGTGTTGCCAGGTGATAATTAGCCAATTCCAGGTGTATGACACTATCAATTACCTTTTTTCTTTCTTATATATATTATATTGTATGAGAATATGGCATAGAGCTCATTCCAATGGATGAAATGAGTGGAAAAATCTGGGCAAGATTTGCCTAGCACGGTGCAGCTGGGGCAGGCAGGAGGAGAGGATAATGGAGGGGAGGTAGGGAGGGGAGTCAAGAATGGGGAGAAATGGCTAATTTGTCAACAATGGATGGGAGTACAGATGGCAGTAGCAGCACTGACTATTGTTAGACACTGGCAGTACTGACAGATGATATAAGCAACCACTTCAAAGCCTGGGCGAATTCAAAATAACACAGAATCGCGAAAGTGACGCCCCACGGTATGATCCATCGCACCCGAGCGTTACGAAAGTGACGCCCTGCGGTTAAGGGGTTAATGCTGATGAGACAGAGCTGTTTTTGAATTGAGTGCCAACAAGGACCTACATCCAATGGTGTGAGCAGCAGGCCCAGGGTTACAAGGCACCTAAGAAAAGATTCACTCTACTCCTAACCTGTGATGCATCTAGGACGTACAAAATGAAACCATTCGTTATCTTACAGGCCAAGAAACAACAAGCCTACAGGTACTGTGACATGGACAAGCTCAAGGTGCACTGGATGAAGGGGTGGATGTCGGATGCAGTCTATCTTGAATGGTTTGATAAGTGCATCACCAAAGAAACAAGATTTCTGCAAGCGGCACAACTTGACATTTAAGATCCTGCACATCTTGGATGATGTGCCAGGTCACTCACCAATCCTCGACGATCGCCATCCCAGCATCGAGGTTGTGTTCATACCTCCAAAAACAATCTCACTCCTCCTGCCACTCAACCAAGAAATGATTGCAGTGCTCAAGGCAACCTGCACCTCGAAGACCTTCACTATACCCCAAGCTGCCACCAACACCGACAAAGATTTGGATGAGCTGGCAACTTCACCAGATTCACCATGGCCTGAGTCACCCACCCCTGGCACCAGCCGTGACTCTGCACCGACATCCTCTGCCATCGCAGCCGCCACTGCCACACAGCACTCTAGGGAAGCACAGTCTGTCATCAACGTTCGGAAGTAGTTTAGCATAAAAAATGGAGTGGACACCATTGTTAAAGCCTGGAATGAGCTGACACACGCCACGGTGTATCATGCATGGTGCAACATTTTGCAAGGTTTGCCAGGCCACAGGCTTGACTTGAGACAGAGTCACAGAGTGTTGACACAGTGGTTGACACAGCAGATGAGGCAGCAAGGGGAGTCACTGGCATGGAACAACTTGACACTGCTGACATACAGAAGCTTCTTGCCCCAAACCCCACCTTGGACACTGAGGAACTGTTGGACTACCTGCAGGAAGAGAGTGAAGAACAGGGAGATCCAGAGGAAAGGCCATGGGGAGGGATAGTACTGAGCACACTGAGAGAAATTGTGGAATTGTATTAGAAGCTCAACCCTTCGTCATCACCAACCAGGACGCAGATACAGACTGAGCCGAACAAACTGTTGCATTAGTGGCCAGTGATGTGAGGCAGTACACAGACATGCTTAGGGAAAGAGTTAATGTATGCTAGGAGTAGACTGTAGCACCAGTCGAGCAGGGGAGTACTCCCAAGGTGGATGGAAAGCTGATGACAGGGAGAGCTGGACTTCCCGTTTCATTAGCCCTCAGGACTAGGACACGACCATCCCACTTTGCTGAACTTTTTCAGTGTCTCTGTAACACAGAGAGTATACCAGCATGCTCTCCAATACAAGTTTCTCCAACTATCAACACCAAACTACATGCACAGTACACACCACACTTCCTTTCCAAAATTTTCAAAAAATGGCGTCAAATAACATAGCCTCGGAGTCCCCAGGGGGGGAGACCATAAATGCCCCCATCTTCAGCCTCTCTCCCGGTGACGACTCAAGGTGCCTGGAAGCATTGTCTGACTCTCTTCTTTTACATTTCTGCAACATTCGTGGCCTTTCCTCTAACTTTCACACTGTTGAGCACCATCTCTCCTTCTCTAAACCTCACCTTCTTTTCCTAACTGAGACTCAGCTGTCTGAGGAAACTGACAGGAATTCCTTTTCTGTATCCTCCTACTTTCTCTATACTCATTTCAAAGCCAAAGGTAGCTGTTGTGTATATATACGCATCAACTTATCTTGCTCTTGTGTTCCTGAACTCGATTCTTCTGAATTCTCTACACTCTGGCTTTGGCTTTCCTGTCATTCTCTGACTAAATATATCTGTGCTGTTTACTTATCTCCTAATTCTACTGACTATCAAAAATTCTTTGACTATCTTACTTTTACGATGGAACACATTCTATCCATTTCTCCTTTCTGTGGAATCTCCATTCTTGGAGATTTCAATGTTCACCACCACCTTTGGCTCTCCTCTCCTTTCACTGATCCACCTGGTGACCAAGCCTACACCTTTTTTATCCTTAATCACCTAGAGCAGCTTGTACAGCACCCTACCCGTATCCCTGACCGCCTTGGAGAGAGCTCCAACATACTTGATCTCTTCCTTACAACTAATCCTACTGCTTACACTGTTAATCTTTTCTCTCCGTTGGGCTCCTCCGATCACAACCTTATCACCTTAACCTGTCCTATCACTCCGGTACAGCCTGCGGACCCTCCGAAAAAACATCGTCTCTGGCACTTTGGAGCTGCGGATTGGGAGGCCCTCAGGCAGTACTACTTTGATTTTCCCTGGAATGATTATTGCTTCCATGGCCGTGAGCCATCTGAGTGTGCCTTGCGCATTACAGAGGTTATTCTCTCGGGCATGGAAGCGTACATTCCTTTCTCATATCCCTAGACTAATGCACGAAAGTCTTGGTTTAATCACACTTGTTCTAATGCTGTCCGCAACAAGGAGAGGGCCTATAAAAGGTAACAGAGCCAACCCACCCCTGAATCACATCTTTTATACATTTCTGCCCGGAATCGTGCTAAGTCTGTTCTTCGCTTTGCTAAAAATAATTTCATCCATACAAAATGCCCTCAACTCTCCAACACTAACTCTTCTCGCTCCTTCTGGCACCTTGCCAAAAACCTTTCTAACAACTGTACCTCATCATCCTTCCCTCCTCTTTTCTACTCTGATGGTTCTGTAGCTATTTCTTCTACTGATAAAGCAGATCTCTTCACTCAGACATTCTCTTCCAATTCCACCTTAGACAATTCCGGTGCTGTTCCTCCATCACTTCCCCCCTCTGTCTTCCTCATGGCTAACATTAAAATATTTTCAGCTGATGTATTTTCAGCCATTGCTGGCCTTAGTACTAATAAAGCATATGGGCCTGATGGAGTCCCTCCTGTTGTTCTCAAGAACTGTACTTCTGTGCTTACACCCTGCCTAGGCAAACTCTTTCGCCTTTGTCTGTCAACTTGTACCTTTCCTTCTTGCTGGAATTTGCTCTCATTCAGCCAGTCCCAAAGAAGGGTGACCATTCCCAACCCTCTAACTATCGCCCAATTGCTTTAACATCCTGTATCTCAAAAGTTTTCGAGTCTATTCTTAATGGAAAAATTTTAAAGCATCTTTCCAAATCACAACCTTCTTTCTGATCGTCAGTATGGGTTCCGTCAGGGACGCTCCACAGGCGATCTTCTCACCTACCTTTCAGACTCCTGGTCATCCTCCTTTCGGGACTTTGGCGAAAGCTTTGCCATTGCACTTGACATCTCTAAGGCTTTCGATCGAGTCTGGCATAAATCTTTAATTTCCAAACTGCCCTCTTACGGTTTCTATTCTTCTATCTGTGCCTTCATCTCTAGCTTCCTTTCTGGTGGTTCTATAGCCACTGTTGTAGACGGCTATTGTTCTTCTCCTAGATCTATTGACAGTGGTGTTCCTCAGGGCTCTGTCCTGTCACCAACTCTCTTCCTTTTATTCATCAATGACCTTCTAAGCTGTACATCTAACCCTATCCACTCATACGCTGATGACTCCAATCTTCACCTTTCCATTCAATTCCCACAACGTCCATCTCAGCAGTTACTTCAACAAACAAGGGATGAGGCTATGGCACACCTAATGTCTGACTTGGCTCGTATCTCTGACTGGGGTAAAAATAATCTGGTTGTTTTTAATGCATCAAAGACTCAGTTTTTGCACCTATCAACCCAACAAAATCTTCCACAGGTATATCCACTTATGTTTAATAATACTCAACTTAATCCTGCATCATCGTTGAACATGTTTGGGGTTTCGTTTCCTCGGGACTTGTCTTGGAAAGATCATGTTACATTTCTTGTAAAATCTGCTTCCAAGCGATTGGGTGCACTAAGCCGACTCCGTTCCTTCTTTGCTCCTGTACAATTGTTGACTCTATACAGGGGTTTTATCCGCCCCTGTGTGGAGTACAACTCTCATGTGTGGGGAGGCTCCCCACATACAGCTATTCTCAATAGGGTGGAGTCAAAGGCTTTCGTCTCATTAATTCTCCCCTTCTTACTGACTCCCTTCAACCTCTGTCTCTTCGCCACAGTGTTGCATCTTTATCCCTTTTCTATCGCTAATTCAATGGTCATGGTTCCTCGGAACTGTCTGCATGCATTCCTCCACTTCTACGACGGGCGCTTAGCACCCGTCTAGCAGCAAATTCTCACCCCTTCTCTGTCCAACTCTCTAATGCAAGAGTTAACCGTTACTCTCAGTCCTTCATTTATGCAACAGGTCAACTCTGGAACTGCCTCCCTCTGTCTGTATTTTCTGCTTCCTATGATCTCCAGTCTATCAAACGCAGTGTGTCCAGGCATCTCGAAATGAATGGATCTTGAATTTGGCTCTCTCTTGTATTTTCTTTTTCTTTTGGAAGGAACAGTTTTGCGGGCTCATTGCCTTTGGTTCCTTCTTCGTCACATAAAAAAAAAAAAAATGGAAACAGAAGACGATCACAGGCTTATTTTGAGTGCGTCAGGAAGCTTCACAACAACTATCAACTGGAGATGATTGAAACCCAGAAGACAATGCTGAACATGATGAAGACGTTAAGTCCATCTTTTCCTCCATGGACTTTGAAGGATTTGACTCCGATGACGAAGGGGACCAGCCAACCACATCTCGACAGTGACTACAGAGAATGGGGTTTGGGTGCGCCGAAGACAGCATGCGTGGCCAGCAGAGCCAGTAGGGTTAGTGACCTAAACTTTTTTAAATTAATGTTTAGGAACGTTTCTTATGTATTTTTAATAACTTCCTGTATATGAGTACCAGAATGAGTGTCAGTAGGGTGTCTTATGGAGGGTTTGGGTAGGATTTGGGGTGAAACGGGCGACTTTGGAAAAAGTGCAGTCTAGTTTAGCACTTCATAATGGAAATATATGGAACGTAAAACGCGGAGGAGTATACCGCGGCATGTTTTCAGTCTACATTAGCCGTGTTATATGATATGAGGGAGGAGATATATATATATATATATATATATATATATATATATATATATATATATATATATATATATATATATATATATGTCTATCTATCTATCTATCTATATGTATATATACAGTATAGATAGATAGATAGACAGACAGATAAATAGTTGGATAGAGATAGATAGATAAATAGATAGACAGATAGAGAGATTGATAGAGAGAGAGAGAGAGAGAGAGAGAGAGAGAGAGAGAGAGAGAGTTGTTAATAATATCCATCTTCGGTACTTAATTTAAAGTATTAGTTCACATACAAAGTGTTACTCAAGTAAAACCATCTTTACATGATTGTACTCGAGTACAAGTACGGAAGTTTCATGTTCAAAAGTACTCAAGTATTGAAAGTAAAAATTAACTACTTATTTTTCAGTTAACTCCAAGCTATAAAAATACTTGCATTGTACCCACGCGCATTTTTATTCTTTTTTGGGTGTCTCTGAAACAGTAGTTCAGTTTTTAAAACCAAAATTGGTGGAAGGGTTGACGGATAGTCAAAGCATAGATTTATTTTTCAAAACGATAGATAAAAGGACAAGATCACTGGGCTAAGTCAAAGTTTTACCTAACAAGGTCAACTTTAACTGTTTTTATCCGATTTAGCCCAAACTTGAAGCAAGACTGATGGTAGGGCAAAAAAGAAGCGACTATTTTTAGAACACCGAGACAGAGGTCAAATTCACAGGTCAAAGTCAAATTTTGACTTGTGTGTCTAGTGTGCACAAAATAATTAACACAGTTTTGGTGGACGTGTTGAAAATCAGCCAAGTAGTTGACAGTTATGTTTTAGACAAAATGGGTTAACGGTCAAGGTCACAAACTTATTTTAAACAATTTTTATCCGAAATAAACCAGAGTTGGTGGAACGGTTCAGGATAGGACAAAGCCAAAGGGATTCGATTTTGAGAATCTTTTCATCTCAATATCACAAGACAAAGTCAACTCAAGCAGCGTTTATCCGATTGGAACCAAACATGGTGGAAGAGGTACGGTTCACGCAAGAATAAAGTAGGTCAGTTTTGAGAGTACTCCTCTTCTTCTTTCTCTTCCTCCTAGTATTTTTCTTCTTTCTTTTCGTGTTCTTCTCTTTCTTAATTTCCTCCTCCTCCTCCTCCTCCTCCTTCTCCTCCTCCTCCTTTTCTTCTTCTTCTTTTTTTTCTTCTTCTTCTTCTGAACTTCTTCTTTTCTTTCGCTTTCTTCTCTTCTCGCAGATCACGAACATCTACAGACACCGCCATCTCATTGCTATCTCTTTCCAACTTTCAGATTTTCTTTTAAAATTGCAAACGCCTCCTCCTCCTCCATCTTCTTCTTCTTCTTCTTCTTCTCCTCCTCCTCCTCCTCCTCCTCCTCCTCCTCCTCTTCTTCTTCTTAGATTATTATTTTTTTATCTTCTACTTCATCATCATCATCATCATCATCATTATCGTCTTCATCATCATTATCATCATCATGATTTTCATCTTTTCACCTTCTTTTCGTCGTCGTCGTCGTCGTCCTCCTCCTCCTCGAAGACTTTAGTTTCTTCTTCTCTATCTTCAACTTCTTCGTATTATCATCGGCTTCTTCATCTTCATAATCATCGTCATCATCATCATCTTCATCAATATCATCACCGTATTTTTTTTTCTTCTTCTGCTTCTTTTCCTCCCCCTCGTCCTCCTCCTCCTCCTCCTCCTCCTTCTTCTTCTTCTTCGTCTTCTCCTCCTCCTCCTTTTCTTAAGTTATTATTTTTTCCTCATCTTCTTCATCATCATCATCATCATCATTTTCTTCTTTATCATCATCATCATTATCATCATCATCATCTCCCTCTTCTTCTTTTCCCATTCCTTTCCTCCACCTCCTCCTCCTCCTCCTCTAAATTTCTTTATTTTCTTATTTATCTTCAACTTCTTCATATTATCATCGGCTTCTTCTTCTTCTTCCTCATAATCATCGTCATCATCATCTTCTTCATCATCATCATCACCATATTCTCCGTCTTCTTTTCCTCCTCCCCCTCCTGCTTCTCCTTCTGCTCCTCTTCCTCTTCCTTCTTTTCTTCTTCCTTTTCATCCCTTTTTTCTTCCTCTTTTCCTGCTCCTCCTCCTCCTCCTCCTCCTCCTCTTCCTCCTCCTCCTCCTCCTCCTCCTCCTCCTTCTCGTAGTTCATGCTTAAATAACTTACTGGACTTCTTCCATGATGTTTACAAATCATACGATGACTCAAGAGCAGTAGATATAATTTACCTCGACTTTCAGAAAGCATTTGACACTGTCCCTCACAAGCGTCTCATGAGAAAAATAGAAGCACATGGAATAAAAGGAAAGACGCAAAAATGGTTACAAGACTGGCTTTCAGACCGAAAACAGCGAGTTGTGATAAACGGAAAGGAATCCAAATGGCGTAATGTGATCAGCGGCGTTCCCTAAGGCTCAGTACTTGGACCGATACTTTTTATTATCTATATAAATGACATTGATGAGGGTCTAATTTGTAAAGTATCCAAATTTGCAGATGATACTAAAATAACCAGTAAAGTCACTTCAAAATTACAGTGGCAACAGTTACAAAATGACCTAAATACTTTAGCAAGCTGGGCAGAAAAATGGCAAATGAAATTCAACACAAAAAATGTAAAGTACTTCATATTGGAAGTAACAATGTCCATGCAAATTACAAAATGAACAATATTCAGTTATCAAGTACAGACAATGAAAAGGATCTTGGTGTGATAATATCAAATGACCTAAAACCAAGCAAGCAGTGTACCGATGCGGTTAAAATTGCAAACAAGCTAGTGGGTTTTATAGGAAGAACTTTCGAGTTTAAATCAGAAAACGTCATACTTGCCTTGTACAGCTCGCTAGTGCGCCCCCATCTTGAGTATTGTGTGCAATTCTGGTCTCCGTACTACAGAAAGGACATTGAAAAATTAGAGAAAATTCAGCGAAGAATCACAAAAATGATACCACGACTTAGAAACAAACCATATGAGGATCGCCTTGAAGAACTTAAATTATTTAGCCTAATGAAGCACAGGTTAAGAGGGGACCTTACTGAAGTTTTCAAAATCATGAAGGGATATGACAACTTAGACATGAATAAATATTTTGATATAGACCGGTCGAGTCAAACCAGAAGTAATGGCTGCAAAATCATGGGAAAGCGATTCCAATCCCACGAAGCAAAATACTTCTTCTTTAACAGAGTTGTAAATATCTGGAACAGATTACCCTCAGATACCGTGGACAGTATCTCAATTGAGACATTCAAAAACAAATTAGACAAGCATTTGCACGAGAATCCTCAGCTGACTCTTTTTCTGTCCGAATAACTTGCTTTTATAGCTACGGTACATGTAAGTTCATGCCCCTTTTGTCTACAAGACACCCCGTAAACAATGTACCCGTACATAGTGTTGCGTCGCGATATTATACGTTTTCAATTTATTCAGTGCAAACAAAGCAATATAAGCACAAATTAGGATCTGCACAGATAACCTTGAGTTAACGGTCACTACTCTTACTTTCGACCTGTGATGGGCTGTGGATCACTGAGGGTCCATGTTAGTCAAGTGACCACCATCGGGATTTTTTTTAATATACCAGGGGTCACTGCTTCAGGATGAAACTTGTGTACTTGTCCCATATGGGAGAGTTCCCTGTCTCAGTGGAGTGAACGGAGCTAGGGCCTGATTGACTGCTGCCTACCTTAATAGCGCCAGGCAAGGCTGCCGCACCACCCCTAAACATCCACACTGTGCAGTCCCCTCGTGTCTACAGGATACCCCGCAAACTTAACATAGCGTTACGTCACGTCATTATGTTTTTCGATTTACCCAAAGCAAATGAGGTAATATACAGTAAGCACAGATTAGGATCTGCACAGATAACCCTGAGTTAACGGTCACTACTTTTACTTTCGACCTGTGATGGGATGTGGATCACTGAGGGTCCCTGTTAGTCAAGTGACCACCATCGGGATTTTTTTAATGTACCAGGGGTCACTGCTTCAGGATGAAACTTGTGTACTGTCCCACATGGGAGAGTTCCTTGTCTCAGTGGAGTGAACGGAGCTATTGCCTGACTGACTGCTGCCTACCTAAAAACCGCCAGGGAAGGTTGCCGCACCACCCCTAAACATCCACTCTGTGCACTGCACATCCACACTGTGCACTGTGCAGTCCCCTTTTATCTAAGACACCCGTCTTACATATTTTTCAATCTCCCCAATGCAAAGAAAGCAATATAAGCACAGATTAGGATCTGCACAGATAACCCTGAGTTAACGGTCACTACTCTTACTTTCGACCTGTGATGGGCTGTGGATCACTGAGGGTCCCTGTTAGTCAAGTGACCACCATCGGGATTTTTTTAATGTACCAGGGGTCACTGCTTCAGGATGAAACTTGTGTACTTGTCCCACATGGGAGAGTTCCTTGTCTCAGTGGAGCAAACGGAGCTAGGGCCTGATTGACTGCTGCCTACCTTAAAAGTGCCAGGCAAGGCTGCCGCACCACCCCTAAACATCCACACTGTGCAGTGTGTAGCTTCCACGTTATGTCCACAGACTTCCCATTAACTCAATGTACCGTTTTATAATGTCATGCCGTAACTATTATTTTATTTGTTTACTTTCTCTTCCAGGTTACTCTGTCGGGTAGCTTATAGATAAAGTATTAAAGAATGTGACTTTTCCTTTCCAGTGATGCCTATAAAATTTCCATGTCAGTTTTTCCATGCTGCATGGTGGTTTTTCTCACTTTTTCTTGGAGGGTTTGGTGGTGGGGGGAGTCTACTTGATTTACTATCCTTATCCTTCAGCATGTAGAGTTAGATCTTGTAGTCATAGTTTTCTCTAACAAGCAGCCTCGAAAGGACCATAAGGTCTGTTGCTGTTTGGTTTCCTGTGTAATCCTGTGTAATCCTCTTCTTCTTCTTCTTCTCGTCGTCGTCGTCCTCCTCCTTACTTTTTCCCTACATTTTCTTACCTTTTTTTCCCGACTTCCAACACATGTTCTCTTTACCCCCCTACCTTTGCTTTTCCATCGCCTCTCTGTCTGTCTGTCTGTCTGTCTGTCTCTCTCTCTCTGTCTCTCTCTCTCTCTCTCTCTCTGTCTCTCTTTCTCTCTCTCTCTTTCTCTCTGACCGTCGCCAATGCCAGTGATTCTTCTCAAATCCCGTAAAGGTGTCTCTGCACGTCAGCCACAAACTTAGTCCGTAGAGTAGTGTGCCGCCACATGATGGGTCAAAAATTTTTGCCCCTCAGTCTGAAGCCACTCCCCCCACCCTAGTGTGAGTTTCATGTCATTTTTACCTCTGCCTTCGAAACTGTAGGTGATTATGTACCGTATAATGCATTCACCCGTGTCTGTCTTTCTGCTTAATTCTTTATCGTGTCTAATAAGATGTTATTGTATTTCTACGACATCTGGTGGCTAGGTGGAGAGTGGGTCAAGGAAGAGGTGGCTAGATTTTTAGTTGGTTCTGCATGCAGGAATAACTCATAATTTATTGGGCATTGACGGAGGTATAATTTTTCTGAGATTCTGTAGCAGGGCAGACTAAGACCGTACAATTAATTATCTGCACAAACCACGCTGGACGGAGGTTGGTCTATAAATCATAAGTTATACTGTCGCTGGGAGAGGTGTGAGCTCTTTAAGTGCTCCCCAGTTTTCGGGAGATTTCGATGGACCAGTTCTAATTATTCCTTTATTATTATTGTTACCATTATTATTACTTATTATTATAATTATTATTATTATTGTTATCATTATTATTGTTATTGTTCCTGTTGTTGCTCTTATACTTTTTCGAAGGATTTTTTTTTTTTTTTTTTTTTATGTGCTCGACTCTGGGCATAGGCTTCACACCCTGCTCCCAAGGCCCAGTAGTCCTCTTCCATATCATACACCTCGACATGTCACCACTTTGGCGCTAACACCCACCGTCCATATTGAATACATGCTAGGGCTGTCTCACACAGGACTGGTGTATTGGTATTAGCGGGGGTATTTTTACGACATGTCGGCGGGTCTTCTGGTAGATCGGTAAAGTCTGCTTTACATGAAATTCAAATCCTTAAACTATCCCCTGCCCCAGCGGGGATTTGAACCTGGGTCCGGTAGGACTGCAGCCCACCTCTCTGCCGATTGAGCCACCGCCTCCCCTATATCATTTATAAGTTACCATTCAAATTTGTGGCAATGCAAAGGGCATGTGTGTGTGTGTGTGTGTGTGTGTGTGTGTGTGTGTGTGTGTGTGTGTTTATTCTAAAAACTACAGTAAAATAACATTAACTAGACGGAGATATCGTCCAGTTTAAAACATCGAAGTTCATAACCACTGGCAAGACAGAGTACATAAGACTGTTCGAGAGGTGACTGGTTCTGTAGTATAAGAAGTGGGGGAACCAGTTAACACATTGGAGAGATGGACAGAAAACAGATGAGAGAAGGTAGGTAGACGGATGCTGCATGCTCCTCGAAACAGGGAAGGGATGCAGGCAGGCAATAGAAACGTGTAGTGACCAGTTTCACACACACACACACACACACACACACACACAAACACACACACACACACACACACACATACACACACACACAGAAACAGAGAGAGAGAGAGGAAAGAGCTACGTATTGAGGGAGTTACGTATTACTAGGGGAAAAAAAAAAAGAATTGGGGTGGTTTGGAGCACCTAAATTTATCTGGTATCTCAAGGCAAGTTCTGTGACCTATGCAAGATGGATTAAAGAGAGAGAGAGAGAGAGAGAGAGAGAGAGAGAGAGAGAGAGAGAGAGAGAGAGAGAAAGTCAAGGCCTGAGACCCGTATTGGTGAAAGCTGTTGTTGTTGTTGTTGATAGATGTGAAACCCCAGACTCATCCAGTCGTGAACTCTGTGGGGTGCAGGACACTGGCCAGTTTAATCGGTGGTTCACAAAGGTATTTTGCTGAATTTATGTTTGTGCTGCAATGTGGTCCATGTGGTGAATACGTGTGATGTGGTGTGGTGTTTGTGCTGGGAGAGAGGAGGGGGTGCATTGCTGTGTAGGGAAAGTGGATTGCCTATCTTTTGTGTTGGTTTTTGAACAGGAAATAGTGGTGTCATTGTCGATGGAAAAATGGACAATCCAGTGAAAAACTTTGCAGCTGTATAAAGATTAGCAACTGAATCTTTGATATATTATAATCGACACCCTTCATTTTGCCCCTATCGGATAAAATAGATTGATATATAAATAACCTCATGTCTTGCTGTGCAGTGAAAGGGTACACGTTAATTCTTGACTTTAATGGATTATTTTAAAGCGAGTATCGTCTGGCGTTGACTGGAAAATAAAAAAAAATAAAAAGTACTTATTTCTCAGCCAGATCGGAATTAGTGATAGATATTATGAGTGTATAGCAGTTTATACCTATGACCCTTATTCTCGATGTTCCCAAACGTCTTTTCCTAACTGTTTTATTTGGCTTATTACACTTTACTGTCCGCTTCTGTGCTAAATAAATCCTTGATATTTAAGTCTGTAGCAGTTTATATCTATGACCCATATTTTCGTCTGCAAAGGAAGCTCTCTAACACCTTATACTGTGCAGTTTATTTTACTTATTGCATCTGCCTGTCCCCTTGTGTGTTACATACTGTAAATACTTCCAATATTGCCATACCCTTCATAATTAACGCATACAAGGATATTAAACAGTCATATCCAAAAATAAATCGCTTAGGATCATGTGTACGGGAACTTTCTTTAACCGACGAGAATACCGGGCTGTCTCGGTGTCTAAGTATAAACGTTTCTGTAAGTTATCTATATGTATGTATGTATGTATGCATGTATCTGTCTATTTATCCATCATTATTTTATCAATCTAAGTCTTTCTAAGCCTGTATATAAAGCTCATTATATCAATTTCTCTACGTAAATGTATCTATTATTTGTCTATATCTATCTATCCACCTATCTATTATCTATCTATCCACATATCCATTATCTATCTGTCCATCCACATATCTATTATATATTAGGGAGGAGTGAAACTAGGGGTTAAAAATCAAATCACGGATTTATTGGATGCAATACCTACCAACAGTTGCCAATGCTATGGTTCAGTAATGATATAATATTTTATTGAGATAGGACTATATTTTCTGCCCTCTACCATCTATTTTTACCAACCTGTGACACAAATGACACAAATCCTTGGCATTCAACATATTATACAGCATAATATACAATTTTACATTATAATATGCATTGTACAAAATGTACATGACCCACTATGTGCATCATAAGCCAGCAAGCACAACACTTACAACAAAATCTAAAAAGTTACTGTCTGGTGCGATATTCATCCTTAGAGTTAAAAGTTGGCATGATAGCTAGAGCATGTATTCTTGCTCAAATAAAGCCATCCCTTGCTTCTTGTCCAACAACAACTATTGATGCCGCTGTGACTGCCTTTACACACCTTTCTACTGCTTGTGTATGACATGGAAAACGTGGAATTTCAGTGGCAAGAGTTGTTTCGTTACGAACCACACTTTCCAGGTCAGCATCGGAGATTGATTTTGTGATTGGAGATTCAGTCAGGACACACTTCTGCCAGTCAGTCAAATCATTGTATTCCTCGGCATTGAGATTGAGGGATGGTACTTGAAAATATCTGATACCACTTTGACGTGTCTTGGAGGCTTGAGCTCGCATGATTCGTCGAATGCCCAGCTTCCTGATATGTTGTCGCTCGTCGGTTACCATGGTCAGCAAGATGTTCTCAGGGTGGCCAAAGTAGCCGTTTCGCTGAATCACTGGATCAACTACAGCTTTCAGATCTTGCGACAGGTAGCGTGACCTCTTAATCTGCATCCACAGGTGCTTAGAGCCATCCTTGCATGAAGCTTTGGACTTTACTGTCAACCAGACTGGAGTGTAAACCTTCAGACTGAATTCAGCAATTGTTTTGAGATTATCGCTAGGCCTCTCTGTCGCAACATACAAACACAGAACTCGATTAGCCAGTGTGACCCAGCAGGACATAAGAAGTTCCCCTGGCGAACGATGTGACAAAGAGACAGAGTAATTGTCAGTGATTACTGCTTGGCAAATATCCATTAAATACTGCTGATCCGAACTCAAATCATCAACGTTGACATCTGGAAATTCACATGTTATTGGCTCAAAAACAACAATAGACATTTCCTCACAATTTGCCAATAAAGAACCGATTGACCCTGAGAAACTTCTTCGTCCTGTTGCGCAATAATACAGATGTTCGAACAAATGATGAAGAGGAAGTTCATTTCCACGGGGAAGGCAAAGAAACCACTGCAGGGGATGTTTGACATGTTCTTCAAGGAGTCTTATAACACCGCCCTTCTTCTCTGTGTTCACTGCAGTGCCATCCCACCCAACTGCCACCAGCTTCTGAACGTCTATGCTACTATCACCAAGAAAATGGATGATGGCCAGCTTTATGCTTGCGGAACTGCCACATTCAGTTTTAATGAGACCGAGACAGTTGGAGCCAGGCTCCTGTACCGGTACCAATGACATATGTTCCTCTACAGTCACTCTCTGGTGAGCAATGCCGTCAACTGTTTCGAGAGTCAGTGTTTTATCTTTTCTGCCATCAAAATATTGGCCCTGTATTAGTAAGACTTGCCGCTTCAGCACGGATGGTTTCACGATAATTCTGACGTTCTCTTCTAACTTAGCTTCTGTCGATGTCATCACTGCGGTCCTCAGATGTTACTATGGCATAGTCTTCCAAGACTGCAGATGCAATCTCTGCCATTGCTCTGTCTGAAACTGCATGTTGCTCCGAAGCCCTTGCAGTATTCTCGCAGTTCTGCAAGCATAAAGCTGGCCATTTGAGAAGCAAACTGTAGCACCAGTCAAGCAGGGCAGTACTCCCAAGGTGGGTGGAAAGCTGACGACAGGAAGAGCTGGAGCTCCCGTTTCATCAGTCCTCGGGACTAGTTCCTGACCATCCCACTTTGCTGAACTTTTTCAGTGTTTCAGTAACACAGAGAATAGGCCAGCATGCTCTCTAATACATGTTTCTCTAAGTGTCAGCACCAAACTGCATGCACAGCACACACTACACTTCCTTTTCAAAACTGAAAAATTAAAATGGTGCATATTAATGATGCCTCCGAGTCCCCAGGGAAGGGGACCATAAATGCCTCCACCATCCACCCCTCTCCCGGTGACAACTCTAAGAGCTGCCTGGAACCAATGTCTGACTCACTTCTTCATTTCTGCAACATTCGTGGCCTCTCCTCTAGCTTTCTCTCTGTTGAACATCACCTCTCCTCCTCTAAACCTCATCTTCTTTTCCTTACTGAGACTCAGCTGTCTGAGGCAACTGACAGCAAACCCTTTTCTGTATCCTCCTACTTTCTCTATACTCATTTCAAAGCCAAAGGTTGCTGTTGTGTATATGTATGCAATGACTTATCTTACTCTTGTGTTCCTGAACTTGATTATTCTGAATTCTCTACTTTCTGGCTTCGGCTCTCCTGTCATTCTCTTACTAAATATATCTGCGTTGTTTACTTATCCCCTAAATCTACTGACCAGGAAAAATTCTTCAATTATCTAGACTTCTAAGCTGGAACACATCCCGTCCATTTTTCCTTTCTCTGGAATCTCCATTCTAAGAGATTTCAGTGTTCACCACCACCTTTGGCTCTCCTCTCCTTTCACTGATCCACCTGGCAAACAAGCCCAGATCGTTTCTATCCTTAATAACTTAGAGCAGCTTCTACAGCACCCTGCCCATGACCCTGACTGCCTTAGAGAGAGCTCCAACATACTTGACCTCTTCCTTACAACTAATCCTTCTGCTTACACTGTCGATCTTTCCTCTCCATTGGGCCCCTCTGATCACAACCTTATTACCTTAACCTGTCCTATTGCTCCGGTACGCCCTGCAGACCCTCGACTGTGGCACTTTGGAGCGGCAGATTGGGAGGCCCTCAGGCAGAACTTCTTTGATTTTCCCTGGAATTATAATTGCTTCCATGGCCGGGAGCCATCTGAGTGTCCCTTGCGCATTACGGAGGTTATTCTCTTGGGCATGCAAGCATACATTCCTTTCTCATATCCTTTGACTAATACAAGAAAGCCTTGGTTTAATCACGCTTGTTCTAATGCTGTCCGCAACATGGAGAGGGCCTATAAAAGGTACCAGAGCCAACCCACCGATGAATCACATCTTTTTTATGTTTTTGCCCAGAATCATGCTAAGCCTGTTCTTCACTCTGATAAAATTAATTTCATCGGTACTAAATGCTCTCAGTTCTCAAACTCAAATTCTTCCTACTCCTTCTGGCACCTTGCCAAAAACCTTTCTAACACCTTTATCTCATCATCCTTCCCTCCTCTTTTCTACTCTGATGGCTCTGTAGCTTTTTCTTCTACTGATAAAGCAGATCTCTTCGTGCAGACTTTCTCCTCCAATTCCACCTTAGACGATTCTGATGCTGTTCCTCCATCACTTCCTCCCTCTGGCTTCCTCATGGCTGACAATAAAATTTCTTCAGCTGATGTATTTTCTGCCATCACTGGTTCAGTACTAACAAGGCATATTGGCCTGATGGGGTCCCTCCTGTTGTCCTCAAGAACTGTGCTTCTGTGCTTTCACCCTGCCTAGGTAAACTCTTTCGCCTTTGTCTGTCAACTTGTACCTTTCCTTCTTGCTGGAATTTGCTTTCATTCAGCCAGTCCCAAAGAAGGGTGACCATTCCCAGCCCTCTAACTATCGTCCAATTGCTTTAACATGCTGTATCTCAAAAGTTTTTGAGTCTATTCTTAACAGAAAAATTTTAAAGCATCTTTCCTATCACAACCTTCTTTCTGATTGTCAGGATGGGTTCCGTTAGGGACGCTCCACTGGCTATCTTCTTGCCTACCTTTCAGACTCCTGGTCATCCTCCTTTCGGGACTTTGGCGAAAGCTTTGCCATCGCACTTGACATCTCAAAGGCTTTTGATCGAGTCTGGCATAAATCTTTAATTTCCAAACTGCCCTCTTACAGTTTCTATCCCTCTATCTGTGCCTTCATCTACAGCTTCCTTTCTGGTCGATCTATAGCCACTGTTGTAGACGGCCATCGTTCTTCTCCTAGATCTATCAACAATGGTGTTCCTCAGGGCTCTGTCCTATCACCAACTCTCTTCCTTTTATTCATCAATGATCTAAGCTGCACATCTAACCCTATCCACTCGTACGCTGATGACTCCACCCTTGATCTTTCTATTCGGTTCCCGCAACTCCCATCCCAGCAGTTACTTCAACAAACAAGGGATGAGGTTATGGCACACCCAGTGTCTGACTTGGTTCGTATCTCTGACTGGGGTAAAGAGAATCTTGCTGTTTTTAATGCATCAAAGACTCAGTTTTTACACCTATCAAAATGTCCGAATCTTCCACAGGAGTACCCACTAATGTTTAATAATATCCAGCTCAAGCCTGCATCATCCTTGGACATGCTTGGGGTTTCATTTACTCGGGATTTATCTTGGAAAGATCATATTACATCTTGTAAAATCAGCCCCCAAGAGATTAGATGTGCTAAGCTGACTCCGTACCTTCTTTACCCCTGCACAGTTGTTGAGTTTATACTCGGGTTTTATTTGCCCCTGTGTAAAGTACAACTCTCATGTGTGGGAAAACTCCCCCCAAACAGCTCTTCTCAGTACGGTGGAGTCAAAGGCTTTTCGTCTCATTAACTCTCCATCTCTTTCTGGCTCTCTTCAACCTCTGTCTCTTCCCCACACTGTGGCCTCTTTATCTCTTTTCTTTCGCAGCTTCAATGGTCACTGCTCCTCTGAACTGCCTGCTTGCATCCCTCCACCATTATGGTGGGCGTGTAGCACCCGTCTGGCAACAAACTCTTATCCCTTTTCTGTCCAGCTCTCTAATGCAAGAGCTGACCGTTACTCCCAGTCCGTCAGTTATGCAACAGGTAAACTCTGGGACTGTCTTCCTCTGTCTGTATTTCCTACTTCCTGTGATCTCCAGTCTTTCAAACACAGTGTGTCCCGGCATCTCGAAATGAACAGATCTTGAATTTGGCTCACTTTTGTCCTGTTTTTGTTTTTTTCTTGGAAGGAATTGTTTGCGGGCTCCTAGCCTTTGGTTCCTTCTTACTCGCATAAAAAAAAAAAAATGTCTGCTGTGCAGCCTGAGAAGTACGTGCAGCAGGAAAAGGGTGTAATGCTTGTGAAGTACATGCAACAGTAGCAGATAATATTTCAGTTTCACTCTCTGTGCTTTCACCATGTTCATCTTCTACAGAACTGCTAAAGCTGCTTTCATTATTCTTTGATGTCGATAAACTGGCACCAGCTTCAAGGTGATACTGTGCTAGCCTGTCTTGTTCCTTCGACTTCCTTCTCATACGCTCCTGTAACTTCTTTGTAGCTATGCTGTCAAGTGGCCGTATCATCATCTTGTGTGTGGTTCACTGACCTTGAAGAAAGGACAGTTCAGAAATTGGAACCTTGCAAGACTTTGCACATGAACATGATGAATGGTTAGTACATTTGAATGCTGCAATGTCGAAAATCTTCCTGGCCTGCTCCTTGAAATCGGTGACCTTCTGTTCATACTGTTTATTTCTTTTCGACATAAGGTATCTCACAAGTTTGATATATTTATCGTGGTGATTTCGTATCAGCTGTATAATGCGGGTTGATGTCACAGCAGGTATTGATGCTCGGGTCCAAATTTCTTTAATTTTGACAGCCAGGACATCAGACACTTCTGCAAGTTTTTTTTTCTTTTTATTACTCTTCAAATTCAGTCTGACCCACTGATAGTCCATGAGCATGTCTTCAGTGGTTGGCAACCTGCGCAAGTTCATTCTATGAGGATTACCGAAAATTTGGCATGCCAGAGGTTTTCTCGGACGACGCCCAGCCATTTTGTCACCATGCTCCAACACTCACACTGCATAAGAAATGCAACAGAACATAGTGGGCTAAACAAACTTGAAGTATTATATGCATTATATAATATATACACTCAGGTACTCATAAAACACTTGAGAAGCATGTATCTGAAACTTTATTTGCCTTGTCCTCTAATGTTCTTGATATGACTAAACGACATTAAAAAAAAAAAAAAAAAATAGCAATTTTGGTGGAGGGCACAAAATGTTGGTTTTAGAATGCCAAATTTTACATGCAAGATATGTGGAACAAACGACGACCTTTAGGGGGTATTACTTGTCATAATTCAATTTTTCATTTTCTCATTCCACCCTATTATTTATCTATCCACATATGTATTATCTCTGTCTTTCTGTTATCTATTTATTTCTTTATACACTTATCCATCTTTCTATTCAACTCTATTTATCAATTCATCCATCTATCTCTTTTTCTATCTGTCTGTCTATCCGTTTCTCGATCACTTTTCCTTCCTCGCCTCCTTCCTACAGTTCTCAAAATACAATAAGAAAATTGGTTTCCGAATTGGTTACTGTTTGGCGTTATTGAGCAAACTTCACATATGAGAGAGAGAGAGAAAGAGAGAGAGAGAGAGAGAGAGAGAGAGAGAGAGAGAGAGAGAGAGAGAGAGAGAGAGAGAGAGGATAGGTGGATAACAATAGCTACAAATAGACAAACTGAGATATAAGACAGATTGGTATGTAGAGATAGATACAAACAGATTATTAGATATAAGATACATAGTTAAACAGATAGATGCATATAGATAGATGAACTGGGATCTCCCATCATTAGTGCCGAATCCAAGAAGAATAAAAGTAATACTGACTGTACCAAGTAGAACTGGCTATCAATGTAACGCGTGGCCTTAAATACTGAGTAATGAAGAACCGTGTTAAATGGTTCACGCTGGTGTAAGCAAGTTGCCTGTAGTGTATAATGAAGGTATTATAAAGTACGACCATTGTCTCAAAACAGTGTCAACAGTTAAGATCTTCATAAAAACAATAAAATCAAAGGACTTAGGATCTTGCTTCAATAATACCGAACCCCCAAAACAGTAAAGAGAAATGCATCAAACTGTCTGAAAACAGTGTCCGTGCTTCGGCCTGTGGTGTTGCTTAATTGCTTCCAAAGCCCAGAAGTGTCAAAAAATAGTAATTAGCTAAAGACATACACATATGGATGGCCTGAGCGCGCGTGCTCTGAAAGTCTAATGACCTAATAATGCTTAGAACATCCTAAGCAAAAATTTTATTGAATACAGCGTTTATCAAGGTAAAAAAAAAAAATGAAAAATTAGCACAAGTAGCTCTTCTGTTCATCTGAAAGGCGAGCAGGATTTGATGAATGAGGAAGGTGGAAGTGGTTTTCCATGGCCAACCCATGAGGAAACCTCTTGCATGAGGTGTTTGAGCAACAAAAAAGGGCATCATAATTTCATAATGTGACAAACTTTGCTCACCCACTCCTACGCTCAGCCTCGTTGGGGCCTTCTACGCCCCCGCGGGTGAAAGTTTGCTTTGCTTCCAATCATTTTTTTTTATTATTAAGGCCAAGACAGACTATCAACCCACCCCTACTGCTAATTCAGTTCACTAACACTTTTTCATCAGACAACCTTTCTTTTTCATGTTTTAGTCTAGCTTTGAATATGTTATGGGCTATAATAGATGAGAAACTCTTAAGTTTTCATAGGCAGAGAATACCATGTTTTCAGTTATTTTGCGGTGGCCGAATCGGTAGAGAGGCGGCCTGCAGGCCTAATGGACCCAGGATCGAATCCTGGCTGGGGCAGGGAACAGTTTAAGGATTTGAATTTCCTAAAAAAGCAGACTTTCCTGATCTACCAGATGACCCACCAACATGTCGTAAGAATGCGCTTGCTAATACCAATACACCAGTCCTGTATGCAACAGCCCTAGCATGTATTCAATATGTATGGTGGGTGTTAGCGCCGAAGTGGTGACATGTGGAGGTGTAGGATGATTACTGGGCCTTGGGATAGGTCACTGCCCCCGAGAAATAGGCCCTAAAGTCTTTGCCCAGAGTCAGACAAGTAAAAAAAAAAAAAAAAAAGATCTCACAATTGCTGCTGATGAAAAATATTGTGTAATTTCCTTCACTGTTTCCAACGTAATCTGAGCACGCGTGTTCAATTAACAGAATCCTACTGTAATTAACAATACTAACAATCAGAGATCAAACACCTTCAGATTTGCTTCATTAGGTCCGAGACTCAGAACCATAAAGAAAAATACTTTCAAACTGTTTGGCGATAGTTTCTAAAGATCCACATGAGATTCGTTTTACCCATTTATTCTGATGTATTTTTCACTGGATTCTTTGTATCTTTAGACGATTTTATTAAGCTTAGGAGGAACCTGAACCTGGAGAGGGGTGATACAGCACATATCAGTCCGAAAACGAGACTTTTCTCCAAATCAATAAACAGAATAGGGGTAGAGAGTTGAACAGAAACAGCGTCATCTGACTGTACAGTCTAGGACTAAAGTCCTCGGAGCCGTATTTTAGGCCGGAGATGGCGCTGCAAGCGTTGCTTAGAGAGGAGGCGGAGTCAGGAATGAGAGCAGGGTGTGTGGTGGGGGAGGGGGTAATTAATAGGAGTGTAGGGATTCGTGTTCATTATTCGGAACGTGTGTGTCGACCAAGCTAAGAGACTGAACATTAAGAATGGAACTATGGAGCGTGGAATTGTGTAGTCATTAGGCACAGGTGAATAGTCGGCATTGCCCTTGCAACAGCTATGTCATCCTTAGGTATGACAAATAAAAGGAAATTGGCTACTAAAAGTTTTCCAACGACGATTTAACTCATATGATTCCCTTTTCTGCGATAACTCGCTTCTAATCTCCGTGTCTCCCCAGGGAGAGAGAGAGAGAGAGAGAGAGAGAGAGAGAGAGAGAGAGAGAGTGGGCAGGGCACTCCTTCGGACGAAATCCAAATCCCTTTCGTCTCTTCAACTGTCCCTCCTTTCCTTTTATTTTCTTCCGTGTTTGCTGTCTCCCCTCCCCCTTTGTCTCCTGTGTTGATACCTACAGTCCTCTTTTCTCCCCTTTTCAGTCTAGTCCACATGTCAACTGATATAACATATATTCACTTAAATCTCCTCATCCGTTCATCTATATTTGTATTCACTGAATGTGAAATATATCAAATATGATGGAGTATAGAAAAATCCGTCGAAATAAAGACATTTACTCCAAGGCAATTACTGAAACACAAGTTTTTTTTCCGGCTTGCTAGGAGCTTACTGTGACGGGTAAAATAATTTGGCGTGCATGAATGAAATAGATATTGTCAATTTTATTCACAGTCAGATTTAAATACTTTTCAGAATGAACAATAATGTATATGCTATGGAGGAATAAGGTAGGGCCGTAAATTTATTCCTAGGGCAGGATAGAATAGGCACAATGCCTCTAGATGTTAAATTAAAGAACACCTTAGTACCCAGAACCCTTTTATTTCACGAGACATCCTGTCCAACAATTTATTTAGTTACACAAACATTACACCGTTATAGTTGTTTTGGAAACTTACAAAAACTAATTTTTGACAATTATATTATCAAATATCTTATAAGGATACAAAAAGATATACTTTATCATTACTAGAAGACTGGAATACCTCAATAAGCACTCCATCCACTACCAGCTATCACAACGTCTTATAATCTAGTTGGGAGGGAATTAACGAGATTGAGGCAGATACCTGGACGCCTACGAAGTCTCTCCCACTCTTCTCGTGCAGTTCTCTCCACAGCTTGTAGAGATCTCACGTGCTCTAAAGTCCAATCACGAGACATGAGTCCCCACAAGTTCTCAATAGGGTTCATGTCGCATCCCTTTGTGGGCTAGTCTAAAGCAATTATTTCAAGGTGCTGATCGAGCCAGTCCTTCACTACACGACAAGTGTGGATGGGACACTTGTCATGAACCAATCTGATGGGGTGTGGCTCGGGGATTGTCATGGCTCGCATTGTAGGAAGCAACACTTCTTCTAAAATACGGACATATTCTGCTCCAGTTAATTTCCCATCTATTTTCACCAGTTCCCCACATCCACCCCCCAAAATTTAATCCTACTCTTCCACTCCTCCTTTGCACACAGATGTTCCTTTCCTGGTAATGGGTGTTTCGTTGGCGCCAGCACTGCCTAGAGGCTGCCTTAATGGAAGTAAAAACCTTCTCGTCAGTAAAAATGACGCTCCTCCAAAATTCCCTGCTATACATCAGATGCTCAAGAGCAAATCCCAAACGAGCCTCCTTGTGTGTTTGGGTCAGGTGTTTCTTAACTGCCGGGATGTAGGCGTGAATGTTGTTGTGGTGGAGCGCTCGCCTAACAGTGCGGGGATGGCAATTTAATCCCAACTGTCGCCTTATCTGAACAGAGGACGTTAGTGGTGCATCCTGCACAGCCCGCACCAAGTGCTCCTGCACCTCTCCTGTCAGCACCCTGTGTCGCCCACTTCTCGGACGTGTCTCCACTGACCCTTCAGCCTGCCATCTCGCTATCCAACGATACACAGTGCTTTGAGCGAACCCAGTTGCTTCTGCTATTCTGGGGACAGAGGTGCCAATTTGCTACATCCCAATTATTCTGGATCTGTCAGAGATGACGGAAGGAGCATTTGCTAGGCTGGCAGCCATATCTGCAATGAGAAATTGTATAACATGGCTTTATTCGAGAATCTTTACGTAATTTAATGCCCATGAAAGTCATTGCACTTAATTCCTAAACTGCTAACGGCGTACTTCTAACTCAGCTCTGGCTAACGGTAGAATGCTATGCACATCACTAAGAAAAGTCGAGCTAAGTAGTGGAGATGAAAATACCCCGACTATAATCGAATGGACCAGTAGCAGAGGAAAAATCCCATAAAGATTTATCCCAAAGCCTCCCCACTACGGCAAAGGGAAAAAAAAATTGAGGAACTATCCCATTTGGGGAATGGCAGTTTGGTTGATAGAACAATCCTTATCCCCAGTACTAATATTGCATGATCCCATTAGTGGTGACCGGGAAAAGTCACTCAAATGAAATAATTGTATGAAACAATTTACTTCTAAGTTTCCCACTAAGAGTAGGAGAATCCTAGTCAGAGATGACTCAGACAAGATACGGGTCGAGTGCTTGAGCTTATATTCCTGAAGCAATGAACACAACCCAATCTCTTAAACCACTCTTCCCCCCGGCCAGCACACACCTTTCTCTCTTTCCTGACTCCGCCTCCTCTCTAAGAAACGACCGAAGCGTCATCTCTGTGCTGAAAAACGTACCACATCGGCTCCGAGGACTTTAGTCCTAGATTGTACATGTTAGGGCCCGGACACACTTTTTTTTTTTTAATGCGAGGAAGAAGGAACCAAAGGCTAGGAGCCTGCATAACAGTTCCTTCCAAGAAAATAAAAAATACAAAAGGGAGCCAAATTCAAGATCTATTCATTTCGAGATGCCTGGACACACTGCGTTTGAAAGACTGGAGGTCATAGGAAGTAGGAAATACAGACAGAGGGAGACAGTTCCAGAGTTGACCTGTTGCATAAATGAAGGACTGGGAGTAATGGTTAACTCTTGCATTAGAGAGTTGGACAGAAAAGGGATGAGAGCTTATTGCCAAACGGTTGCTACGCACCCATCTTAGAAATGGAGGAATGCAAGCAGACAGTTCAGAGGAGCAGTAACAATGGAAGTAACGATAGAAAAGAGATGTCCCCGAACATGCCATCTTCAAGAGGAAACAAGGCTCAGGGGTCCGTCCAAAGTTCAGACTCAAATACTGAAGCAGCTCTAACAAGGTACTTCGTTTCGTCTTGTCCATCACATGTTCGGGGGCAAGTGTTTCCGGTCCCTTAATGAGTTACAAAACCTGTAAGTGTAAGGAACATATTGACAGCACGAAGCTGAATAATTACTCGCACTTAATATGACATGATGCCAGGAACACCGCGTAATTAAGACCAGCCATAAATGTTTCGCTTTGATGTAAACAGGTCGCATGGCGTGTTCCAAACCCGGGGTATAAAAACCTTCATTGCTGACTGCCGGTAATTAACTCCACAACACCCATTGTTACACTCCTTCAGTACGAGGCATCATTAATTTGAGAAATAATATTGTATAAAAAGATGAGGCGCAGTTTTTCAATCGCAAGGTAAGGAGCAGATGGAGCTCTGAGACTACGAATACTGCTGAGAATATCTTCAATGTTTTTACGTTATTTACCTATATTATTACTGTATTATATTGCTTGAAATCATTATACTAAACATATACCACTAAAAAAAGAGGTGTAGGAGTTATGAACATAGCAAGAGAATTCAAAATCTTAACGGTGAAACTGCTGGCGAATACCGAGCAGAATTTTGTAATAGTAAAAGTATGTGATAAAGCCATCATGATATTAAGATTACTGTTTATGACAACCTTCAGTTAGTAAATGAGAATAACACGCCACTCATCACAAGAGTCTGAGCCAAAAAACAATATCTACATACACCACCTGCCGTACCTTCCCAATTTCATGTTCCCTCCCTTCTCTCTCTCTCTCTTTCTCTCTCTCTCTCTCTCTCTCACAATTTTTTTTTAATCCAACCCGTTACGGTAGTGCTCCGCCAGATCTATGGTAAAAGCATACAGTTGGGCAATTATTTTTATTTTCAAGCAGACCTGTCCATTAAAAGCTTCGCCCCTCTCACTCTTTCTCTCTCGCTCGCTCTCTCTCTCTCTCGCTCTCTCTCTCTCTCTCTCTCACCCTCTCTCTCTCTCTCTCTCTCTCTCTCTCTCTCTCTCTGTGCGCGCGCGCGTGCGTGCGTGCGTGCGTGTGTGTGTGTGTGTGTGTGTGTGTGTGTGTGTGTGTGTGTGTGTGTGTGTGTGTGTGTGTGTGTGTGTGTGATTCCCTCTGTCTGTCTCTCTGTCTCTGTCTCTGTCTGTCTGTCTGTCTCTCTGTCTCTCTCTCTCTCTCTCTCTCTCCCCCTGTGTGTGTGTGTGTGTGTGTGTGTGTGATTCCTCCTCCTCTCTCTCTCTCCCTCCTTTCCTCCTTCCCTCCCCTTTTTCCTCCCTCTCGTCCACTCTTTCCATCTCTCCAACGCCTTTCCTTCCTTTTATCTCTCTCGTCCATCTCTCTCCACACCCCTTCTCTACTCCTTTCTTTTCTCCACCCCTTCTCTCCAGTCTTTCCCTCCCTCCCACTTCCTCCCAGGTTTTGTCATCCTTTCAGAAGTGTGTCCAAGAGCCAACTTCCTTAACTTCCTCTTCATACTTCAAACACGATTTTTTTTTTTTTCACAGCTGCCATTCTCTCTTCTCTTATATTTCTCTCTGTTAATATTTATGATATCTTTAGTTTTCATCTCTTACTGTCATTATTAATATTAACCATGGCTATTGTTTTCCTTTTTTGGAACTGGAGGGATACATAAACCCTTTTTCTCTTCAATATGGGAGGTTGCCAGTATGAGCTGTTGTTGACCAACCCCAGTCTGTCTGACTATGCAGACCTATCAACCACAAGCAAGCATCTGCCTTTGCGGGACCATCCCGCTCAGTAAACTCATGTTCCTTTGCGGCAGACAGCGCCTCGTCACAGCAAAGCACTGGGAAAAGCATGAAAGTTGGATTCCCTGATGGACACCGCATTCACGCCCCTCCACCCAGTTAACAGAGGCATCATAGCAGGCTCCACATCATCCCGTTATTTGCCTATATGGTCACCTGGTGTCAGGACTCCATATTATAATAATACAACTCATAGATAGATAGATAGATAGATAGAAACACCAGCCAGGGTGCGATGAGTATCCTGAGTGAGGAAGGTGAGTAAGACGAGTTGTAAATGTTGACTCTGCATTTATCTTCCGAGATCGACATCTGCTATCAACACGCCCCTCCAACTGACATCATCTGTATCAAGTGGGTGTAATTATACTTACTCATTTCTTCTCAGTGCTTTAACTTAGGTACAAGCACCTCCTTTACTTATTTTTATATATACATTTATACACTTATTATCTTTCATTTATTACAACTCATTCACTCATCTATTCCCTTGGGACATAAATAAAAGACGTATTCATAACACCATACCCTAGCAACATGAGTTCATTTTTGCCAAGTTATTTGACCGGAATATTTTCGTCTCCACCCGTGTTAATAACAGATGATACACAGTTAGCGGCCACTGCAGATACACAGGAGAACAACAGGGCAACACACCCACCCTACAAAATTCACCGCATAATAAAGACAAAGAAACAAATACCTCATTTCTAGATGATAATGATGATTCTTGGGACAGTCCCTCTGATATAGCAAGTGAGAACTTTGTCTCTGACTTGCATGTCTATGAAAATTTACTTAACAGAGTTCATCGTTCAGGGAAAACCTATTCCACTATTCCCTCACACAACGATAAACAAGTCCAAGTTAAATTAACAACGCAACCAGTGAAACTGAATAACGCAAGCAATACTACAGATCAAACATCCCCACCTCATGTTTACGTTTATCATGAGGATAAAACCGCCCCAAATTTCTCAGGCACAGAAAAAGATCGCATTGATGTAATATCCTTGATCAACCAGTGTGAACAACTTTGTAAAGAGACATGTAACTGATGAACAAGAGAAAATTACAATATTGTCCTCGTGGATCAATCAGGAAAGATGCCCGGCAGGAGATTTGCTAAAGTCTGATATGCTTCTCCAGGCTAAGACATATGATGAGTTTAAAACTGAATTTTTGAAGAAATTTTCTGGAGGTATGAACTTTTTGCCAGGTATATTCCCAGAATAATATAAGATTGTAGATCTTGTAAGGGAGCACACTAAAAATCATGTGCTCAGCGAAATAGCTGCTTATGTCTCCACTATTAAAAAAACATAATTAGCTACCTTAGAAAACTCAAACTGGGTAACACAAGATGGAAAGGTGTTACCAGACCTTGTTGTAGACATCATTGGTTATGTAGCTGCCTTGTGTAATTTACCTGATAGGACCCTCAAAATGGCCAAGACGATCCTATACACCCCAGGTATGTGCTTACTAGACTTAATGAATGAGGTAGAGATGCAGTGTAGCAAAGCAGGGGTGACCGAAACACAATCACATTCTAGTAGAATGAGAGTGCCTGAGACAGTATCAGCTGTGAAAACAGCTACAACTACCCCAAACAGAGAACAAAATCGATCGCGACCAGAAAGCAGACAGAGCAAACAACCAAACGCGTTGGGGCAACAATCTCAAACACCAGGCCACAGGCAGTCACATAAGTTTCTGCGCAGACCGAGCAGATCTCGTGCCACAGACACCATTAAATTTGGGAAGTCATCTCGCAGAGTACAGTCGGGAGATAGGTCCATTCTATGATATTATTGTGCAAAACCAGGACACACAAAGAATGAATGCTTTATGAAAACAAAAGAAGACAAACAAAAGACACAAGGATTTGATCCATACTGTAGGCATCACCGGTGCCAAGGGCACTGGACCAGTAATTGCAAGACAGTAGAAAAATTAGTTTCCATTTTCAAATCGGGGGAAGACCAAGTCACGACAAAAAACGAACAAACATAAAGAATAGCAAGTCTAAAATTCACATAGGAGGCATGTTGGGAAATGAGTGTATCTTGATACCAGCTGTATGTGAGGATCAAAACGTTTCCTTATTTTTAGACACTGGCTTTCCAGCGAACTTAATAACACAAGAAAAAATAGATAGAATTTTTAGAAATAAGAAGAAAGTAACTTTTCTGGAAGGATCTGATTTGGACTTATATACTGTACAGTAAATGGCAAACAAATTGCAGTAAAAGGTATGATACGGTTAAACATCAGTTTTACAGAGACTACAAGACCAATTTCTGCATTTTTAAATATTGTTAAAACTTGGCAATAAAAACTGATATGTTGCTGGGCTTAAGATGCATGAGAACAGAGAAGATAACTTTACTCCCACAAATGAATGGGAGAAACTTTGATAATGAATTCATAGAGGAAATACCATAAGAGTCCTCACCGATTAGTAAAACAGAACCAAAAAGAAATGGTAATATTAAAAGCTTTAACAAACATACACAAACAGATGAGTGTATAGAATCACTCAGCCCCCCTCCCCCCAGCCTCCAGGACTAGAAACCCAGGTAATGATACTGTCTCATCAGTTTTTCTCGCCCATCTCACCAATGATTTAGTTATACCACCTAACTCCTACATGAAAGTTACCATAAAGAGCAAATTAAAAAATAGTACTGTTCTTGTCTTGGAAGAATTATGTAAGTAAAAGGATTGTCAGTAGAAAAAGCATTATGTCAGACGAACGACGATGGGCAAGCTCATATATTCCTAATTAATCACATGAATGGGGAAATACAGGGAGTGCTGGAGCTCCCGTTTCATCAGTCCTCAGGACTAGTTCCTGACCATCCCCCTTTGCTGAACTTTTTCAGTGTCTCAGTTACCTAGAGAGTAGGACAGCATGCTCTCCAACACAAATTTCTCTAACTATCTACACCAAACTACATGCACAGTACACACTACATTTCCTTTTCCAAAATTCAAAAACAAAAAAATCATGGCGTCTCATCACCCAGCCTCTGAGTCCCGAGGGGGGGGGGGGGACCATAAATGTCCCCAACTTCCGACCCTCTCCCGGTGACGACTCGAGGTGTCTGGAACCATTGTCTGACTCTTCTTCATTTCTGCAACATTCGCGGCCTATCCTCTAACTTTCGCACTGTTGAGCACCACCTCTCCTCCTCTAAACCTCACCTTCTTTTTCTAACTGAGACTCAGCTGTCTGAGGCAACTGACAGCAAACCCTTTTCTGTATCCTCCTACTTTCTCTATACTCATTTCAAAGCCAAAGGTGGCTGTTGTGTATATATATATGCAACGACTTATCTTGCTCTCGTGTTCCTGAACTTGATTCTTCTGAATTCTCAACACTCTGGCTTCGGCTTTCATGTCATTCTTTGACTAAATATATCTGTGCTGTTTACTTATCCCCTAATTCTACTGACTATCAAAAATTCTTCGACTATCTTACTTCTACGATGGAACACAGTCTATCCATTTCTCTTTTCTCTGTTCACCACCACCTTTGGCTCTCCTCTCCTTTCACTGATCCACCTGGTGAACAAGCCTACATTTTTTCTATCCTTAATGACCTAGAGCAGCTTGTACAGCACCCTACACGTATCTCAGACCGCCTTGGAGAGAGCTTCAACATACTTGACCTTTTCCTTACAACTAATCCTTCTGCTTACACTGTTAATCTTTTCTCTCCGTTGGGCTCCTCCGATCACAATCTTATCACCTTAACCTGTCCTATCACTCCGGTACGGCCTGTGGACCCTCCAGGGAAACGTTGCCTGAGGCATTTTGGAGCCACGGATTGGGAGGCCCTCAGGCAGTACTTCTTTGATTTTCCCTGGTATGATTATTGCTTCCATGGCCGGGAGCCATCTGAGTGTGCCTTGCGCATTACGGAGGTTATTCTCATGGACGTGAAAGCATACATTCCTTTCTCATATCCTTTGACTAATGCAAGAAAGCCTTGGTTTAATCACGCTTTATTCTAATGCTGTCCGCAACAAGGAGAGTGCCTACAAAAGGTACCGGAGCCAACCCACCCCTGAATCACATCATCTTTATGTTTCTGCCCGGAATCGTGCTAAGTCTGTTGTTCGTGCTGCTAAAAACAATTTCATCCATACTAAATGCTCTCAACTCTCCAACTCGAATTCTTCCCGCTCCTTCTGTCACCTTGCCAAAAACCTTTCTAACAACTTTACCTCATCATCCTTCCATCCACTTTTGTACTCTGATGGTTCTGTAGCTATTTCTTCTACTGGTAAAGCAGATCTCTTCACACAGACTTTCTCCTCCAATTCCACCTTAGACGATTCTGATGCTGTTCCTCCATCACTTCCCGCCTCTGACTTCCTCATGGCTGACATTAAAATTTCTTCAGCTGATGTATTTTCTGCCATCACTGGCCTCAATACTAACAAGGCATATGGGCCTGATGGAGTCCCTCCTGTTGTTCTCAAGAACTGTGCTTCTGTGCTTACACCATGGCTAGGCAAACTCTTTCGCCTTTGTCTGTCAACTTGTACCTTTCCTTCTTGCTGGAAGTTTACTCTCATTCAGCCAGTCCCAAAGAAGGGTGACCACTCCCAACCCTCCAACTATCATCCAATTGCTTTAACGTCCTGTATTTCGAAAGTTTTCGAGTCAATTCTCAATAGAAAAATTTTAAGGCATCTTTCCTATCACAACCTTCTTTCTGATCGTCAGTACGTGTTCCATCAGGAACGCTCCACTGGCAATCTTCTCACCTACCCTTCAGACTCCTGGTCTTCCTCCTTTTGGGACTTTGGCGAAAGCTTTGCCATTGCACTTGACATCTCAAAGGCTTTCGATCGAGTCTGCATAAATCTTTAATTTCCAAACTGCCCTCTTACGGTTTCTATCCTTCTATCTGTGCCTTCATCGTTAGCTTCCTTTCTGGTGGTTCTATAGCCGCTGTTGTAGGCGGCCATCGTTCTTCTCCTAGATCTATCAACAGTGGTGTTCCTCAGGGCTCTGTCCTATCACCAACTCTCTTCCTTTTATTCATCAATGACCTAAGCTGTACAGTCGTGGCCATAAATAATCACCTATCATCCTGTACGCCTTGCCTCAGACTGGCTCCATTATGCGCGGCAAGTCACACTGGAGTAAGAGGGGCTGAGAGGCAGGGGCCAGAGAGAGAAGGGAGGGTGGGTGGTGGGATGATCAATTGTGCTGGGGTGGAGTGAGGGAGGGGAGGGAGGGTAGGTAGGGGAGGGTGAATGAAATATGAAGTTGTGGCCACATAATTTGTCTATTTTCTTTCATTCAGGGCATCATATAAAGGAGTTACTATTCGGTAGATGCTGCTGCATTACACCTTGTATAGCGGCGTCAGATAACAAACTTTAGATAGGTGGTGATATGAAGGGCTGGCTCGTGAGAGAGATATACTGACGTGGCATTAAAATTTGTGCGGAGCCAGATATTTTGACTTCAGACACAGAATGGAATCTGGATGGCTTTGACTTCCATAATGTTTGTGTAAGAAACGTCCTCTGCCCTTACATGTAAGTAATTTTTGGAACTAAATATTATATACAACCTTTGACATGGCTGCCCACAGTAAATATGATCACCCTCGCGGTATACACTCCCTCTATACAGTCACCATCATATCAGTTCAATAATTATTTAATGACATCTCTATATCAAAAGGCTATTTAAAATAGTTGTGCATGAAAGGTAAATAAATTTCATGTCTGTGCTCATGGGTGGATATGGTAATGGTATATCTCATATTCTGTTAGAGGGAAAATGAAACAAAATCCTACCCAAACTCCCAGAAAATATCTGTCATTGTCTACCGACACTGGTCAGGCCAAAGCAACCAGGAATGCCTTAGTAAGTAGTCCAGTGGCCTCATGTCTTATAAACCTCATGCAGGGGTCGCGGAACCGGAGAAACAATGTTGTTGATGGTTTGCTAGTTTCGTATGAACAGCTCCCACTTGTCTTTGGTGAGTTGGAGGAGGCGGGCCTGTGTCCTCACTTTCTCTGGCTTCCACGCGTAAGGTGACCAGATTTACTGGAGCTAAAAGCGGGACATTGTCACGTGTGTGTGTGGAGAGAGAGAGAGAGAGGGAGAGAGTGACATGCGAGTGACAGCAACGGCTGCTACGTAACACCTCACCCTGAGGCTGCTAATCAAAAACTAACGTCTCAAACGAACTTCAGTGACCACCAATATACAGTACGGTATGGTGAATTGGCCGACCAAAGTTACCAGATAGTATTACAAGTTTTATATTAACAATTCGGTATTTCACTTGGTTTAGATTATGCATAATTTCACTAATTCATCATAATTTCATAAAAGGTCATGTTATATCTAATGTAATAGTAATTTTCTAAATGCAGGATATTTTAGATAATATGCACAAAAACAGGACATTTTAGTCACAATTAAAAAGCGGGACAGTTGTAAAAAAAACAAAAAAACAAAAGAACAACGGGACTGTCTCGTCTAAAGGCGGGATCTGGTTGTCTTATCCACGTGTTGACAATCTGGGCCGACAAAATCTCGATGGCTCTGCACTAATATTTGATGTCACGTCAGTATACTTCTCTCACAAGCCAGTCCTTGATATCACCACCTATCTAAAGCTTGTTATCTGATGCCTCTATACAAGCTATAATGCAACTTTACCGAAAAATAACTCCTTTATTTGATGCCCTGAATGAAAGAAAATAGACAAATTATGTGGCCACAATTTGGCATTTCGTTCTCCCTCCCCTCCCTCCCGTCCCTCCCCTCCCTCACTCCACCCAAGCACAATCGTTCGTCCCCCCACCCACCCTCCCTTCTCTCTCTGGCCCCTCCCTCTCAGCCGCTCTTACTCCAGTGTGACTTGCCGCGCGTAAGAGAGGCAGCCTGAGGCACGGGGTACAGTAGGATAGGTGATTATTTATGGCCACGATTGTACATGTAACCCTATCCACTCATACGCTGATGACTCCACCCTTCACCTTTCCATTCGGTTCCCGCAACGCCCATCTCAGCAGTTACTTCAACAAACAAGGGATGAGGCTATGGCACACCTAATGTCTGACTTGGCCCGTATCTCTGCCTGGGGTAAAAATAATCTTGTTGTTTTAATGCATCTAAGACTCAGTTCTTACACCTATCAACCCGTCAAAATCTTCCACAGGTATACCCACTAATGTTTAATAATATTCAGCTTAATCCTGCATCATCCTTGACCATGCTTGGGGTTTCATTTACTAGGGACTTATCTTGGAAAGATCATATTACATCTCTTGTAAAATCTACTTCCAAGAGATTGGGTGTGCTAAGCCGACTCCGTTCTTTCTTTACCCCTACATAATTGTTGACTCTATACAGGGGTTCTATCCGCCCCTGTGTGGAGTACAACTCTCATGTGTGGGGAGGCTCCCCACATAGAGCTCTTCTCAATAGGGTGGAGTCAAAGGCTTTTCGTCTCATTAACTCTCCCCCTCTTACTGACTCCCTTCAACCTCTATCTCTTCGCTGCACTGTTGCATCTTTATCTCTTTTCTATCGCTACTTTAATGGTCACTGCTCCTCTGAACTGTCTGCATGCATTCCTCCACCTCTACGACGGGCGCGTAGCACCCGTCTAGCAGCAAACTCTCATCCCTTTTCTGTCCAACTCTCTAATGCAAGAGTTAACCGTTACTCCCAGTCCTTCATTTATGCAAGAGGTCAGCTATGGATCTGTCTCCCTCTGTCTGTATTTCCTGCTACCTATGATCTCCAGTCTTTCAAATGCAGTATGGCCAGGCATCTCGAAATGAATGGATCTTGAATTTGGCTCTCTATTGTGTTTTGTATTTCTCTTGGAGGGAACTGTTATTGCGGGCTCATGGCCTTTGGGTCCTTCTTCCTCGCATTGAAAAAAAAAAAGGAGTTGAAAATGGGGACTTGTATAGTTAATATTGAAAAATGTCCTATCCCCGTGATGCAAATAGTTTTAGCTGGAGTGACAAGTGAGATCAAATCTACTGACGGAGAAAGCATAAATGAGAATTTAAATCACTCAGGTGAATATGATGTAGGAAATGATTTGTTGAACCTGTCGGAAAAACACAGGGACACCGTAGCATTACCCGGAGAAGAATTAGGGTGTACCAACCTGATTAATCACAAGATTAACTTGCAACCAGACACACCACCAGTTTTCGTACCTGCCTATCGAGTCTCACAATCTCAACGTACATTCACAAACCAGTATGTCGATGACATTTTAAAACTTGGAATTATTGAGCCATCAGTCTCTCCGTGGAATGCCCCATTATTCTTCGTGCCCAAACTAAATGGAGAAATGCGTGCGGTAGTGGATTACCATAAAGTAAACAATCACACAATCCCAGACCGGTTTCCCATGCCATTGCTAAGTGACATCCTACAGAATATTGGACCAGAAAATAATGTATTTTTCACGATAGATTTGCTCAATGGATTCTACCAAATTCCATTAGGTCAGGAGTCAAGTAAATACACTGCCTTTTCCACAAATACAGGACATTATCAGTACAGGATAATGCCAATGGCATTGAAGACAACACCAGGCACATTCCAGTGTCTTATGAATTACGTATTGCCCGGAATTTTAGGACAAGGAATATTTGTTTATCTTGATGACATAACTGTCACAACGTAAGATATCACAGAAAATCTCCGGAAATTAGACCTACTCTTACAAAAGCTTGGTGATGCTGGTTTAAAAATTATGCTTTCTAAATGCAAATTTTGCTTTAAGGAAATAAAATTCTTAGGCCACAAATTAAATGCTGAAGGTATTCACACCACCGATGACAAAATACAGGCAGTGAGAGACTTCCCTGAACCCACTACGACTGACGAAGTTAGACAATTTTTAGGTCTAGCAGGGTATTATAGGTCATTCATACAACAATTCTCTCAAAAGCCTTTACTCTATTCCAACTACTCAAAAAAGATGCTATATTCCAATGGGGAGGAGAAAAAAAAAAAACAAGCATTTAACAATTTAAAAAATAAACTTACAAATGCACCATGTTTGGCATATCCGGCTTTCACAAAACCATTTATTATTTGTACAGTTGCATCAGTTAAAGGATTAGGGGCTGTATTGATGCAAGAAGATAAAAGAGGACAGAATCAACCAATTGCATTTGCCAGCAGACAAATAAAAGGTGCAGAGAAAAATTATTGCACTACAGACTTAGAGGCACTTGCAGTGGATTTTGCATTACAAGAGTTTCGAGATTTGGTATATGGTTACGAAATACACTTATTCACCGACCATAAACAGCTAGTATGTATGTTTAAAGAAAAACTCCTCTCTGGGAGGAGAGCAAGATGGAAATGTACAGTCGAAAACTACAATGTACATATTCATTACATACAAGGCAAAATGAATATAGTAGCCGACTCATTATCCAGGAACCCGAAAACAATTCAGGTCGCGGCATTAGATCTCAAAGGAAACATCCCAAACCATGATGAAATCGCGAAAACACAAAGACTTGATCCAACATGGTCTAAAGTTATATACAAGTTAGAAAGTGGAGATGATACAATTACCGAAACTACATGTACCACTAGAACAATTCATAATAATCAATAATGCCTTATACAGGATCAACCCAGGACAACGAAAACGCCGAAGAAATATTAAACAATTAGTAGTACCTAATGACATGATACCCCAAGTATTACGAACGATACACGATAGCCCACATGCAGGACATCCTGGAAAGGACAGGACATTCAAACAAGACCAGTTGTTATATTACTGGCCTTCATTACGAAAAGATATACACAATCATATAGACAGATGCGAATCATGTGCAAAACACAAAGGATACCCAATCACACCTGCACCTATAGGTAATTACCCTGTACCACATCAACCATGGGACGTTGTCGCGGTTGATTTACACAAAATGCCGTTATCATACAATAATAACCAATACCTATTCGTAGCAACGGATCATTTCTCCCGTTATGTAATTTTAGCCCCAATTAGGGATAAAACAGCAGAGACAGTAGCAAAAGCAATAATAGGTAATGTAATATGTCGCTTTACTACCCCAAAGGTACTAATAAGTGATACTTGAGGTGAATTTAATTCTGCTATCTTAAAAGAAATATGTAAACAATACAATATCAAAAAGTTTAACGTTTTAGTCTATCACCCAGCATCTAATGGGTTACTAGAGAGACAAAAAAAAAAAAAAAGTATCAGATGTTCTACGACACATTGTCAATGCAAATTATGCAAGCTGGGATGATTGGATTCCCAGAGTAGAAGCCTCAGTTAATGGATCTATAAATAATTCTGTAGGAGACACACTACATTTCATTATATATGGGACAGATAAAAAACTACCATATGAAATTCTAGAAGGTGAAAATCTGCCCATATACAACTACGATGATTACTCTAAACTCCGTTTACGTGAATTCCAGGACATACATAAAAGAGTCAAAAAACAATTAACGATGTCCAAGGAAGAAATGACGGAGGCATTTAATAAAAAGGCAAGAGATTCGCATATCAGCTTAAGAGACATTGTCTATGGTATCATTCATACGAGAGACAATAAATTATTCCCGAAATTTGAGGGCCCATACAGAGTAATTAACATAAAAGCAAACAAAGTTTTAATTAGGTCACTGTCAAGTGGAGGAGAGAAACAAGTTCATATTGACCATTTAAAACGAGTTTCAAGGGAACTATCCAATAATTTATACAGCCTCGGATACCACCGAACAACCGAACATAACTCATGAAACCAATCAAGAAAACAACAATAATTACAAAAATAAATTAAGGTCATATAGCAAACAATCAGACATAGTTGCAACTGTTCCAATAAAATCTACAGTACATCATTTAGATGATGTAAATATCGATTTAAACTCCTTCTATAAATGATATAACAATCAAGTTATTGCTCTACGTTAGGCAACCGTAACGCACATCATCACTATCATCGACCACAGCATGACCATATTAGAAAATTAATAGATTTTTTTTTTTTTTTGTCGGTAGGTAACGATGAAGGGACTTATTCTATGGATTCTCCTCTACATAGCAAGAGGATATGCTCACTTAGACCCCTAACACATAGTACGACAAGGATGCCTCATAGCTCCAACGGCCACGACGTCAATCGTAAAAGATGTCATGAGTACTGAAATCAATTTGGATTACTTATACGAATTACTTTCTTATCTAGAGAAAATCGCGAGACCCATGAAGACCCTGGACTTCACGATAGGACGCTGTTTCACAAGCACATAACACAAAGGAAGTGGATGAAATACTAAGGTTGGCGAAATGGAAGACAGAACAGGCGAAGTCAACTATGCTCATCATGATCCAAGATCTCCCATCTCATGGAACGGGGGTATTGAGCGCCACGACAATATTACACGTACTCGCCAAAAGCGCGGTTTGTTCGACCTGGGTGGTGCAGTTCTTGGGAACATCTTTGGATTGGCTACAGAGGAAGACCTTCAAGAAATAAACAACAAATTTAATAAAATAGCTCAGGTACTAACATACCAAGATAAATTCATCGCCGGACATACCTCAGCAATGAAGACAATCGTGAAAAATCTAAAACAGGCGGAAAACATAGCTCTCGAAAGTGTAAATAAACTAAATGACATGGGAGGAAACATAACACTTTTCCAACACTTCTCCATCATCACGGAACACATTGATACAATTCGACTCCAATTAGACAACACTAGAGTTCGTTACAGGGCACTTATGCAAGGAATTTCGAATGCTGGTAATGGCAAGATCACAATTAACCTACTTCCAGTTCATGAGCTACGTCAGATAATTAGTCAAGGCATACATAAACATAAATTGAAGCCTTTGTTCCGAAGTAGGGATTTCATGCAATATTATCCATATTTAGAAGCAACACTAACACCAACATCAGTAGTAGTTCATGTACCATTCATAACTGACGACCTGTTCACAGTATACCAAATACACCCATTCCCTTCTAAGAATAATAACACATTGGTCATCATCAACATCAACACAGACACCGAACTCATCATGGTCGCCAAGAGACGGAACACTGTCACTTTCGCAAGTGAATCAACGATTGAACGAAAGTGCCACACATCCTTACATGCTGTTCACCTTTGTCCTGCGTACATTATCACGTTTCAGCCTACTGATACGGTCCCTTGTGAAATGGCTAACATAAGAAATCACGACATTCATCACCACTGCAACTTCACTTTTGCTCCAGATAAGCTTGTACGCCATCAATGCATCAGACACTCACAGTTTTTTTTATTTCACCCATAACACATCAGTTTACATAGTCTGTCCAGATATACCACCATCTCATACTTCAGCCTCAGGATTATACATAGCACCAGACTACTGTGCGGTATTTACACCATCCATGTCCACTTTATCCACCATCAATCACTACGCCATCCTCAATCATACACACAAACATTTCCACCCACTGCCTGATATGGACCTAAACATGAGCACAGGTATTAAGTTGACTTCACCTAAGTTTGAAACTATGCAACTGATCAATGAAACAATGAAGCCCTGGGAAGATTTGACTTTGAGTTTGTTCAGCCACATGTGTATAGCCCAGCACCTGCTGTCTTTATAATCTTTTTTTTTTCTTTATGTGTCCAACTCTGGCCAAAGGCTTCAGGGCCTATATTTCGGGGGCAGTAGCCTATCTCAAGGCCCAGTAGTTCTCCTACACCTCCACATGTCACCACTTCGGCGCTAACATTCACCGTCCATATTGAATACATGTTAGGGCTGTCTCATACAGGACTGGTGTATTGGTATTAGCGGGGGTATTTTTACGACGTGGCGGCGGGTTATCTGGTACATCAGGAAAGTCTTTTTTTTTTTTTTTTTTTTTTTTTTTAATGAAATTCAAATCCTTAAACTGTTCCCTGCCCCAGACGGGATTCGAACCTGGGCCCATCAGAACTGCAGGAAGCCTCTCTACCGACTCAGCCACCGTCTCTGTATTGTATTTGCAGTAGTGCTGTTCGCAATGCACAGAATGCATGCAAGAATTGCAAACTTGGAGTCAGTATTTAGTGAGGGTAAAGTACGAATTCAAGTAAACCCCTCGTGATTGAAGTGTACATATTTTGTATATAGTATTAATTTTATGGATGAGAAATAGGGGCGTGGAAGAAGTTGAGAGGCGGAAGAGAGAGTTATATGTAGAAAGAAAGAGGTATAAAGATTAGTAAGAGAAAGTAAGAAAAGAGTGGATGAGGAATTTGAAAGGAATTTGAGTAAAGTGGAAGGACTGTAAGAAAATTTTCTGGAAAAAGGTGAAGAGAGTAAGACAGGGTAGAAGTGAAGTTAGCAGAGGAGTGAAAGATAAAAATGGTAGATTACTAGTGGAGAAGGGAGAAAAGGTGAGCAGATGGAAAGAACACTTTAAGGAATTGTTGAACATAGAGGTTGGAAGTGATGCGAGTATAAGTGTCTGGGAAATGGCTGGGAGAAGGAGGGAGGTGAGAAGACAGGAAGAAATCAGTAGGATAGAAGTTGTGGAAGCAATGAAGAAAGTTAAATCGGGGAAAGCCCCAGGAATTGATGGAGTGTGTGGTAAAATGTTGAAGCATGGGGGAGAGATAGTAGTAGAATGGATGTGGAAGATGTGCAGATTGGCCTGGGAGGAAGGTAGAGTTCCGGAGGATTGGAAGTCAGGTATAATTATTTCCTTGTACAAAGGAAAAGGGGAAAAACAAGTGTGTGGTAATCATAGGGGCATCTGTCTTCTCTAGTATAATAGGAAAATTGTATGGTAGGATACTTATTGACAGAGTTAGGGAAATAACAGTGGAATTAGTTGGAGAAGAACAGGGGGGCTTTAGGAAGGGAAGAGGTAGATCAGATATTCTTTCTTAGATCTTTAGTGGAAAAGCTTCTAGAGAAGGGAAAGAAGTTGTATGCGGCTTTCATGGATTTGGAGAAAGTATATGACAGGGTGGATAGACAAGGATTGTGGAAAGTATGAAGAATATATGGAGTAGATGGGAAGTTGTTGAATGCTGTGAAGAGTATGTATGATGGTGCTAAGGCTGCAGTGTGTGTGGATGGTGAACTAAGTGAATTTTTCTCTTTGAAGGTTGGATTGAAACAGGGATGTGTCATGTCTCCATGGTTGTTCAGTCTGTACATGGATGGGGTAATAAAAGAGATACAAGGTAGGGTAGTGGATGTTGGAGCAGCCCTGATGAGAGAGGGTAGTGTTTAGAAACTCCCTGTACTGTTGTTTGCAGATGATACTGTGTTGTTGAGTGAAGACGAAAGGGAGCTGGAAGGCTTGGTAGATGAGTTTGGGGGGGGGGGGTAAGAAACGGAATCTAAAGGTGAATGTAGGGAAGAGTTAAGTGATGGTCTTTGAGAGAGGTGAAGTGAGTGAATGTACAGCGAGGTTGGATGGTGAGGAATTGGAAAATGTGAATACGTTTAAGTCCTTGGGTAGTGTGATGGGTAAGGATGTAGGTTTGGAGGGTGAAGTGCTTGAAAGGGTACAACAGGGAAGAAAGGTTGCTGGTTCTTTGAAAGCAGTGATAAGAAACAGGGATGTGAGCATGGAAGTGAAAAAGTTACTACATGACAGTATTGTGATACCAACATTTGAGTGACATTAGGAGGTTGTGACATGCTGCACCCAACACTCAGTGATCCAGCAGTGCCAGATGTGCAACATTTATTATCCTATGTGATAATTTGACCTGTGCGGTAAACGATAACATGAATGCGATATGTTTAATATCTAATGGTTATTTAAAAGAGATACCTTTATCTAAGTTGGTGAGATAATTTTGCTAAAAAAAAAAAAGATAATTTAAAAATGCTGTCCCCTATCCCTCTGCAAGACATTACTGGCACCCACCCATCAGGCTACCAGTTGCTAATGAGGATAAATGAGCTTCGGCAGGCTTGGGTACGCAGCTTGCTTCAGTTTTTGCTATGTTGTCTTGTTTCCTATGTTGTTGTTTCTATGTGTGTTGTTTGCTATGTTGTTCCTTGATATGTTGCACTGTTTTCCTTTGCACTCCATAGATATGTGTTTTGACAATATGCCTAATTTCTGCTTCTTATGTTTTCAGTCACAACATAGCAACGAAACGTAGGAAGGTGGCTTCTGAACGTTGAATGTTCCAAGAAAGAAGGACAGATATGTATTTCTTAGTCGAACACAATTGCAAACCAGTATGCTTGATTTGCCATGAATCTGTAGCTGTCAACAGGGAGTTTAATTTGAAGTGCCGCTATGAGACAAAACGCTAGAAACACAGCGAGTTACCTGGGCATATAAGACAAAAATGCTAGGATGAAAGCAAATTTTGAAACATAGTCCACGATATACCAAACAAGTTGCAGAATCAGAGAGACGTCCACGTGCCAGTTATGGAGATAGTTTATTAATAGCTGAATATATGAAACTTTTCATTGAGGGAGAGTTTGTTAAGGAGATGCCCGTGGTAGACATTGTTTGCCATAACAAAAAGTTCTTATTTTCCAACATCAGTGAGTCCGAGAGAACTGTAACACAACGAGATGAAGAAATGTCTGCTGCTTTAAAACAAGCACTAAGTGAATGCTATGATGTACTCCAGTATTTTTTCAGTTGTGCTCAGTGAAAGTACTGGCACAAAGGACACTGCACAACTTGCAATATTTGTTCGAGATATCAACTCAGAGTTTGAAATTATGGAAGAATTTGCGTAGCTAGTACCTCTCGGGAGTACTAATACTGGAGCAGACATTCTTGAAGCCGTGCTAATCAGTTTAATAGACATGAATTTAAATCTCTCAAAACCAGTTGCGGTAACAACAGATGGTGCACCAGCCTGGGTAAGAGAAAAGAGAGGTTTTGCCACGTTTCTAGAGATGCACGTAAAACAAGCTGAATATCAAAACAAAACTGTCAAGCTGCACTGTATTATTCATCAGGAGGCACTGTGTGCTAAGGCTTCAGGAATGCAAGAAGTAATGCAATTGGTAGTGAAAGCTCTTAATTTGATATTACCTTGAGGTTTAAGTCATGGACAATTTCTACAGCCGTTATTGAAAGTAAGGGCTCAGTTCTCTGACTTACTGTCCTGTAACTCTCTGATATTTACTGGCTCAACCGAGGTCCTGTGTTGGAATCGTATGATCTACTGGAAAAGATCACTGAATTTTTGGAAAGGAAAAAATAGGCTACAGCCTCGCGATCCTGCATGGTTCTCAAGTCTTGCGTATTTAGTGGATCTTTCTTCCAGCTTAAATTAATTAACTGAATTTGAAACTACAAGGATGCAGTCAATTAGTTAATGTACTCTATAAACTCATTGTGGCATTTGAGACGGAACTTCAGTATTTGGCGAGCTAGCCTGAAAAATAAAATTATGCTAAATTCCCAGTGTTGCGGAAAAATTAACCCACGGACACTTTCAAGTATGTGGCCATTAGCCGTGAACTTAGTACTCCATTTCTTCAAGTTTTGCAGACACTCGGTCACACAAAGATAATTTCAAGCTTTTTGCTACTCATTATAATGTAGAGGTAGACCAAACTTCTTTGAAAGGGTTGAAATGAAACTCATTTAGTTTCAAAACAGTGAACTGATGAAATCGAAATTCCATGCAGGAGTCTCCTTATCTAAGTTTTATTAAAAGCATGTTCTGGAAGCTGGTATTAATGCAAACATAGTAGATCACGCCAAAAAGATGGCAAGTATCTATGGATGAACTTAAATATGGGAGCAGCTCTTTTCGAAAATGAAAATATTTCTCAAGGAACAAGTTGTGCACACTAATTGGTGATTCACACTTGAATGGAATACTCCATCTCGCCTCCTGCAGCCTGAAGTCTAATACAGAGAAACTTTCTCATGAGAAACTGCATCAAAATATTTAAAAATCACATTGAGACTCATTGCCTCTGGGCTGGCAGTATGACTACACTGAAATATCAAAGTAATTATTAAGTACATTGAATAAATATCTCTATTATGCATCGTGCTAATTGTTTTAATGAAAGAAATTTCTTTGGCTTCTAATGCATTATGAAAATATTATTCTGTAAAAGTTTTAGGAAATACCTTGCATATATCTACTAGTATTTCTTTTGTTTCCAATGCATCAGTTTCACAAGAATTGTCCAGAATGTCATTTTAGGAAATATACAAGGAATAATGTTATTCATAATAATGTATATTCTTTTATATTCATATTCATACTCATATTATTACCATTATGATTATTATTATTATTATTATTATTATTATTGGAGAGGGGGATGTAGTCTTTAACATGTTCAAAACATGTCTCGCCAGCTGAGTAACAGAACAGTTCCGGTCCTCAGTCCATCAAAGGTTGCCGACCCTTGTCTTAGAGCCTTCAAATTTTGTCAGGTTAATCATCTGGCCAAATATGATGGCAGTCCATCAATCGGGTCAGCAGATATTCAGAATGAAAAAAAAAAAAAAAAAAGGATTCTGGGACGCTATCACAGAAAATGGCTAAGCTAACAAGCTGAAATTTCACTGCAATATAGCCTTAAGGAGGACGCAGTGCGGAGAGGAGTATGGTTCCAGTCGGATGATTTTTCTCTGAGATCGCCTGAGGTAAAAAACTGGGACTTTTCCAAATATTCCAGATATCATCTAATATTCCATGAAGGATTAATACTAGAGCCTCCAAACTTGGTGAGCTTATAGACTGTGGTGATCTAAGGTGACATGCACAATATCAGTGACCTTGACCTCAAGGCCTCTTTATAGCTCGGCTTCTAGTAGGCCATGGCAGTTAGGCATTCTTCTTTATCCAAATTGTACTTCGGCAATTTTACCGTGATCTAGTTGTTGTTGTTGTTATTATTATTATTATTATTATTATTATTATTATTATTATTATTATAAGGATGGAACTTTGGGGGATGAAGTGCGTGAAAGGGTACAGCAGGGAAGAAAGGTTATTGGTACACTGAAAGCAGTGATGAGAAATAGGGAGGTGAGTATGGAAGTTAAGAAGTCACTGCATGATAGTACTGTGATCCCTACCCTGACGTATGGAAGCGAGGCGTGGACCTTGCACGAGGGGAACAAGTCAAGAGTGAGAGCAGTGGAAATGAGTTACTTGAGAGAAACATGTGGAGTGACGTGGAGGGACAGGTTGACGAATGAAGAAGTGAAGGAACGCTGTGGGGTGGATGTGGATATGGTTGAGAAGATTAGGAGAAATACACTGAGGTGGTTTGGACATGTGAAGAGAATGGAGAATGAAAGACTGACTAAGAGGGTGCATGTAGGTGAGGTGGAGGGAGGGAGAGGGAGAGGTAGACCGAGGATGAGGTGGAGGGATGGAGTTGAGAGGTATATGAGGGAGGGGGGGATGATTTGGGGGGAGGGTAGTCAAATGGTGGGTGACAGAGCGACTTGGAGGCGTTTTGTCTACGGCCACCCTTTGCGGGATTAGGGCGTCGGGCTATAGATAGATAGATAGATTATTATTATTATTGTTTAATGTGCAGATTCTCTCTCTCTCTCTCTCTCTCTCTCTCTCTCTCTCTCTCTCTCATCTTACACCAGCAGACGCCACTCTCAGAAAACGAAAAATTACTTGTCTTTTTAACTCTATCTCAGGCTGCCATGCCTCACTCTCAGCTTGGTGGTATTGTCTGACTTTAGCTGAGTGAATAGGAGAGGGTAAATAGTATGTATCATTATTACGATCCAGGCTCCAACTACTCACAAAGCAGTTAAAAAAATAATAACAATAATGTTACTATTACTACTAATGTACTACAACAACAACAACTACTACTACGACGACTACTACTACTACTGTTAATAATGATAAAATGATGATGATGATGATTATGATGATGCAAATGAACAACAATAACAACAACAACAATAATAACTTATCTCTCTATTGCCAGACGCCTTAATCCCGTAAGGATTTTCCACAAACAAATTGCCTCCATGTCGCCCTGTCCCCCGCCATTTCATTGCCCACTCTCCAGCTCACACCCTCCTCTCTCGTATACCTCGCCACTCCATCCCTTTATCTCATCCTCAACCTACCCCTCCCTCTCCCCCCCCTCCACTTCACTCACATGCAGTCTCCTTGTTAGTCTTTCGCTCTCCATCCTTTCCACATGTCCTCCTGAATGTATTTCTCCTCACGCTTTCTGTCACATCCTCTCTCTCTCTCTCTCTTTCTCTCTCTCTCTCTCTCTCTCTCTCTCTCTCTCTCTCTCTCTCTCTCTCTCTCTCTTTCCAGTTCAGTAGCAGCGCCAGGAAAACAACGGCGGTGAAATGGTAAACTAAAATCGCGCGTGAAACTGTCAACAGCGTCATCTCATATTCCATTTAAACTGTCCAGCGCTCTAATGTTCTGAAAAATGCCGTGATAATTGATTCGTGCCGAGGCAAGAGCTCTTTATTCCCCCCTGTTTTTACTCCTTTTAGGTCTGAATCCGGCGTAAATATGAGAGGAAAAAGTCTGGCAAACTGTTTATTTGAGACTTAAACACCAGCGACGCAATATTGTATTTTGGTCATTTCCAAGGTAAACATCGCTTGCCTATAATGCAATCCGATTATTTGGCGATGTATTGAGTTTTGCGCTCGCGCGCGCGTGTGTGTGCGTGTGCGTGTGTGTGTGTGTGTGTGTGTGTGTGTGTGTGTGTGTGTGTGTGTGTGTTTAGATAATTTTATCTCTCCTCATTCTCTTGGTTACTCCTCTTTACCTTCCGTCCTCTACTTTTCTCCTCCTCTTCCCTACTCTCTCCCTCATTTCTCCTGCATTCCTCCTCCTCCTCCTTCCTCTCTCTTTCCTTTCCTCCTATCCCTTTCACCTTTCCTCCTACTCTTCCTTATTCCTCTTCTCCTCCTCCTCTTTCCTCTCCCATCCTTCTCCTCCTCCTCCCCCTTCTTTCCCTCTGTTACTTATCCTTCTCTTCCTCCTCTCCTGTTAATCTTCCTAATTCTTCCTGTCCTTGTCATTTATCTTGTTTCTTTCGTTTTGTTATTTTTCCTCCTATCTTCTTTCTTCCTCCCATTTCCCTTCTTTCCTCGAACCCCCCCCCCCACCTCAGAGCACCATAGCCATGTGTATAATTATTGCGTGCAGTGGAAGAAAAACAATATTTCCTTCTATTTCTTCCTTCCTTACTCATCCCTCTCCTTCTCCTCCTTCCTTACTCATCCCTCTCCTTCCCCTCCTTCCTTACTCATCCCTCTCCTTCTCCTCCTTCCTTATTCATCCCTCTCCTTCTCCTCCTTCCTTACTTTACTCCAGCCTGTCTACTTCACCGTTACCGCGTGTTTCTTGGGTACAGTGAGGGGGGAGAGATTAATTATGATTATAACGCCTAGCCACGACATGCGCATCACTGAAGTACTGATGTGGCTTTGCATTTTATTTCAGGCCAGTGGGTTTGGGAAGACAAATATACACCAGGTATAGACATACATATATTCAGATATACAGAGATACAGACAACAATATCTTACTCTGCTGTCTTGAGAAGGTGGGGTTAATCTTTTTGCTGTATATTTCTTATATTTCTGTAAGAGTGTTTTATGTGTATGTGTATAATTATGAATATGAACGCGGCCAAAGTTATATTTTTAATGTTGGGTAGTTGATGGAATAACTTCATGCTGCAGGAGTGTGTGTGTGTGTGTGTGTGTGTGTGTGTGTGTGTGTGTGTGTGTGTGTGTGTGTATCAGAGAGAGAGAGAGAGAGAGAGAGAGAGAGAGAACGTTCAATCACTATGCAGAATTACTAAAACACACACACACACACACACACACACACACACACTGCTGTTTCTTATGCGAATTTTACCATTCTTTCCTGACTTTAGAGATCATGACCAGAAAAAAAGATCTTCAAATTTAAACTTCAACAATTAATTTAAAAGGAAATTATTTTAATCTGATGGAGAAAATTAAGGTCCCCGTTTTGCAAAATGCTGGATCCGGTGTTTCATGTCATGCAGCCTAATTTGCCGATGATACTAGAGATTATTTAACCTAACCTGACCAAGATTCTTAACCTCTTTTAGCTCAGTTGATGGCCATGTGTAGTCAGACTGAAATATGGATATGACTCATTTCTGCCTCGTATCTAAGGTTAAGTAAATTTTACTCAACCACGAAATAACAATGAAACTGTGAGAGTGGCCCAGATGTAGTCAGACAGGAGGGTGCAGCTGACTAGTAACCAAGGAGGCTCATTCCTACCTCATAAACAAGATCCACTGAATTTAACGCAAATACGACGTAATAACTAAGCTATGAATGGCTTCCTTCAGATTTCTCTGTTTTCACGCTATCTCCAGCTCTAACGAAGCCAGCCAAAATCTTGTTATTGTTAGGATGGGGAAGGTAAGAGATGGTGTATGGGGGAGGGGATTGGGTGAGGGATTGGGAAGGTAGGATAGGGTAGGTGGGGGAGGGGATAAAGTGAGGGATTGGCAAGAAATGAAATCTTGAAAACCATTGGCATCTTAATTTATCGTTTGAGGAAAGTAGATTCTCTCTCTCTCTCTCTCTCTCTCTCTCTCTCTCTCTCTCTCTCTCTCTCTCTCTCTCTCCATCACGGGTCTTATACTGTACACGTGTCCCTCCAGTTCAAGTACGCCAGTCAGTATTGAAAAAGGAAATGGAATATGTGGTAAAGGGAACTCTCTCTCTCTCTCTCTCTCTCTCTCTCTCAAATCACGGAAGGAGGAACCAAAGGCGGCAAGCTAGATATGTGTAACTTGGAAGGTCATATTGTTCTTAAGTTAATGATTTTGAATTATCATGTACATAATAAGTTGCCTCAGAAAAATATTACATAACTCTTGAATCCAAACGGCAAAAACAGTTGTACATAAACTACGAGTATATTCAAAGTTATATCAAAATAACACCTTAGTCAAAATTTAAGTTTCTGAGATGAACTGTTACCAACATTCATCTTCAGCGTCCTTCTGCCATTCCCAGCAATCGTGCCCTCAAAAGTGAATTAAGTTTTTATTCAGGTCGTTCGAAAGTTATTGGATCTGGGAAACCGTGTGGGTTTCATTTTTTTTTTTTTTTTTTTTTACAGTCTACAGAGAGAGAGAGAGAGAGAGAGAGAGAGAGAGAGACGTTGAATGTGAGCTACCATACTCTAGTTTCGCGCAGATTTTCGTCCTCTCGCGGCTTCACTAGGTAGCTTTGTGGCAGAAGACGATAAAACTATGGTTATACACACTTTATACAGCACTTCTCCGTGACTGGCATTGTACTTTACTATTGGTCTCTTGTTACAAATCAGACTTCAAGACGGAAATATGAAAGATTTAGACCAAGTTAAAACACTATATCAATTTTCTTCCATCTCTCTCTCTCTCTCTCTCTCTCTCTCTCTCTCAATAAAAATGTTGTTTGAATTACTTTCCCCTCGTCTCTTTGTAAAAGTGAACGATAATCGAATTTCTTTGTTTTTTTTTCACTGAAAGAAAAAAATTCCTTTATAAAAATGAGAGAAAAAATAGAAATAAAACTGCACTGTACACAATGAAACTGGCAGAAAGAGATATAGACAGACAGGCAGTAGTGGTAGCAGTAGCTGTAGGGGTAACAGTGACAGCAGCAACTGTAGTAGTAGTTGTAGTAGCAGTGGTATTATTATTATTAGTAGTAGTAGTTGTTGTTGTTGTTGTTATAGTAGTAGTAGTAGTAGTAATAGCTGCTGTTGTGGATGTTGTTGTTGTTGTTGAGGTGGTGGTGGTAGTAGTAGTAGTAGTAGTAGTAGTAGTAAGAGTAGTTTTTGATGTTGTTGTTGTAGTAGTTTCCAAGTAGTGACCATGTAGTGGTAGTTGCAACCCCAGGCTCATCTGAACGTGAACCCAGTGGACTACAGGCTCAAAGTTTCCCTACCTCAACAGTTCACCATCCTCCTTTTGGGGGATAGGGGGAGGGTTGAGAGATGTCTGTATAACCAGGTAGGATAACGGGGCACTATACTCCGTTTTTTTTTTTTTTTTTTTTACCCAGGCGAAGATGCACTTGACATATTGGTGATTATTGGCTGAATGCAACATTACTTCATAATCCAGCATTATTAACTGACAACAAATATCTGACGGGGAAATATGGGTTAGTAAATATCTTTTGGACATGTTGCATTTAGCCAATCATCATGAACCTGTCAGGTACATCTTCGCCTCAGTAAAAAAAAAAAAACGGAGTAGACAACCTCAGTGGTATCAGTGCCACCACATAAAGGCGTCTCTCTCCAGCACCATTTAACAGGATAAACGGGGTTAAAACGTGGAAAATATTAAAAGAAACTCTAAAAAACTACATGTGAGAGAGAGAGAGAGAGAGAGAATGTGTGTGTGTGTGTGTGTGTGTGTGTGTGTGTGTTTTCAAAAACATACAGGCAAGGAAGAAGTACTCCGGAACCCAGCTGAGCTTGATGATAATGATGATTTTGTTTTCATTAAGTATTTAAGTGTATGTGCCTCGTACAAACAGCGAACTTATATACTAGTATATATATATATATATATATATATATAGATAGATAGATAGATAGATAGATAGATATAGATTGAAGATATAGATATAGATAGATAGACACATGTATATATATATATATATATATATATATATATATATATATATATATATATATATATATATATATATATATATATGTATATATATATCATCATATATTTACCTAATGATTAAAATTATTTGATATGCTGTACAATATTTCATTTATAAGTGCGTTGTTTTAAAAATTACTGCCTCGCCTAGGTAATAAATCGCAAATTAGAGTTAGGGTGTCTCTCTCTCTCTCTCTCTCTCTCTCTCTCACCATAACCCCACACCATCATGTGGATACTGTGATAGGAAGCGAATTACTCCGGCCAGACAGATTTCATACATATTTCCACCTATTATTGGTGACCCATGTCGTCCTGTGTGTGTGTGTGTGTGTGTGTGTGTGTGTGTGTGTGTGTGTGTGTTCGTGTGTTTGTGTGTGCTTAAGTAAAGTTATGTGTGTGTGTGTGTGTGTGTGTGCTTAAGTAAAATTATGTGTGTGTGTGTGTGTGTGTGTGTGTGTGTGTGTGTGTGTGTGTGTGTGTGTGTGTGTGTATGTGTGTGTGTATGTGTGTGTGTGTGTGTGTGTGTGTGTGTGTGTGTGTGTGTGTGTGTGTGTATTCTCTGTGTTTTTTTTGTGTTTGTGTTTTTGAAGTGTGTATCTGTATGTCTGTATGTTTATATGTGTGTGCGTTTATGTGTGTGTGTGTGTGTGTGTGTGTGTGTGTGTGTGTGTGTGTGTGTGTGTGTGTGTGTATTCTCTGTTTTGGTGTGTGTGTTTGTGTTTTTGACGTGTGTATCCCATGAGAGTGGGGCTGCGACAGGGATGTGTGATGTCGCCTTGGTTGTTTAATATATACATGGATGGTGTTGTAAGGGAGGTGAATGCAAGAGTTTTAGGTGGTCTGAGTCTGGTAAATGTTGATGGTGGTGATTGGAATCTGAAGCAGCTGCTGTTTGCAGATGATACTGCACTGGTGACTGATTCAGAGGAGAGATTGAGACAGTTGGTAGAGGAGTTTGGAAGGGTGTGTGAAAGGAGGAATTTGAAAGTAAATGAGAATAAGAGTAAAGTGATGAAGTGTACAAGGTTGATGGATGGTAGGGGGATGAATATAGTTTTGAATGGTGAGTTGCTTGAGGAGGTAGATTGTTTTAAATATCTAGGGTCACATGTTGCTGTGGATGGAAGAATAGATGCAGAAGTGAAGTTTAGAATAAATGAAGTAGGAAAGGTGCTGGGAGGAATGAAAAAGTGTTTAAATGTCGTTCGCTTAGAATGGATGTAAAGAGAAGGCTGTATGAGGGTGTTGTGGTACCGACTGCATTATATGGGGCTGAAACATGGAATATGGGTGTAGCAGAGAGGAAAAGTTTGAATGTAATGGAGATGAGGTGTCTGAGGAGTATGTGTGGAGTGACGCGTATGGATCGGGTGCGAAATGATGAAGTGCGAAGGAGAACTGGAGTTGTTCGGGAGATGGCTGGTAGAGTTGAGCAGAGGGTGTTGCGATGGTTTGGGCATATGGAGAGAATGGATAATGAGCGATTGGTGAAAAAGATAACTAGATCTGATGTGAGAGGTGTAAGGCTGAGAGGAAGACCACGAATAGGATGGATGGACAGTGTGAAGAGAGCGCTGGATGCGAGAGGGATATCTGTTGAGCAAGGAAGAGTGGCTGTGCGTGACAGAAATAAATGGAGAGAAATTGTGAATGAATAAGTGATGACGCAGCCCTGAGGGGATATTCTCCCGCATTTGGTCTGATCAGCTAGTCAGGTCAGGTGCGGGTAAGGGGATGGGTCTGTTATGATGTGGCAGGGGTAAACCAGTTCTGCTGTCGGGCCCTGCTGCGGATGTCACTGATTGCATTGCGCAGTTGACCCTTGTGCGGTGTGGTGCGGTGAGGATCTGTCCGTTCTTCCCTTTAGGGCTAAGATGTGAATGAATGTGTTTGAATGGATGAGTAAATGGAGAGTGTGTCGTCCTGTCTCGGCTACCTCCCTTTCCTTGGGGGAAGCAGCCTAGGTATATAGATAGATAGATAGATCTGTATGTCTGTTTGTTTATTTGATTGTGCGTTTATGTGTGTGTGTGTGTGTGTGTGTGTGTGTGTGTGTGTGTGTGTGTGAGTGTGCGTGCTTAAGTAAAGTTATGTGTGTGTGTGTGTGTGTGTGTGTGTGTGTGTGTGTGTGTGTGTGTGTGTGTGTGTGTGCTTAAGTAAAGTTATGTGTGTGTGTGTGTGTGTGTGTGTGTGTGTGTGTGTGTGTGTGTGTGTGTGTGTGTGTGTGTGTGTGTGTGTGTGTGTGTGTGTGTGTGTGTGTGTGTGTGTGTGTGTGTGTGTGTGTGTGTGTGTGTGTGTGTGTGTGTGTGTGTATTCTCTGTGTTTTTTTGTGTTTGTGTTTTAGAAGCGTATATCTGTATGTCTGTATGTTTATATGTGTGTGCGTTTATGTTTGCGTCTGCGTGTATGTGTGTGTATATGTGTGTGCATGTGTGTGTGTGTGTGTGTGTGTGTGTGTGTGTGTGTTTAAATGTGTCTGTGTATGTCTGTAGTGAAGAACAAGTGGTAGACTGAGTAAGGAAAAGAGCTGCAAAGACTGGGTGAGTGTAACGACCATCATTATGTTCTACAAGTCCATGAAAACCATATATGGGACAACCAAACACAGTATAAACGTTGTTCTATCAGCTGAAGGAGAGCTCCTGAAAGACAAGCAGGCAATCATAGAAAGAAGGTCGTAACACCTCAATGCCTTACTGAACCGAAAAAGCCCACTGGAGCACAAGATTCTTGTTAACATCCTAAATACCCCTCAGGCGGCGGATCTCGTGTCCCACCTTCACTTGCGGACACTGTTCAGGCCATCCAGTCTCTAAAAAATAACAAAAGGATTGACCCTGATGGCATAACATCTAAACTGATGAAAGAGGGTAGCCAGTTACTTCACCAGCGCCTCCATAATTTCACGCTGACAAGCTGCAACCAAGAACCAATTGCATCTGAATAGTTTATATCTGATACCATAACCAGCAACAAGATGAAAGGGGACTGCTCAAACTGTGACAACAGCAGGGACATCTCCCTCCTTGTGAATGATTGGAATGTATTAGCCG